>NW_004444134.1:3982732-4003537 GCF_000243295.1 Trichechus manatus latirostris | reverse complement strand
AGAGAACTTCCAAGAAGAAATTACCAAATCAATACCATTTACAATAGCCCCCAAGAAGATAAAATACTTAGGAATAAATCTAACCAGAGACATAAAAGACCTATACAAAGAAAACTACAAGACACTACTGCAAGAAACCAAAAGACACCCGCATAAGCAGAAAAACATACGCTGATCATGGATTGGAAGACTCAACATTATGAAAATTTCAATTCTATCCAAAGTGATCACCAGATACTATGCAATCCTGATCCAAATTCCAATGGCATTGTTTAATGAGATGGTGAAACAAATCACCAACTTCATATGGAAATGGAAGAGGCCCCGGATAACTAAAGCATACTGAAGAAGAAGAACAAAGTGGGAGGCCTCACACTACCTGATTTTAGAACCTATTGTATTGCCACAGTATTCAAAACAGCCTGGTACTGGTACAACAACAGATACATAGATTAATGGAATAGAATTGAGAATCCAGACGTAAATTCATCCACCTGTGAGCAGCTGATATTTGACAAAGGCCCAAAATCTGTTAATTCGGGAAAAGACATTCTCTCTAACAAATGGTGCTGGAATAACTGGATATCCATCTGCAAAAAACTGAAACAAGACCAATACCTCACACCATGCACAAAAACTAACTCAAAATGGATCAAATACTTAAATATGAAATCGAAACGATAAAGATCATGGAAGAAAAAATAGGAACAATGCTAGGAGCCCTAATACATGGCATAAACAGAATACAAACCATAAATAACAATGCACAAATGCCAGAAGAGAAACTAGATAACGGAGCTCCTAAAAATCAAACACACTTATCAAAAGACTTCACCAAAAGAATAAAAAGACAGCCTACAGACTGACAAATCCAATCAGTGTCTAATCTCTAAAATTTACAACATACTGCAAAATCTCAACAACAAGAAGACAAATAACCCAGTTAAAAAATAAGAAAATGTTCTGCATCCCACTTTGGTGAGTTGTGTCTGGGGTCTTAAAAGCTAGTGAGCAACCATCTAAGATACATCAATTGGTCCCAACCCACCTGGAGCAAAGGAGAATGAAGAACACATAGACACAAGGAAAATATCAGCCCAAGAGACAGAAAGGGCCACATAGACAAGAGACTTCATCAGCCTGAGACCAGAAGAACTAGATGGTTCCTGGCTACCACCAGTGACCGCCCTGACAGGGAACACAAAAGAGAGTCCCTGATGGAGCAGGAAAAAAGTAGGGTGCAGAACTCAAATTCTAATAAAAAGATCAGACTTAATGGTTTGGCTGAGACTGGAGGGACCCTGGAAGACATAGCCCCCAGACTCTCTGTTAGTCCAAAACTAAAACCATTCCCGAGGTCAACTCTTCAGACTTAGACTGGACTATGGGACATGAAATGATACTGGTGAAGAGTGAGCTTCTTAGCTCAAGTAGACACATGAGACTAAATGGGCAGCTCCTGTCCGGAGGCGAGATGAGAAGGCAGAGAGGGTCAGGAGCTGGTTGAATGGACACAGGAAATCCTGGGTGGAAAGGAGGAATGTGCTGTCACAGTATAGAGAGAGCAACTAGGGTCACATAATAATGTAAATATAAATTTTTGTATGAGAGACTAACTTGAATTGTAAACGTTCACTTAAAGCACAGTAATAAAAAAAAAGAGCTAGCTCAAAGTATCTTAAAAGAATCATCCTACTAATACTCATGAAATCCAAAATGACAGATCAACTTTTGTTCATTATTCACACGAAGAACAGAAAACTGGAGACTCTTTCAGAATTAGGCAGTGCTAGGACTGAAACTGAGGCCTTCCTGCTGTTATGGCAGAATTCAACCAGCTTCCAAGCCTGACATAGTGCTAGCCCTTTTGTAAACTGTCTGATCCCCTCTAATTCCCTAATGTGTCTCAGAATATTTTGAATTTTATTTTCTTAAACCAGTAAAGGACTGCCTTATGTTTCCATTCATTTTGTTTTAACAACACATTTTCCTTTTAATGAATTTTTTTTTTTTTGGTCCAAAGCCATTTCTGTGTGAAGAGAGTGTGATGTGGCATTTAGTTGCTGTTAGCTGCTGTCAAGTTGGCCATGACACATGGTGACACCATGCGCAACGGAACCTAGCACTGCCCAGTCTTGCACCGTCCCCATGAAGGGTAGAGAGTCAGACTGTTGTGATCTATAGGATTTTCACTGGTTGATTTTCAGAAGTTGATCACCAGGCTTTTCTTCCTAGGCTGTCTTAGTCTGGAAGCTCTACTGAAGCCTGTTTAGCAACATAGCAACACACAAGCCTCCACTGACAGATTGGTAGTAGCTGCACATGAGGTGCATTGGCAGGGAATCAAACCTGGATCTTCCGCATGGAAGGCGGGAATTCTACCACTGAACCACCACTGCATTTTGAGGAAGCCATATGTCTGTGGCCCGTTTTCTTTTATTGGGTGAGGGGTCTCAGATAAGAAACTACTACTTGCCAGTTTTGAGGCTAACAGCTCATGGGGTAATGAGGAGTCAGGGTGAGGGGCTGTGTTCTCATGGGTCGCTAGGCCTCCTGTCCCCCACACTCCCCTCCCCAGAAGGGTCTGATTCCCTTATTATAAGCTTGCATAGGAGACCGCACTTCTCCAACCTAACACTTCTCAGAAGTGCAGTACAATAAGTTATCATGAAGGTAGTCTCATGAAAACTTGACCTGAGCAGGCCAGCTTCTTGGGTGTGAGAGCTGGGCTGTGAAATAGGGTCTACACCTGGAAGGGCCCACCCTCAAGAATCAGTGCTCTGCTGTTGCTGCCTTGAAATCCTTAATATTTGAACAAGGGGCCCTTCGCATTATGTAGCCAACCCTAGACCTTGGTCTGCCTTGTTCTCGGATTTATCCCAAGCACTGTGCTCTGAGGATAACAAATGTGCAGAAACGGTTGAATGTTATTGAATAAACTCATGAAAATGAGACAGGAAGTGTTAATATTTTCACTCAGAAAGTGGGACAGCAAAGACAGCTTGTGGGCCTTGTTATTGTAATCAAGGCAGATTCTGGAGCAGTGGAAGACTTCTACTACTTCAGGGAAGATTTTTCCAAGAAGCTGACTCTGAGAGGGAGACTTGGGGGCAGGACTTACAAGGCAGGGAGTACTCCTGGGTGGAAGCAAACCTGGGCAAGGGAGGAGCTGGGGCTGTGAAGCAGCCACTAGAAAAGGCTCGGACAACTGCATTGGGAGCTGTGCCGCTGGGATGGTCCAAGTTAGGGCAAGGGAGCCAAGCCCTTGGACCCCCAAGCTGATCCATTATGAGACACAGGCTGCTCAAGAGGGGGTGTGATCTTGGGCAAGGTGATGGTATTCTGCCTAGTGCAGGGGTTCTTAACCGGAAATGATTTTGCCCCTCAGAGGACACTTGGCAATATATGGAGACATTTTTGGTTGTCACGAGTGGAAAGGGGTCATCTAGTGGGCAGAGGCCAGGATGTTGTTCAAGGACAGCCCCCACCACAAAGAATGATTCGGCTCAAAAATATCAGTACTGTGTGGGCTGGGAAACCTGGCTTAATGTAGTCCCTGGAGAGGGCTGGCAGCCTCAGGCTGGGGCAGGAAGCCCACTCCGCAGCTGGGGGATAAATTCTTGGTCTTGAAGGGGCATCTGGGCAAACAGCCCAGAAGCCACTAGCCCAGCCTGTACAGTTTGGGTTCGCTGCTTTGCCTGAGCTCTGAGAGCAATGCTCCCACCATCCTGGTAGACACATTTCCTGGAGGACCCTGTAAGAGGAAGGGTCATGCAACAAACTACAGCCCTTGTTGTGGCAACTGGTCTTGAAAAAGCAACTGGTACTCCCCATACTGATTTCTCTTGTGCCTTGGCTGGTCACAGTGTCACCTACTGGCGCTGTCTTTGAACTCCACCTCTGAGGAGGACTGTGGTGCAGCAGTAGTCAGTCTTGCATCCTCATTCTGAGCCAACCTTATGTGTACAAAACTCAGCACTTTTTCTCCTGTGTCAGCTGGTGATAAGGACCCCCTTGCTCATGGGGCAATCTGTGCGCTTGAGGGGGGGCATTGGCATAACACAATGGTGACATAAGGTCTGGGCCCTGCTCGTGCAGCTTACCCACGCCCTCCAGCCTTGCTTGTGCCTGATTGCTAAAGTACCAATTTCATCTGGTGAGAGATTGCTTGGCTCGGCCCACCCAACCTTATGACTTGATGGATCTTACAGAACTCAGCTCATGATATAGGCAGTTCTGGCTCTACGGTCACCTGTGACACAAATCTGACACTCTGACTCTACTTTCCATAAAGTGCATAATCTCCACTACAGATAACATGGCCTTGCTCCCAAACTCTTGTGGATGTGTTGTAATTCTCCTAGTGGGGCTTGCCACATAGCATCTTTCCCTACACAGACATCTCCCATACCGGAGAGTCTGCTAGGTTGTATGGCCCAAGTGGCAGGACCAGTCCCTTATACACAGCCTGCTCTGCAACCCACTCAGAGCTGATGGTCTTTTGTTCTGCATGCTGTAGTGGGTTGCATAGTGTCCACAGTACCTGTGAATGTGAGCTTATTTGGAAATAGAGTCTTTGCAAATGCAATTAAATTAAGAATCTCGAGATAAGATCATCCTAGATTTAGGGTCTTCCCTAAATCAAATGATTCATGTCCTTTTAAGAGAAAGGAAAGAGAGATTAGCGACATAAGAGATAAACAGGGAAGGACGCCATGTGAAGACGGACGCAAAAGTTGGACAGATGCATCTACACGTCAAGGAACACTAGGGATTGCCAGGAACCACCAGAAGCTGAAAGAGGCAAGGAAGGATCCTCCCTAGAGCCTTAGGAGAGAACGTGGCCCTGAGACACCTTGATTTTGAACTGTGAGAGAATAAATCTCTGTTGTTTTAAGTCACCCCATTTGTGGTACTTTACGGTAGTCCTAGGACATTAATACACCCAGTATATGGGCCAGGTACAGAACACACTGTCTCCAAAACCTATCAGGCATATGGGCCAGGTATGGAACACACTGTCTCCAAAACCTCTTAGAGATTGTGCCTCCTTTCTTGTAAGAAGCAATGTGTCCTTTACTTTGGAGGGGATGTCCTGGCATGACCCAGACCTCTGGATCCCTAAACTTGTACTGACGTGGTGGGCCCTGAAATCTCATAGAGTTTATCTCTCACCTCTTGCAGTGCTCATGTCTTACTATAGCTCTAATAGGCTTGCCATATCTTGCCTATCTGGTTTAATTAGCATGAAGCCATTGACTCTGTGGATCAGTGAGATGTTCTGCAGTGTCCAGATTGCCCAGGTGTCTGCAGACTACATTATGACACAGATTAGAAGAGTTTTTATTGCCCTGTGGAAAAACTGTAAATGTATACTGGTGACTGTTCTAATTGAGTATGAATTGTTTCTGATCCTCCTTTGGGATGGAAAAGAAGATCAATGGCTGTATTGTTGATCTGCATTTACAAATATACCACATCTGGCACAACAGCTCAAATTGGAGCTACTACTTGGGTGAGTCTGTAGTAGTCCTTTGTCATCTTTCAGGATCTCTCTGGCTGTTGCAGCAAGTGGAAATAGGTGGTGAATTAAATGAAGATTTGATGGGGTACTACCAATCCTATAAACAAGTTGCTGTCAAGTCAATTCTGACACATGGCAACTCCGTGTGTGCCACAGCAGAGATGTGCTCATACGGTTTTCGGTGGCTGATTTTTTTGGAAGTAGATTTCCGGCTTCTCTTTCGAGGAGCCTCTGTATGGACTCGAACCGCCAACCTTTCAGTTAGCAGCTGAGTGCACTAACCGTTTGCACCATCCAGGGATTTCACCAACTCTATATCCTTTATTCTTCACCAACCCTATATTCCCTCTATCAGCAAAAAAGAGGAAGACCCTCAACACTATGGATTGACACAGTGGCTGCAACAATTGGCTTAAGCATAACAATGATTGTGAGTATGGCACAGGACAAGGCAGGGTTTTGTTCTGTTGTACACAGGGTTGCTATGAGTTGGAACGGACTCGATGGTACCTAACAACAACAATATCCTTTAAGTTTATAAGGGTGACACTAACCTCTGTCATTCCCCCCAAGATGAAATATTGTTTATGACTGACTATCTTGGCTGGGGGAGTGGTAGTTTTAGAGTCTTCAACTTGGCTTTCACCACTATGAGAGCTCTTATTCCATAGGCCAATGAACCAATATGAGAGCTGTGCCAATTATCAAATATGTCCACTCTGATTCCGCACTTAGGGGCTGAGGAAATAACTACTGGGTGGGTCTATGGATCCAGTGAACTCATGTAAGCTGGACCTAGGTTAGGACTCCATTTATTCCCTGGCCTCTATATGGGGGACCATAATGACATTTCAGATCTCTGGATATTATTGTCATCTAGGATCTTATGCCCATCATCGTCAAAATATTCAGGCATTTCACTATCCCTAGCATTCAATTATCTGGTTAATTGGCCATAGATTCCTTTAGAAAAGGACTAGGAAATCATTTTCATATATATACTTGTCTTGGTGGTACAGGTCCTTCCTCCTGGTATCCTGTCTTCTTCAGTCAATGGGTTATGGCTCAAGTCTGGACACTGGCAAAGAGAATTCTGACATTTTATTGGGGCAGCTATCCTTACCCATTGCCACTGAGTCAATTCTGACTCATAGTGACCCTATAGGACAGAGTAGAACCGCTCCCTAGAATTTCAAGACTGTAAATCTTTATGGAAGAAGGTTGCCACATCTTTTTCCAGAGGAGCAACCGGTGGGTTCAAACCACTGACCTTTCAGTTAGCAGCGGAGCCACTGCACCACCAGGGCTCCTTCAGCTCTCCTAAGCCTCTTCATTTCTTTTGGTTGTATGGATTGGGCCATACTCTTGTTGGCTGCCCATCATTCTTGCCTAGGCATGTTACATTCTATTAATCATCTTCATATCTTCACAGCTCTCTGTAGGACAGGCTTCTGGCTGCCACTCCCATCTTGCCTTTCATTATGATAATTATAGTAACTGATGCAGAAGCCCTATCCACCACCACCACCAGTTGCTGTCAAAAAGATTGCCAGGCCTTTCTTCCAAGGCACTTGGAGAGACTTGAACCTTTAACTTTTTGGTTATCAGCCGAGAGGTTAACTATTTGCACTAACCAGGACTCTGAAGCCCTGTCACCTGGTCTCTATTGCTTCAGTGGCCTCATCCCTATTGCTTTCAGTGAGCCCAGTTCTATGACAGCATCTTCTGTCAACCTGGCCTTCCATGGACAGCACCACATAACTTCTCAGTGACACTGGTTTCCCTTTCACTAGCACGTTTTTAATGTTTTTTTTAACCAGATACTCCTCAACTCCCTCTGCAAAATACAGTCATCTGGTGAGGTTTTTTTTTGGCCTTACCTAGTATATCCACTCTAGTAGGCCCATTTCCTAAGCCTTTTTGTCCTTTCTTCTACCATGTCTATCACAAATCAGGCCTTTCTACCTCAGTGTGGTCCATTGCTTTTCCAGCTTCTAATAGCGTGTTGCCTCCATCTCTGGGGTGCTCAGTAGGGTGTCGAATCTTATATCCTGGGAGAGTTCTCCATATCTATAAAGTCTTCCTTATCTAGCTTCATACTGAGCCCCCTGGCTTATCCCCCTCAGAGTCTAGGCCCATAAGGCACATGCTGAGAGGGAGATGTATTGCCTTACAAGGAAGAGGCCTCCACATTGTTCTCACAAAAGGAAGGAACACTAGTCTCTAACAGGGAGGAATGGGCAGCTACTGGAATTCCAGAGCCTGTTAAAATCCATTGCCATCGGATTGATTCCTGCTCGTAGTGATCCTATAGGAAAGAGTAGAACTGCCCCAAAGGGTTTCCAAGGAGGAGCTGGTGTATTCGAACTGCCAGCCTTTTGATTAGCAGCTGATCTCTTAACCACAGAAACTATGGATTAAAGATTTCTAAGTGCATCAACCCAAATGTCCCCAACCTATGACTTGGAGCCCCATTCTTTCCCAAGCAAGCCTCTGACCTTGGCATAGCAGATCTGCCTGGGTTGAGAACTCAACTTTCTCAGCTTATTCTTATATATTCTGAACCTGGTACTCACCTCTTCTGCTCTTCAACTGCGGGAGATGTGTCTCTGTGAATTTCCCCAATGAGGCCTCTAGCTTTTACATCCAGTCTTTAATTGCTAATTAATCTCTTTCACTTCCCTTTTGTTTTCCCAAAGAATCTACTGTCTCTAGTGATAGTCTTCCAACTACATTGTCATTATATTTCTCAAACACTTGATGCCTGGAACCCCTTAGTGTCCTTTTTCCTATCTATGGCATGGCATCCTATCACCAGCTGTGAAGTTTTAGCACATTCACTGCTACCATGCTCCAGTGGCCGTCACTGCTCCACCAGCCACTTGTGATAAGTTTTTATGGCCAGCAGCTGGCAGAGAGCAGCACTAGAAGCCCACCTTGGCATCTACTTATGCAGACAACTCCTGGGATATACTGTTGGAGATTAGGTTACAAGAAGCCAACTCTGAGATGAAGATTAGAATGTAGGAAATTTATTAGGGAGTGCTGTCAGGAGTAATGCCTGTGGGGCAAAGAAAGAAGCAGGTCTGAGTAGAGGAAGAAGGTCTCTGCCAATTCCACATGGAGCTCTGAAGCTGGGGTGTCATGCAGAGTTGTCCCAAGTTGGGGCAAGGGGGCCAAGCCTTAATATCCCTACATCAACCAATCATTTGGATGCAGACTGTTCCCAGGAAGAGGGCAGGAACCTTAGGTGAGGTGGCCCTCCTTGGCCAAAAGCAATTCCTGGAGAGGGTGGACAGCCAGCAGCACTCCCAATAGCCAGCATCTGACGGCTCAAAACAGCATCTCCTACAGCTATCTACGTTTGTCTGCACAAATGCAAGATGGGATAGTGTAGTATAATAAAATATAAAACCAAGAAAACCAAATTTGTTGCTGTCAGGTCTATTTTGATTCATAGCAACCCTCTAAGATAGAGTAGAATTGTCCGATAGGGTTTCTAAGGCTATAATCTTTATGGAAGTAGAATGCCACATCTTTCTCCCACGGAGTGGCTGGTGGATTCTAACAGCTAACCTTTTGGTTAGCAGCTGAGTGCTTAACAACTGTGCCACCAGGGCTCCTTTATAAAATATAATATAAATAATATACACCTACTGCTTACTTATCTACTGTCTCATTAACTGACATTTCACATTTATGACAAGAGTAAAAAATCTACTATCCTATTATTTTTCACTTTAAGGATGTATATCTGGCAGTAACAAACACCCAGGTGCAAGGAGTGAGTAACACAGGCCATAATGGTTAAGATTATGTGTCAACACAGCTGAGCTATGATTCTCAGTGTTTTGGCAGTTATGTAATGATGTAATTTGGTGGTTATGTAATGATATAATCATCCTCCATTTTTGTGATCTGATGTGGTCATCCTCCATTTTCACATAATACCAGTTCTTGCATAACGACCTAGTCTTTGTAACATAACCATGTTGATAAGTGAGGAGTATGTGTACTGTAGTATAACATAGTATTGGACAAAATATAATGTAGTATTGTACAGTTTAATAAAATATAATATGTTGTTTTTAGCTGCCATCAAGTCAGTTCCAAATCATTGTGACCATATGTACAACAGAATGAAATATTGCCTGGTCCTATGCCATCCTCACAATTGTTGCTATGTTTTATCTCATTGTTGCAGCCACTGTGTCAATCCATCTCTTCTAGGGTCTTCCTCTTTTTCGTTGATCCTGTACTTTACCAAGCATGGCGTCCTTCTCCAGGGACTGGTCACTCCTCATAACATGTCCAAAGTACATGAGATGAAGTCTTGCCACCCTTGCTTCTGAGGAGCTTTCTGGCTGTACTTCTTCCAAGACAGGTTTGTTAATTTTTCTGGCAGTCCATGATATATTCAGTATTCTTTGCAAACACTGTAATTCAAAGGCATCAATTCTTCTTTTGTTTCCTTATTCATTGTCCAGCTTTTGCATGCATAGGAGGCTATTGAAAATATCATGGCTTGGGTCAGGGGCACCTTAGTCCTCAAAATGACATCTTTGGTTTTTAACGTTTTAAAGAGGTCTTTCGCAACAAAAGTATAATATACTATAGTATAATATAGTTGTGAAGAGCAATCAACTCAAATTAAATCAATTCTGTTCCGTGTCTGTTCTGATGCCAACTGCACATGTAAACTAACCACTGAGTGCTGGTCACACCTCACAAGTCCTTCAGACTGCCATGTTGGCCCAGACCTCAGACACCAGCCACAAGTTTGAGAGCCACATGGGGCTTCTCACTTCTGACCTGCTAACTATAGTTCAAGATTTTCCTACTACCCATTTGGGAGGCCAGCCACAAGTCTGGGGGTCCCCAACCTCCTCACTTTTGACCTGCTGGCTGCCACTACTCCCTCAGGTACAATAATTTACTGGAACGACTCACAGAACTCACAGAATGTGCTATTCTTACAATTACAGTTTTATTATAAAGGCAAACCAGGATCAGCACAAAGAATAGATACATAGGGTGAGGTCTGGGAACACAATGCAAAGCTTCTGTGTTCCAAAGCAGGCACATCACCCTCCTGAAAGCAGATGTCTTTTGCCAACTAGGAAGCTCATGGACATTCACTGTCTAGAGGCTTTATTGAAGATTTTGCTATGTCATAATGAAGTGGTCGTTAAGATGTGGTATCACAAGGGCATCCAAATTGGTACAGAAGAAGTAAAATTATCCCTGTTTGTGGATGATATGATGCTATACATAGAGAACTCTAAAGACTCCACAAGAAAACTACTGGAACTAATAGAAAGATTCAGCAGAGTAGCAGGATATGAGATAAACATACAAAAATCAGTTGGATTTCTATACGCCAATGAAAAGAATTATGAAAAGGAAATCAGGTAAACAATACCATTTATAATAGCTAAAATAAATAAAATACTTGGGAATAAATCTAACCAGTGACATAAAAGGTGTATACAAAGAAAACTACAAAACACTACTTCAAGAAACCAAAAGAGAATCACATAAATGGAAAAACATACCGTGCTCATGGATAGGTAGACTCAACATTGTGAAAATGTCAATTCTACCCAAAGCAGTCTACAAATATAATGCAATCCCAATCCAAATACCAACAGCATTCTTTACAGAGATGGGAAAACTATCATTAAATTTATATGGAAAGGAAAGAGGCCCCGGATAAGTAAAGCATTATTGGAGAAGAACAAAGTAAGAGGCCTCTCACTACCTGACCTCTGAAACTACTATACAGCTATGGTAGTCAAAACAATCTGGTACTGGTACAATGACAGACACATTGACCAATGGAACAGAATTGAGAACCCAGATGTAAAACCATCCACTTACAGTCATCTGATATTTGACAAAGGCCTAAAGTCCATTAAATGGGTAAAAGACACTCTTTTTAACAAATAATGCTGGCAAAACTAGGTGTCCATCTGTAAAAAAATGAAGCAGGACCCATACCTCCCACCTCCCACCATGCACAAAAACTAACTCAAAGACCTAAGTATAAAACCAAAAACTATAAATATCATGGAATAAAAAATAGGGACAATGCTAGGGGCCCTAATATATGGCATAAATAGGATACAAACCATAACTAACAATACACAAACACCAGAAGATAAGCTAGAAAACTGGGATCTTCAAAAAATTAAACACTTACGCTATCAGAAAACTTCACCAAAAGAGTAAAAAGCGAACCTACAGGCTGGAAAAAAAAAATGGGGCTACCACATATCTGACAAAGATCTAATCACTAAAATCTATAGGAAAATCCAATACCTTTATAACAAAAAGGCAAATAATCCAATTAAAAAATTGGCAAAGAATATGAACAGACACTTCACCAAAGAAGACATTCAGGCAGCTAACTGACACATGAGGAAATGCTTGCAATCACTAGTCGTGAGAGAAACGCAAATCAAAACTACAATGAGATACTATCTCACCCCGACATTACTGGCACGAATAAAAAAAACAGAAAATAACAAATGTTGGAGAGGCTGCAGGGAGATTGGAAGTCTTATGCACTGCTGATGGGAATGCAAAAGGTATAACCATTTTGAAAAATGATATGGCACTTCTTTAAATTTAGAAATAGAAATACCATGCAATCCAGCAACCCCATTCCTAGGCATTTATCCTAGAGAAGTAAGAACTGTCACACAAATAGACATATATACATCCATATTCATTGCAGTATTATTCACAATAGCAAAAAGATGGAAACAACCTAAGTGACCATCAACAGATGAATGGATAAGCAAACTGTGGTACATACACACAATGGAATACTATGCAAGAATGAAGAACAATGATGAATCTGCGAAACATCTTACAACATAGATGAATCTGGAGGGCATTATGCTGAGTGAAATAAGTCAATCACAAAAGGACAAATATTGTATGAGACCACTATTATAAAAACTCATGAAAAGATTTACACACAGAAAGAAACAATCTTTGATGGTTACACGAGGGGGATCGGGAGTGAAAAATACTAAATAGACAATAGACAAGTGGTAATTTTGGTGAAGGGTAAGACAATACACAATACTGGGGAAGTCAGCACATGATCAAGGCAAAGTCACAGAAGCTTCATAGGCATATCCAAACTCCCTGAGGGACCGAGTTACTGGGCTGAGGGTTAAGGACTGTGGTTTCGGGGGACATCTACCTCAATTGGCATAACATAGTTTATAAAGAAAATGTTCTATATCCTACTTTGGTGAGTAGTGTCTGGAGTCTTAAAAGCTTTTGAGTGGTCATCTAAGATACATCTTCTGGTCCCACCCCATCTGGAGAATGAAGAAGACCAAAGACACAAGGAAAAGATTAGTCCAAAGAACTAATGGACCACAACTATCACAGCCTCCACCAGACCAAGTCCAGAACAACTAGATAGTGCCCGGCTACCACCACCAACTGCTCTGACAGGGATCACAATAAAGGGTCTTGGACAGAGTTGGAGAAAAATGTAGAACAAAATTCTAGCTCACAATAAAGACCAGACTTGCTGGTCTGATAGAGACTGGAGAAACCCTGAGAGTATGGTCCCTGGACACCCTTTTAACTCAATGCTGAAGTCACTCCGAAGTTCACCTTTCAGCCAAAGATTAGACAGGCCTATAAAACAAACAGTAACACATATAGTTCAACTATGTATAGGAGACTAAACGGGCACACCAGCCCAAAAGCAAAGACAAAGGAAGGAACAGGACAACTGGACCAATGTAAATGGGGAAACCGAGGTCAAGAAGGGGAGAGTGTTGGCATATCACGGGGTTGGCAACCTATGCCACAAAATAATTTGTGTATTAATTGTTTAATGAGAAACTAATTTGTTCTGTAAACTTTCACGTAAAGCACAATTTACAAAAAAAGGTGGATCCTTCTGGCCAAGTCATCATGGAGTGGTCATTATGAAGTGGTATCATGAGGAGAGACACTCTGGCCTGACTAGCCCCCACCCAAGAGTCACCTATTAAAGGTGCAGCCTATTAGTTAGGTGTGGTCTGGAGTCCTCACTGAAGACACTTAAATCTTTAAGGAAATTCCAGAGTTTTAAAGATAGTCTCCCAGGAACTGAGGACAAAGACCAAATTCTTTGGATAAGGTTAAATTCTAAACCCCACAGGCCACCCACTTGTCTTTTGCTGTAGTTCCTTTCATATACCTCACATTTGGAGGCTTACTCCTTTTCCGCTGTTAATCTACAGTTATATATTTGTATCTTGAGGAAGTTTTAGCTCAATTTCCCAATACATTTGACTATCAATATCAGTATTAAATATTAGTGCCAATTAGTCACTAGCAATTAGTCCACTCAACCATCAAATCATATGACCAAAACGTCTCCCAGGTTAAGGCCATTCAGGTTTGCTGAAGGCTTCTATTCAATCTTGTCAGGTTCACAGAGCAAGAGTGGTCTTGGCGCCATCCTTTCAGGCATTTAGTATAATTGAGGTAAGAGACAATATCATCACTTGCTCTGAGCCTCTTTCAAAGCTTTAATGTAATTTTTGGATCTTCCTCTTTGCATAACACATTTATTCATTCCTTTACCCTAGCAATTATTTTTTCTTTCCATTTTTCCACTTTTCCACCTTGGAAGGGATGTTAGGTTTGGCCACTGTACTGGTCTAGATTGCCAGCAAGTGCTTGACCCTCATTCCACTCACATTCATAGTTACTGTTCCTTAAGAATCATCCCTGCTTCCATTACTCACAGCTGCAACCCTGGTCCTGGGACTACAGCATCCAGTAGGGGAAAAAAAAAAAAAAAATGGTTGAGGTAATGTTAGGAAAAAAGAAAAAAAATTGAGGTCATATGAGGAAGAATCATATACCCGTACACTATCCTTTTCCCTCTGTTCCCCAGAAAAACATAGAAATCTGTCCAGTGGGGACCCTCCCTTGATCCCTCTCATGAAGAGTGTGAGCACACACTAGTGAAGGCTCAATAGGCTGAAGCTTTTATGCCTTTGTCTCTCCTCATTTTAGACAACCAATGTTTCAATCGCTCTTTCCAATTCTTTATCAAACCATTACTCAACAAGTGTAAAAGTGTGTTCCTTGGTCTGAAGAAATACGACTCAGTGGTCCAAATTGATGCACAGTCTTCTGTTGTGGTTCTTTCATATAACTCTGAGCATTTGAATCTACAATTGCAAATCCCAGTCCAGAGTAAGTGTTTATTACTGTCAGGACCCATTGTAGTTTCCTGGAACTACCGGCATCAGTTCAACTTGCCAGCTATGTGCGGGACCTTCCCCTGGGGGAATCTGCCCTATAGCCATCTGCAGTCTCCGTCTCTCTTGTTGGCAGACAGAACAATTCTTATTGGCATTTTGTGCCTCAGAAAGTGCAAGAGGGATCCTTCTACATTCAGCCTATCTCTACATTGCTGCAGTGCCTCCATGTTCACTCATTTCATAGACCCAGGTGGCCACCTCAAGTGAGCACACCAAAAGGTCCACTTTCTCATTCCAATCACCTTCTGATCCTGGAAGGGGGTTCTTCTGATGAGCATAGACATGTCCTACTTTTTGCGTCCCTTAAATTCCCAGAGTGCTTTCCATAGGGCTCTACCCCCTTAATAGTCCAGTTTTCCATGAGCAGGCTGTTTGTCACAGCCTATGACTCAGTCAAAACCCAAACATGGGGGCTTTATCATTGTTCAATTCTTCCATCACTGCAAAGAAGAGAGCATGCTGTTCAGCCCATTGAGCCACTTTATTCTTACTTTCTTCAATTGGATTCTTCCCATCCACTGGTCTTAGTGCAGCAGCTTTCTGACAGGATGCTATCCATGTATCTTAGAATTGCCATTCATAAACCATGCAGCTTTCTGTTAGTCAATACAGAGCTGTTCATAAGGTGCTGTCCATGTAGCAATAGATCCCAGCAGCTCCTCAGGTGGTTCCAGAGTTGGTCCTTGGGGAAAGGAGGCTACCTACTTGTAGGTATATTGGGTGCCTCCTTGCATTCCCCCAGTAGCATGCTGCTGTATACATCACTTTCATTTTATTATGTAACTCTTCTGGGTCTTCCTTATTAGTGTTTCTCTGACATCATTCAAGACATTATGGGTATAAGTAGTCCCCAACTTATGATGCATTCAAGTTACAACAAACCACACTTATAACTGTCTATCTGTTTTTTTTTTTTTTTTTGGTACATCTTATTGTTTTAATATGCACTACATACAGTGTTGCAGCAAGTAATTTTCTGATGTTATCATTCTCAGATGTTTACTCTCAGATGTTATGATTTACTGTTCAAATAAAGATCAAATTTATAAAGATACTGATAATAAAAGGCAATAATAATGAAAACTAAAAAAAAAAAATGAGGTATTTGACTTACTTCTTAGGAGCCCTGGTGGTGCAGTGGTTAAGTGATACAGCTGCCACCAAAAGGCTGGTAGTTCAAATCCACCAGCAACTCCTTGGAAGCCCTATGGGGCAGTTCTACTCTGTCCTCCAGGGTCTCCAGTGTCGCTATGGGTCAGAATTGACTCCACTGCAACGGGTTTGGGTTTGTTTTGTTTTTCAGAACCAACTTACAACAAAGTCATTAGAAAGGAGCCCTGTCGTAAGTCAGAGACTACCTGTATTTCAAGTTTCATGATTATTTCATGTCCTTCATCACTGAGGCAGTCTCAATCAACGCCCAAAAGCAAGCTAGTAATTGTCACTCAAATGCTGCAGCATCTGAAAATCTTCTGGTCCAGAATCCCAGAGGTTGCCATTGGGTGGCACTCACAGGCTTTTGCCATAAGGTCTAGTCTGCATATGCATGTGTGCCAGACTCTTCCAATATCGTATCTGAATGTGGATTATAAGAACCCAAAGACATAGAGAGAGAGACTGACTTTTGCAATACAAACATGGCCGGTTTTGTTCTGGCCCCATTCAAACATGGCCTTCTTCTGGTGGTTTTATGGACAGGATCCAGCAATATTCCCCAATGTGGAAAATGTGTTCTCCAAAGTTCAAATAAGACAACTAAGCACTGGGCCTTCTGTTTAGTCTTAGGGATAGGTAATGACAGTAGTTTAATTTTAGTTGCTTGCATAACGTAATGGATAGCTCCTGCCTAAGTTATTCCTAAGAATTTCACCATTTGGGTGGACCTTTGGATCTTTACTGGATTTATCAACCAGCTTCTGTTGGTCATGTAAGTCACCACTGCATTCAATTCAGTTCTAGTTAGCTCTTCAGTTTCTAATACTATCATGATATCATCAATATAGTGTATTATTAAACTCAAGATCTGTATCAAGTCCAAATCTCTCCTAGCCAAAGCTGTCCAGCCACTCAGTAAATTCAGATAACTCTGTGGCAATACAGTGAATGTAAGTTTGTATCCTTGCCACATGCAGTAAACTGTGGTTGGCGCTGAGATTGAGACAGAGAAAAAAGCATTTGCAAGATCAATTACTGAATACCAATCTCCTTTAGCCGGCTATGTATTTTGCATCATTGAAACCATGCCTGGAACTGCTGAGGCTATGAGTGGCACTACTTTATTTAAACTTTGACAGTCTGCTGTTAGCCTCCATGAGCCATTCATCTTTTTCATGGGCTACACAGGGCTATTATAGAAAGAATTCATTGGTACCAGCACTCATCTTTTACTATGTCATTAATTAAAGTAATACTTCTTTTTTTGGTCCACAAGGTATCCTGTACTGTCTCAAATTAATCTGTGTGGGTTCAGGCAATTCTACTTGTTCCCATTTAGCATGTCCAAAAAAGACAAGCCCAAAGGCAAACTTATATGTCTTCTGATTTACAATACTAAGTAAGAAGTGTTCCCCAGTCAGACATACTATCCACTGCAATAATATATTCAGGTTAAAGAGACGCAGTTACATCACATAAAGTCTGTTTAAACATTCCAGTTTTCATCCAAACTTTCACCTTAATTCCATCAACTGTTGTGTCCTCATATACTCCCAGCCTAACTTTAGCCCCCATTAAGATTTCACTGACAGGCTTTAAAATCATAATACATTGAGTTCTGGTGTTAAGAAGCTCCAAAAAAGCCTATTCCCCACCCTTGGCCATTTTACCAATATATGTGCATAAGACCTGGTTTCCTAGCTGGGGGTTGAACCAAAAGACCTTGGCCCCTATGTCAATCCTTATCTTGATTAATTTGACGTATCTAGCCCCAGGCATATCCAGGTCAGGCTTCTCACTGTCACCTCTGTCTTTCAGCTTTTAAAAATTTCTCCAAATTAAGGTGAATAGAGCTGACTTGTTTAGTCCACTTTAATGCTGAAGGGCAGCAGGAGCTCCTGTTGGTCCACCCAAGTACCTGTAGTGCTACATTAAGATCTCTGTCCCAACCCCATCAATATCTGCTTTATTCACCTCATTTCTTAGTAACCGTCTGTCATGGATTGAAATTGTGTCCCCCAAAAATATCTGTTAACTTGGCCGAGTCCTAATTCCCAGTATTGTATGGTTGTGTAATCTGATGTGATTTCCTTATGTGTTGTAAACTCTATCACTATGATGAGATTATATGTGACCTCCTTATGTGTTGTGAATTCTATCACTGTAATGAGATTATACTGATGAGGTTTACAAGATTGGATAGTGTCTTAACCCAATCTCTTTTGAGATATAAAAGACAGAAACAAGCAGAAACACATGGGAACCTCATAGCACCAAGAAAGCAGTACCAGGAGCAGAGCGGATCCTTTGGACCTGACGTTCCAGTGCTGAGATGCTCCTAGACCAAGGAAACGCTGATGACAAGGACCTTCCTCCAGAGCTGACAGAGAGAGAGAGTCTTTTCCTGGAGCTGATGCCCTGAATTTGGACTTGTAGCCTACTGGACTGTGAAGAGAATAAATTTCTCTTTGTTAAAACCATCCACTTGTGGTATTTTCTGTTGGAGCAGCACTACACGACTAAGACGCCATCTAAAGATTTCTACCTTTCTGGGATGAGTCCTTTTTACTTCCTCTTTTGTCCTTTTGAACTTTCTTGTGACTCATTCTGACCTAGTTTGATTTGTAAGACCCATAAGGGGAAGGTGGGACAACAAATCAGATAAATTTTCTCAGACCTTTGCTCTATTTTGTAAGAGTAAGATTATATGGCATGTCCATGTAAAAGAGGTCCCCTTAGTCACATGATCCCCTTAGTCACATGACCTGGGTAAGGAGCGTGTTTACTGGATGTTATTTTGATTATCATAAAGCAAATCCATCATTGTTGCATACACAGCATACTAGCTGCTTCATCTGGGGTGTTCCACTTGGTGTTTGTATGAAGAGAGGGGCAATTTCCCTTCTCATAGTACACAAGTTTCACAACAGCTTTGAACTAGTTCACCAAGCTGACTGTACCCCCAGGGATAACCTGCTCTATGTTTGGATCATGTGATTGTTCAATAGTGAGCTGTAGGTTCTGCATCAACCCGAACATACTCTTCCATTCTGAAGCATTTAAAACAAAGGTACTGCCCCTAAATTAGTCACTTTCAAAATCCATTTTAGAAAAAACTCCTCAGGAAGCTGATGATCCATAAAATGAGAAAATTTTTTCATATTCTGGTTTCAGTGGTTTCTTGGTTTTTCCCTTACCCCACTAGGACTACCTTGTTGGTGACCAGAGGTCATAGAGGTACATTCTGTTGTTCTAACATAATTTTTTCTTCTCAGAGTGGCCCTGAGGCTAGTTGTCATAGCTCAGACCTGGCAAAATCTGAGCCTGACCCAAAGTCAGGATCCACCCCAACACTCTCTTCCTTTCATTGTAGCTATTACAGACAACGGCAGCCAAGTAATTGTATGCTTTGCATGTTTTTTATTACTTTACATTTTCTTGTGTATTCAATGAGCCAACTATGCAGTTATTGGATCTACTGTCATTTTAAAATTCCACTGGTAACTTTTACCTTTAGTAACTGATTACGGGGCATACCATGGATGACTAGGTAGCCATCCAGGAATCAACAGTTCCTCTTTCCCCATCCTTTCATCCTTTCTCCTCCAGCACCACATTTTTCCATGAGTCAGGGTTCTTCTAGAAAATCCCACTTTTTTTTTTTTTAAACAGGTGGAAAATAATATGGCATCCAACCTCAAGTTTACCTCATATTTCAAGATCACTGCTGGCACTCCAGCCATTACAACTGTTTTTCAGGTAAGGAGAAGAAATAAAGTGAAAAACAAAAAGTACATCAAACTGCTGAGTTATCACTCAATGTCTTGCCTGAAATCCCTCATGACTCTGCCACTGATGTTTTCACAGCTAGGAGTAAAGAAGAAGGAGAGAGTGGATACTGTGTTATTAATAGTGCTGTCTCCCTCAGATGATGCATCTATTTTCTTCCTCTCCAGGCACCTGTTCAGTATGTCTGCTTAACCTCCCAGTAGAGATGGAACATGGGTTCCCTTCTTCACAGATAGACACAAATCAAGCACTCATATCTCTAACTTTTGCACTCAGAACTACATAGCATTGTGCCTTCTGGCCCAGTTCTTTATAACACCACCAGCAAAACCAGTTGTCATAGAGTTAATTCAATTCTGATTCCTGGTGACCCCATGTGTGTCAGAGTAGAACTGTGCTCCATAGGATTTTCAATTGTTGCAATCCTTTGAAAGTAGATAGTCAGACATTTCTTCTAAGGCACCTCTGGGTGGATTCAAACCAAAAAAACAACCTTTAGGTTAATAGCCGAGTGCTTAACCATCTGTGCCACTCAGTGACTCTCTTTATAACACTGTGCTTTGCTTTTGTTTCACAAAAATGCTGAAGCATGAACAGTTTCCTCGTGGCTGTAAGGGATTAGCTACAGAAAACATGGCCAGGGGCAGAAACATTCTCAACACCCCAGAGACTGAATACTGAATTTCAGTTGATGCATACTCTAAACAGGTGATCTTTTATGAATTGAAGTGAATAACATGAAAAAATTTAAAACTTTATGCACTATTAATCTTTAAAGAATATTGATTTTTGAAAATACAGTCTCGTTCATAAAATTGTCTTAAGCTATGTACTTACATGTTCACATATATGAACAGGTCACGTTATTCTTTTTTTTTTTATTGTACTTCAGGGGAAGGCTTACAAAACAAATAGTTTCTCATGAAACAGTAGTACACATGTTGTTTTATGACATTGGTTAACAACCCCACAAGTTATCAACCCTCTAACTTCTCAACCTTTTATTTTTGGTGAAAATACACATAGCCAAAGATACACCATTTC
>NW_004444134.1:3971230-3974780 GCF_000243295.1 Trichechus manatus latirostris | reverse complement strand
ATTCTCTGTCAGTTTTCTCACTCCATTTGGTGCCTGGCTGAGTTCTTTATCTCTTCATTTGATGTTTTAGGGTTTCAGGATTGTTGTATTCTCTGTTCAGCTTAGTTTTTCGGATCTCTGCTGTGGAGGGCCGGCGTGGTGCTTCTGCCTAGAGTGCCATTTTTTTCCTCCTCACGTTATTCTTAATGATTACAGATACATACAATTGTCAACTGTTCCTCTTACTTTCCAGGTAGAATGTGAGAAAATTTATCTCAATTAATTTAAAATGTGGTGTTAAAGAATGGCAATTACACATTTTCAGGGAAAGGCTATTCTCCACTTCCCTGTAGGATGTTTTAAAATTTCAGGCTTTGGAGTCAGACACATCTGACTGAATTTTTTTTTTTTAACATAAAATATTGTACAAAAATGACACGTTTTGCATGATGAAGACATAATTCTCTTACCCACAATACTAAAGTTCATCTTGGTAAATGTTTGTTAAAATAATCTACACACTCTAAAAAATACATAAACTCTTAGCTATGGTATACACTAACATTTAAAAGTGTCTAGATGACTAGGCCCACTGAAACCAGAAAGGCTGATTTCATTTTTCATCAGCTTTCACTTAAACTTATTTTTCTAGAAAACAACCGAAATTAATAAACACATGCCATTTTCAAGATTAATAAACACAGACTGTTTTCAAAACTAATGAACATATCCTGTGTTATGGATTGGATTGTGTCCCACAAGAATATGTGTTGTAAACCCTAACCCCCATACCTGCGGTTATTATCCCGTTTAGGAATGGGTTTTCTTTGTGACGTTAATGAGGCAATATTAGCATAGGGTTTTTTTTTTTTTTTTTTTAATTGTGCTTTAGGTGAAAGTTTACAGCGCAAGTTAATTTCTCATACAAAAATTTATATACATATTGTTATGTGACCCTATTTGCAATCCTTATAATGTGACAGCACACTCCTCCTTTCCACCCCGTATCCCATATCCATTCAACCAGCCCCTATCCCTTTCTGCCTTCTCACCCTGCCTCTGAACAGAGGCTGCCCATTTAGTCTTGTGTATCTACCTGAACTAAGAAACACATTCTTCACAAGTATTATTTTATGTTTTATAGTTCGGTCTAATCTTAGTCTGAAGAGTTGGCTTTGGGAATGGTTTTAGTTCTGTGTTAACAGAGAGTCTGGGGGCCATGTCTTCCGGGGTTCCTCTAGTCTCAGTCACCATTAAGTCTGGTGATTTTACTTTAATATGAGTTCTGCATCATACTTTTCTCCTGCTCCGTCAGGACCTCTTTGTTGTGTTCCCTGTCAGGTGCTGGCCACCACCATCTAGTTCTTCTGGTCTCAGGCTGATGGAGTCTCTGGTTTATGTGGCCCTTCCCTTTTGTCTCTTGGGCTAATATTCTCCTTGTGTCTTTGATGTTCTTCATTCTCCTTTCCTCCAAATCAGTTGGGATCAATTGATGCATCTTAGATGGCCACTCACAAGCTTCTAAGACCCCAGACACCACTCACCAAAGTGGGATGCAGAACTTTTTCTTAATAAACTTTGCCATGCCAATTGATATAGATGTTCCCAAAACCATCATCCCCAGACCCCCTTCCCTGCTATTCTGTCCCTCAAAGTGTTTGGTTGTGTTCAGAAAACTTCTCAGTTTTTGGTTTAGTCTAGTTGTGTGGACTTCCCCTGTATTGTGTGTTGTCCTTCCCTTCATCTAAGATGATTTTTGTCTACTATCTAGTTAGTGAATTCCAGTCTCCCACCCTTCCAACCCTCATAACCATCAAAGAATGTTTTCTTCTGTGTTTAAACCTTTTCTTGATTTCTTATAATAGTGGTCTCATACAATATTTGTCCTTTTATGAACTGACTAATTTCACGCAGCATAATGCCTTCCAGATTCATCAATGTTGTGAAATGTTTCTCAGATTCATCATTGTTCTTTCTCATTGTGTAGTATTCCATTGTGTGAATATACCACAATTTGTTTATCCATTTATCTGTTGATGGGCACCTAGGTTGTTTCCATTTTTTTGATATCGTAAACCGTGATGCAATGAACACGTGTGTGCATATATCTATTCCTGTGATGGCTCTTATTTCTCTAGGATATATTCTAAGGAGTGAGATTGCTGGATTCTATGGTACTTCTATTTCTAGCTTTTTAAGGAGGGGCCAAATCAATTTCTAATTTGGTTGTATCATTTTACATTCCCACCAACAGTGTACAAGTGTTCCAATCTCTCCACAACCTCTCCAACATTTATTATTTTGTGTTTTTTGGATTAATGCTGTCCTCGTTGAGGTGAGATAATAACTCACTGTAGTTTTAGTTTGCATTTCACTAATATCTAATGATCTTGAACATTTCCTCATGTAGTTGTTAGCCACCTGAATATCTTCTTTGGTGAAGTGGCTGTTCAAATCCTTTGCTCATTTTTTAATTGGGTTATTTGTCTTTTTGTTGTTGAGGTTTTGCAGTATCTTGTAGATTTTAGACATTAGACCCTGATTGGATATGTCATAGTCAAAATTTTTTTCCCAGTCTGCATGTTGTCTTTTCAGCCTTTTGGTGAAGTCTTTTGATGAGCGTAAGTGTTTGATTTTGGGGGGCTCCCAGTTATCTAGTTTCTTTTCTGGTGTTTGTGCATTCTTACTTATGGTTTGTATTCTGTTTACGCCATGTATTAGAGCTCCTAGCATTGTCCCTATTTTTTATTCCATGATCTTTATAATTTTAGATTTTATATTCAGTTCTTTGATTCATTTTGAGTTAGTTTTTGTACATGGTGTGACGTATGGGTCTTGTTTCATTTTTTTGCAGATGGATATCCAGTTATGCCAGCACCATTTGTTAAAGAGACTGTTTTTTCCCCATTTAATGGACTTTGGGCCTTTGTCAAATATCAGCTGTTCATAGGTGGATGAATTTATGTCTGGATTGTCAATTCTGTTCCGTTGGTCTATGTATCTGTTGTTGTACCAGTACCAGGCTCTTTTGACTACCATGGCAGTACAATAAGTTCTAAAATCAGGTAATTTGAGGCCTCCCACTTTGTTCTTCTTCTTGAGTAATGCTTTACTTTTCTGGGCCTCTTCCCTTTCCATATGAAGTTGGTGATTTGTTTCTCTATCTCCTTAAAAAATGCTGTTGGAATTTGGATTGGGATTGCATCGTATCTGTAGATTGCTTTGGGTAGAATTAACATTTTCACAATGTTGAATCTACCTATCCATGAGCAATGTATGTTTCTTCACTTATGCAGGTCTCTTTCAGTTCCTTGCAGTAGGGTCTTGTAGTTTTCTTTGTATAGGTCTTTTATGTCTCTGGTTAGATTTATTCCTAAGTATTTTATCTTCTTGGGGGCTATTGTAAATGGTTATTGATTTGGCAACTTCCTCTTGGAAATTCTCTTTGTTGGATGCACACATCCAAAAAGAAAAACGGGCCAAAATCAAAACATCAACCCTACAACTCAAACAAATAGAAAGAGAGCAGCAAAAGAAGCCCACAGGCTCCAGAAGAAAGGAAATACTAAAA
>NW_004444134.1:3957238-3969957 GCF_000243295.1 Trichechus manatus latirostris | reverse complement strand
TTGATCTTTTCAAAGAACCAGCTTTTGGTCTTGTTAACTCTTTCAATTGTTTTTCTATTCTCTATTTCATTTAATTCTGCTCTAATTTTTAGTATTTCCTTTCTTCTGGAGCCTGTGGGCTTCTTTTGCTGCTCTCTTTCTATTTGTTTGAGTTGTAGGGTTGATGTTTTGATTTTGGCCCTTTTTTTCTTTTTGGATGTGTGCATTTATTGCTCTAAACTGACCTCTGAGCACTGCTTTTGCTGTGTCCCAAAGGCTCTGGTAGGATGTGTTTTCATTCTTATTTGATTCTGTGAATTTTTTTATTCTGTCCTTGATTTCTTCTATCACCCAGTAGTTTTTGAGCAAGGTGTTGTTCGGTTTCCATGTATTTGATTTTTTTTCCTTGCTTTTTCTGTTATTGATTTCTACTTTTATGGCTTTATAGTCAAAAAGATGCTTCGCAAATCCAAATTTTGACACCAACTGTAAAGATCAATCAAATCAATTAAGTTCTGTTCCTCTTCTGCTCTGACACCAGTTGCACACACAGCACTTTTCCTCTGACACTAACCACCCAGAGCTAGCTCAGACCTTCCAAGGTAAAGGACACAGTCCTTCAGACTGCCAAATTTGCTCAAGACCTCAGACACCAGCCACAAGCTTGGGAGTCCCCAGGGCTCCCCTTGCTTCTGATTTGCTAGGTACAGGCTTGGGGTTTTCCCACTACTTGTTCAGGAAGCAAACTACAAGGTCAAGGGGTTTACAACCCCCTCACATCAGACCTACTGGCTCTCACCGCTCCCTCATTCTCCATAATTGATTGGAATGACTCACAGAATTCTTGAAAAGTGCTATACTTAATGATTACAGCTTTATTATAAAGGACACAAATCAGGATCAGCACAAAGTAGAGATACATAGGGTGAGGTCTGGGAGGATTCACAACATAGAATTTTTGAGTCCCAAAGAGGAGTGTTACCCTCCTGAGAGCAGATATCTCACCAAAGGAAACTCATGGAGATTCAGTGTCCAGAGTTTTTATTGAAGATTTTTGCCATGTCATAATGAGGTGGTCATTATGAGGTGGTATCACGAGATGAGACCCTCTGGCCTGGCCAGCCCCCACCTGAGTCACTTCACCAGCACAACCTGTTAGTTATATGTGGTATCAAGTCCCCATTGAAGACACTTAAACAATGAGGGAAATTCCAAGACTTTAGAGGTTATCACCTAGGAAATAAGGACAAAGACCAAATTTTTTGGATAAGGTTAGATTCTAAACCCCATAATAGCATAGTATAATAAAATGTGATATAGTATAAATATTACACTGTAAAATGGTATACTATAGTGTAATATGGAGCCCTGGTGGCACAGTGGTTAAGAGCTCAGCTGCTAACCAAAAAGTCGGCAGTTCAAATCCCCCAGCCTCTCCTTGGAAACCCTATGGGGCATTTCTGCTCTGTCCTATAGAATTGCTGTGAGTCAAAATCAACTCAATGGCAATGGATTTTATAGCGTAATATAAATATAGTATAAACAATAAATATAGTATAACAGTATAATACAACATAATATAGCATAGTAAGGTATAATATAGTGTAGTGTAAGGAGTCCCCATATGACACAAACTGTTAAGTGCTCGACTACTAGCCAAAAGGTTGGCAGTTAGAACCCACCCCTTGGTGCCTTAGAAGACAGGCTTGGCAACCTGCTTCCGAAAGGTCACAGCCTTGAAAACTCTATGGAGAAGTTCTACTCTACACACATGGGGTTATCATGAATCAGAAATGACCCAAAAGCAACCAACAACAACATAGTATAGTATAATATACTATAACACAATACAGAATATAGTAAACACTATGTATAATAAAGTAAAATGTAATATAAATATAGTATAGCATAATAAGCATAATATAAAGTAAACCAAAAAACAAAAGCAGTTGCTGTCTGGTTGATTCCAACTCAAGATGACCCTATGTGTTGCAAAATAGAACTGTGCTCCATAAGGTTTTCAAGGCTGTGAGATTTTGGAAGCAGCTCACCAGGACTTTCTTCCAAGTTTCCTCTGGGTGGGTTCAAACCGCCAACCTTTTGGTTAGTAGTTAAGTGCTTAATTGTTTACTCCACCCAGGGAGTCTAATATAACATGTTGTTGTTAGGTGCCATTGAGTTGGTTCCAACTTATAGCTACCCCATGTACAACAGAATGAAATACTGCCTGGTCCTGCGCCATCCTCACAACTGTTGTTATGCTTGAGCCCATTTTTGCAGCCACTGTGTCAATCCGTCTCTTTGAGGAGCTTCCTCTTTTTTGATGACCCTCTACTTTACCAAGCATGATATCGTTCCCCAGGGACTAGTCCCTCCTGATAATATGTCCAGAGTACGTGAGATGAAGTCTTGCTGTTCTTGCTTCTAAGGAGCATTCTGGCTGTGCTTCTACCAAGACAGATTTATTCATTTTTCTGGAAGTCTATGGTATATTCAATATTTTTTGCCAACCCCATAATTCAAAGGCATCAATTCTTCTTAGGTCTTCTTATTTATTCTCCAGCTTTTGTGTGCATATGAGGCAGTTAAAAATATCATGGCTTGCGGCAGCCACACCTTAGTCCTCAAAGTGACCTCTTTGCTTTTCAATACTTTAAAGAGGTTTTTTTGCAGCAGATTTGCCTGATGCAATATGTTGTTTGATTTCTTGACTGCTGCTTCCACGGACATTGATTGTGGATCCAAGTAAAATGAAATCCTTGGCAACTTCAATCTTTTCTCCATTTATCATGATGTTGCTTATTGGTTTAGTTGCAAGGATTTTTTTCTTTATATTGAGGTACAATCCATACTGAAGGCTGTAGTCTTTGATCTTCATCAATAAGTGCTTCAAGTCCTTTTCACTTCCAGCAAGCAAGTTTTATGTCATCTGCATACTGCACATTGTTAATGAGTCTTCCTCCAATCCTGATGCTATGTTCTTCTTCATATGTTCCTAGGATTATTTGCTCAGCATACAGATTGAATAACTATGATGAAAGGATACAACCCTGATGCACAACTTTCCTGACTAAACCACACAGTATCCCCTTATCCTGTTTGAACGACCGCCTCTTTATCTATGCACAGGCTCCTCATGAGCACAATTAAGTGTTCTGGAATTCCTATTCTTTGCAATGTTATCCATAATTTGTTATGATTCACACAGTCGAATGCCTTTGCATAGTCAATAAAACACAGGTAAATATCTTTCTGGTATTCTCTGCTTTCAGCCAGAATCCATCTGACATCTGCAATGATATCCATTGTTCCAAGTCTTCTTTTGAATCCAGCTTGACTTCGGGCAGTGCCCTATCGACGTACTGCTGCAATCGCTTTTGAATGATCTTTAGCAAAATTTTACTTGTGTGTGATATTAATGATACTGTTTGATAATTTCTGCAATAGTATATACAGTATAAAAAACCAAAAACCTAACCTGTTGCCATCGAGTCAATTCCGACTCATAGCAACCCTATAGGACAGAGCAGAACTGCCCCCATAGGATTTCCAAGGAGTGGCTGGTGGATTTGAACTGCTGAACTTTTGGTTAGTAGCCAAGCTCTTAACTACTTCGCCACCAGGGCTCCATATATAGTATAGTGTAATATAATATAGTATAGTATAATATTATATAAAATAGACAGGTAGATAGCTGCCATCGAGTTGACTCTGACTCATGAAAACCCTGTGTACAACAGAATAAAATGTTGCCTGGTCCTGAATCATCCTCATGATCTCTGGCATGTTGGAGTCCAGTGTTGCTGTTACCGTGCCAATTCATCTCACTAAGAGTCTCCCTCACCTTCAATGGTCCTGTATTCCACCAACCGTGAGATCCTTCTCCAGTGGCTGATTTCATCTGAAGACGTATCAAAAGCAATGAGTTGGACAATATTCTGTTATGATCCATAAGTTATTTATTAGCTAATTTTGGAAGTAGATTTCCAGATCTGTCTTCCTAGCCTGTCTTAGTCTGAAGTTTCACTGAAACCTTTCTACCATTGGTGGGCTTGCTGGTGTTTGAAATAACAGTGGCATAGCTTACAGCATCACAGTAACATGAAAGCCACCACTGTATGATAAACTGACAGATGGGTGGTAGAAAATTTAATTAGTATAAATAATATAGTACAATGTCATACCATATCATGTAATATGACACGATAAGTCATATCTCACTATTATTAATATATATTTAATTCATAAGAATTGAGTTTCCCCAAGATCTTAAGATCAAAGATGCACTTGAGTTGGAGGTAGAGTGACTAATAACTGCATTTAATTTTGCCAGAGTCAAAAGGAACATTAGAAGTTATTCCCTAGTTTTGGTTAATTTGGGGAGAGGCTTCTGGCAGAAATTCCCAGCCCCTGCCTTAGGCCATGCCTGTGCCATAGTCTTGCACATTCTCAGACACTGTTGTCGGCTCCAGCATTGGCAGCACATGGCTAGGCCTTGGCAGTAAATGTCTGGCCAGCTACCAAGCACGTGTTATCCTCAGATCCAGGGAAAAGCAGGACTTTATGGTCACCAATAATGACCTAGAGACTGTAATTTTAGAAACACTGTGTAGTCGTTTCTCAACATGCCTGGGAGTAGAGCGGATAATCTAAGACATTTGTATTTGGCTGTAAGGCTTTTTGACGGGCGGGGGTATAGATTTTTGTTTCATGTTGTTGTTTTTGTTTTATGCAGATTTGCCATCTCAACTACATCTTGCTTTAGTGGATTTTAAAGCTGGGGTTTATTCCTCTAGTGCTCACTGGCTGCAAAATGGAGAGAGTGGCTGGAAGCTAACCCAGCATTAAAGTTAGACATTGATTATCACAAGATGACCAAGACTTTGCTATTTGATTTCTGGGCTTATTTCATCCAGACAAGGGAAAGACTGTTTTGTTTTAAGCCCACAGCTGTGTCAATGTCACAAGCCTATAAGTTCTGAAGTTTTGCCAAAGAATAAGACTTTTGAAACTTTTAGTGTTGGATATAGGCTGAGATTACATGAAAACCAAAAACCAAACTTGTTGCCATCGAGATTACATAAGGAGTCTGAAAACCCAAACCAAACTTGTTGCTGTCGAGTTGATTCCGACTCATAGCGACCCTATGGGACAGAGTAGAACTGCCCCATAGGCTTTCCAAGGCTGTAATCTTTACAGAAGCAGACTGCCACGTCTTTCTCCCATGGAACAGCTGATAGGTTCGAACCCCTGAGCTTTCGGTTAGCAACCGAGAGTTTTAACCACTGCACCACCAGGGATCCTTAGGAGTCTGCAACAGCACCATTTTTCCTTCCCTCTGATGTGGGCTTCAGTATGTTTCTCCTTCTGATTTCTATTTTTGCACCATGGGGCAAGGCAGCAGGTTCTTCCTGCAACTGAGTTCTCATAATCTTGGCAGCAAACATCATTTTGTAAACTGCATCTTTTAAAGGCAGCCTGAGACCCAGCAACCCACCCAGAGACAATCATTTGTATTTCTTTCACTGTTAATTGACTCAGCCTGACTGGACATTGCACAAATAGCTCAGACCACAATGCAGATATACCTACTTCCATCCTCCACCAACACCTACCCTCTATTTAGTACTGAAACCCAAACATTGACTTTAGCTAAACAACAAACTTCTACAAGACTAACTGGCTGAGTCACTATTTCACAGTTCTTCATTTTTATTTATTTGTTTACTCATTTTTTATTTTTAGGAGAGGGACCTCTCATTTAAAGGATGCTCTTCTGCTTCTCTGTTCGAAGCCAAAACCTTTGGTCTTTATATCAAAAATGTAACTTTGTAGATGTTTTTTACCACACCTTGGTCCTAATCAGTGACTCACTTGGAAGGGGCTGGAGGAGATGTTGAGTGATGACTAGATCTTGGATTTGTTAATTGTCATCAAATTGGAGAGGAGGAGAGAGGGGAACTCAGTGATTTAATGGAGCTGATTGTTGAGTTAATTGTGGGGTAATGTTTGTATCCATGCCCAGACTCTATACAACAGTGCATTTTAGAGATAGGAAAACAAAGAAGAAACGAGTAAATTAGGAGAGATAATATCAGTGCCCTTGGGCTTGATTAAAAAACAATAGGACATGCATGAACTCTCTCTTCGTAAATCCCAGACTGGGAAACATAAGTTAGGGATTTGAGGGCTGTTTTTGCTTGTCTTTTAATTATCTTTTAAGGCATAACATGATAAAAGAATCTTTTACTATTTTGATTCATCCTTCCTGTCCTTAATTCCCTTTTATTGATTTCTCCTTTAACTTTCCTTTTCAGTTGAGTTTTGTTTGGTAAGAAATGATTTTGGAATTATGACACAGAAATGGAAGAATTCTCTATGTGTTTTGTTCCTGGTTCAGATGATATCATCAAATGGTGGTCTCTGAGTGCTACTTTTATGATCTTCCTACCACTCTTCTCTCTCCTCCCGTCTTCTGTTTGCTTCTCACATGTTCTCTGAGATCCTGAATCTAAGTGATGTCATCTCTCTATCCGTATTTTATAAATTCCTGAAGTTAGACCACCTTATGATATCCTTCCTTGAGGAAATATCTTTTTAGATAACTGTGCCTCCTGAGAAAACTTCCTCACCACCCCTCTTAAGTAGCCATCTTTTCTCTTTTTTAAGGACCTTTCTAATATAAATGCCTTTGCTCATCATTTTTATCATTGCAAAGAGTGAAGGCCTCATCCCTTCCTCTCTCCCAATATATAGGTCAGAAATTAATTAATCCACAAATATTTACTTGGTTCCTGGTATTTTGTCCAGCATTGTCCAAAGTGCTGTGTGTGTGGTTGTGGGAAGGTGCCAGCCAGGAAAGACCCGATAGAAAAATATCATTGTCTTTGCCCTTCAAAAATTTGCAATTTAGTGGGGTAGACAAGACTGCCACATTAAAATAAACAAACAGGGAAGAGTTGAAATGGAGGAAGAGAAAGTACAGCAACAACAACAAGCATTTGTAAAGTGATGGTTAATTGCCAGTCACTGGCCTAAGCATATTATGCATGACATCCTATGTAATTGTTCCCACAACCTTGTAAATGAGGTTCTATTATTAGCCTCCTTTTACAGATAAGACAACAAGTCTCTAAGATATTAAGTAACTTGGTCCAAATTGCATAGCTACTACTTATTGGTGACCTTTGGTTTTAGGGCCTGAGCTCTGAACCATTCCTGTTCCTTGCTATAGATGCAATAGGAAATCAGAGCAGGTACAAGTCAGGAAGACCCGCCAAGTCAGGGTCTCACTGAAGAGATGGGCTTTGAAAGATGCATAGAATCTAGAGAAAATAAGAAAAGACACTTCAGGAGATCAGCAAGGAGATGGGCAAGTGGGCTATGAGAAGGGCAAGTGGGAAGTGAGGGAGGTGGGCAGAGAAGGTGGCACAAGACTTGGGAGCCTGTACCATGACCAGTTGGGAGATGCCGTGTTGGAGTTGGGCTTTGGTTTGACAAAGGTGCAGGAGACACCACCCTGGCTAGTCTGGGGGCTGCAGGAGTAAAGCAGTGGGACATCCCCAGTTTATCTCAACTTTGGGCTTATTTCTCCTTTTTGGAATTCCTTTTCTTTAAAGGTAACTTTAATTTTGTTCACTTTTGTGAGCTTGTGATCTCCAGCAGGGGTTAGGGACAGATTAGATCTAAAGACAGGGAAGTTCAAAGGTCTCCCCAGGGGCCCTGCTCTGGAGGCCTGGAAGTGTGGTTTCCTCTGATAGATTAGGAGCCAGTCCAGTGGAGCTGTTCGGTGGGGTCCAGAGAGAGGTTGAGGACACAAATCTTATTTTTTTCTCTCATTTCCAAAAAATTCTAGCACAACTCCTCACCCTTTTTTCTGTTAAATCTGGCTTTCACACTTTCCCAGAATCATCCAGGCACTTCCACAATCCCAGCCCATTCTAGTCCTGCCTACACACAGTCTTTGTAAAGCCAGGCCTGACTGCATCTTCTGGTGGTGGCTGACCCCATGCAATAGGAAGCTGGCTTCCCACAGACAATCTGTCTGCAGAGGAGAACTCTAATTTCAGGCGGGGCTGTGAAGATGCACTAGCAGCAGACTTGGCAGTCAAATTCCAGGCAGAAGTATTTGCGACAGCTTCCGCTAACAGATAATCATGTGTATGGTTGACTGCTTGCTGGAAATGTGAGTCCTGTCAGGATCACTGAGTCACTCTGAAAACACGGGTCTGTGACTGTGGGAGCTGTGAACGTACTGGCTGATAATGTGGGCCACGTCCTGGACACTTCATCCATCCAGAGAGCACAGAGATGGCAAAGGCCAGCCAGCCCCCAGGACTCAGGGTGCTGTGAGGTGTCCCCTATTCTGCTTTGCACTTGCCCTGTGCTCAGATTCTGAGACACCATAAATAAACTCATCTGTTTCTGAACATCAGCCAATGGAAACCCTATGGATCACAACGGTCTGAACTGCAAACCGTCATGGGGATGGCACAGGACAGGGTAGTGCTTCCTTCTGTTGTGCATGGGGTTGTCATGAGTTAGGCCAACTCCACCACAGCTAACAACAATCTGCAATCTCCACTTTCTCATCCAGTGGATAATGATGGGGATTCCTCTACTGAAAACATGTTAGAAAAGCACTGGTAAGTTTTCATGTGAGTGACCGAGAGTTGAAGCTCAGGTTAAATACAGCCTCCAGTGCCAGGCCCTGCAAAATGAAGGGGCGAGGCCTTCGTCAAGGCAGGCTGGAGGCCCGTGGCCTCTTTCCTCGCCACTGTACGTGCTGCCCTGTGCTGGACAGCCAGGATCTAGGTCATAACCACAGTGAGAAAATAGAACACTAAAGCTGGAAACCACCTCGGAGGTCATCCAATCCAGCCCTCTGACTTTAAAAATAAAACTTTGAAGCCAAGAAAGGTTTTGTAACTTGTCCCCGTAAGAGCAGAAGTGAGGACTTTGACCCACATCTCCAGAATCGCTTCACCATCCCCTAACCACCTGCTCTGGTTCTTTTCAAATGAATCAGGTTAATAATCAGCTGTGATAGTTGCTTTTTGAAAATTTAAAAAGAAAAAAAAGTTACCTTCAAATCAACTCCAACTCATGGCAACACTATGTGTGTCAGAGTAGAACTTTCCTCTGTAGGGTTTTCAACAGCTTACTTTTCAGAAGTAGATCACTAGGCCTTTCTTCCAAGGTGCCTTTGGGTAGACTGGAACCTCCAACCTTTAGGTTAGCAGCTGAGCACATTAATTATTTGCGCTACCCAGGGACTCCTTTTGAAAAAAGAACCTTCGTATTTCTTGGTGACTAAAAGCAATTCATTTCCCTTCTCTCAGAGCTGCAACTTCTCTCTGCCAGATAATTTACAAACAGTATACACTATGTTTCTAAACTCAAGATTTAACGAGATTTCAGGAAGAGCTCCAAAATTCAGTTTGCTGGTGTCACCGCTGTTCAAGCCAGAAGTTGTGGTTCTGGCTGGAAATAAGTTGTTTATTCACACATACCTCTGTGATTATTTTTCTTCTCATTTATTAAATGGAAGTACTGGGCTAGGTGACCTCTAATGTTTTTCCCAGCTGCCAAATGATATTCCATAAACACAAAGTGGGCCTATAGTCTCCTTGGGATTTGCCTATAATACTTGAAGCTGGCCTTGGTGACAGGCCTTTCATGCAGCGTGGTGCAAGAGTAAATGGATTCAACTTTTCTGGAAATCATGTTGGCAATATGTATATGTGTATAAAGAAATTTAAAGTGGCATATATCTTTTAACTTTCTAAGAATCTATCCTAGGGAAATAATCTAAAGTGCAAACAAGATATACCTATATTTATTATAACATTATTTAGAGCAGCAGAAAATTAGAAATAATTGAATGTCCACAATAGGGCAATGGGTAAATACAGCCATACTGGTCAAATTATGCCATTATTAAAAACTGTTTTCATAAGATGTTTGTAATAAAAGTAATTATAAAGTTATATAAAAGTGAATTTATAGTGGTCTTTCATTTTTAGAAAAAATGATCTATAACTTATATGTGAACATTTAAAAAGATGGAAGTAAATAAAATAAAATGCTAACAGTGGATGTTTCTGAAATCATAGATTTTTTTTTCATTTTCCATAATTTCTGAGTTTTCCCCAATACACATGAATATTTTTATGCTTAGAAAATAAATAATAAGATAAAAATGACTCAATAAGACTTCTGCTCTGGGAAGATGGAATGACATAATTTTCTATTTCATCCTCTAAGTACAAAAATAAACCCTGGGCATTATATATAAAACAAATATAAGAAGACTCTGAAGGATGGATAGAAGAAAGCAGACAAACTAGAACCATTCGATCCAAGGAGCAACACAGTGGTGAGTTCCTTGGTTTTCTTTTTGTTTCATATATCCCAAACTTGGAGACAAAGAAGGCAACAACTTCAAAACAGCAATAAACACAGAAAGAAAATGTCCTACAAAAGCCTTCTCTTTCTAGCCAAAAGGCCAGGAAAGGGCAGCCTAGCAAGACAGAAAACACAAGGTAGACAAACACTATAGAAAAAATGTTGGCCCCAGTGGCGCTACAGACAGAATCACCATGCCATCCATCCACAGCAAAGATCCAAAAAACTAAGTCAAACAGAGACAAACGTCAATCCTGAAACCCTAAGCATCAAATAAAGAGATAAAGAACTCAGCCAAGCACCAAATGGAATAAGAAACTGACAGAGAACAGAGAGCAAGGAGAGATAAATGCAGAGGTCCCCTATCAGCTAACACAGCATGGATCCACCATCATGAACCCCTGTTGGAGATCAGCGAACAGGGAGTATGGGAAAACAGCTTCACAGAGATCCTGGCAGAGACAGAACAACCAGTAACCAGCGATACATGCTTTCCCACCCCCTACTCTTCTTCACCCCCACTTGGACTCATCTGCTTCTTGCAGCCACAATCACTTGGCCGGGAAGCACTGGCTTCACCCCTCTTCTGCTTGGATTCCGCCTGCCGACACTGGCTGGCCCCCTGAGTGCCACTTGTTGGTTGCTGGTGTTGCTTTTTTCCTCTTCTTTTTGTTTCTTCCATACCTCTCACCACCTTTCCCTCCTATACCTGGCTCAGTGTGCCATCCTTGCTTCTTTCTGAATGGCTTTGAAATGCCTATCAACTGTGGAACTAGTTCCCCGCCCCTGCCGCCAAGCTGTTGGGATCCCTCGGGCTATTTTTTTGTTTGTATCTTTTGATTTGTTTCTTTGTTTTCATTGTCTTTTCTCAGCTTGGGAGCGCATTCTAGCCAGACAGTACTACACGGCTTGGAAGCAACTCCCTCACTCTGCACAGCCACGCAGAAGGATCCCTGGGGGCACTTTTTTGGTTAGTTTTTTTTTTTTCTTTCTGTTGTTTGTTTCCTTTTCTTTTCACTCGTTTTCACTTTTTTGTCTTTCTTCATTTCTTAGTTTCCCATCTCTCTATACTTACCTTCTCTTCCTGTTTCCTGAATACCTGGTGCTGTGTGACACCTCTACCCCTTCTAGCCAGGCTGTACTTCACAGCCTGGAAGCAACTTCTCCAGTCCTCACAGCTGCACCAGTGGGATACCTGGGAGATTTGTTTTTCTTTTCTTCTAATTTTTATTTATTCATTTTTTTCTTTCACCCTTTTTCTTTTTGTTTTCTCCATTTCTCAGTCTCTCATCACTCCACTCCAATGGCAAGCTCCCTTAGCACTATTTTTTGTTTGTATGTTTGTGGCTCCTGTTCCTCTCTCTTCTATCTCCTCTTTCCCATACTCATCTTAGCTCCACATGTCACAGTCTCCCACCCTACTTCCTGCCTACTTGCACCATGCACTGAACATCACATCCCTAAGCAGCATGGGCACAGCCTACTGAAAACTGCCCTGCACTGCCCTATCAGCCCTAGTACATGCCACAAAAAACCCATCCCAGCAACTCCCCTTCAGCTAGACCTGATCTGCCGTACCATACCTGAGCAACTGCCCCTGCCCCTAGGAAAAGGAGGCAAAAAGTCTCATGCTCACTACAAAATGACAGCAACAAACTCACATCTATCAATAATTACACTGAATGTTAATGGACTCAATGCACACATAAAGAGATGGAGAGTGACAGAATGGAAAAAAAAAAAACAAGATCCATCAATATGCTGTCTACAAGAGACACATCTTAGAAACAAAGATGTGAATTTATTAAGTCAAAGGTAGGAAAAAAAATATATCAAGCTAACAGCTACCAAAAAAGAACAGGAGTGACAATACTAATCTCAGATAAAATAGACTTTAAAACAAAATCCACCAGAAAAGACAAAGAAGGACACTATATCATGATTAAGGGAATGATCCATCATGAAGACATAACCATAATAAACTTCTACACACCCAATGACGGGGCTCCAAAATACATAAAACAAACTTTAACAGCACTCAAAAGAGAAATTGACAGTTTCGCAATAATAGTGGGAGACTTCAACACACCACTCTCAGTAAAGGACAGAACATCTAAAAAGAAACTCAGCAAAGATACAGAAGACCTAAAGGACACAATCAGCCAACTTGACCTCATAGACATATAGAACACCCCACCAAACAGATGCAAAGTATACATTCTTATCCAATGCACATGGAACATTCTCCAGAATAGACCACATCTCAGGCCACAGAGCAATCCTCAACCAGATCCAAAACGTTTAGATAATTCAAAGTATCTTCTCTGACCACA
>NW_004444134.1:3938973-3954526 GCF_000243295.1 Trichechus manatus latirostris | reverse complement strand
ACTGGAGGACATTATGCTGAGTGAAATAAGTCAATCACAAAAGGACAAATATTGTATGAGACCTCTATTGTAAAAACCCATGAAAAAGTTTACACACACAAAGTGACAATCTTTGTTGGTTACCAGGGATGCGGGGAGGGGGAAATACTAAATAGATGATAGATAAGTGGTATCTTTGGTGGAGGGTGAGACAGTACACAATACTACAGAAACCAGCACAATTTGTACAAGGAAAGGTCATGGAAGCTCCATAGACACATCCAAACTCCCTGAGGGATTGAATTGCTGGGCGGAGGGCTGTGGGGACCATGGTCTCAGGGAACATCTAACTCAATTGGCATAACACAGTTTATAAAGAAAACGTACATTCTAACCTGGTGAGTAGTGTCTGGGGTCTGAAAAGCCTGTGAGCAGCCATCTAAGATACTTCACTGGTCTCACCCTTTCGGGCACAAGGGAGAATAAAGAAAATAAGATACAAGGGAAAGATTATTCCAAAAGACTAATGGACCACAACTACCCGGACTCCACCAGACCAAGTCCAGTACATCTAGATGGTGCCTGGCTATCAGCCCTGACTGCTCTAACAGAGATCACAACAGAGGGTCCTGAACAGAGCTGTAAAAAATGTAGAACAAAATTGTAACTCACAAAAGAAGACCAGACTTACTGGCCTGACAGAGACTGGAGAAACCCTGAGACTATGGCCCTCAGACACCCTTTTAGCTCAGTAATGAAGTGACTCCCGAAGTTCACCATTCAGCCAAAGAGTAGAAAGCCTCATAAAACAAAATGAGACTAATGGGGCACAACAGTCTGGGGACAAGGACTAGAAGGCAGAAGAGGACAAGAAAGCTGGTAACAGGGAACCCAAGTTTGAGAAGGGACAGTGTTGACACGTTGTGGGGTTGTTAACCATTGTCATAAAACAATGTGTACTGTTTAATGAGAAACTATTGTTCTGTAAACCTTCATCTAAAGTACAATTAAAAAAAATGTTGGCTGCATCCCACCCCAACAGCAAAGGCCCAGTGGGGAGCCCAAACTTCCAAGATAGCCAGGCTATAATGAGTCCCAATTCCTTTTTGGGGTAATGTCAGAGAATAACAAGTGGGGAGCTTGTATTTTCATTCTTGCTGTGGGGGGAGGTAGGAGAGAGATAATGAGTCTTCTCCTACCCCACCTTCCACAGTGTCAGTGGAAATCATGTAGGGAACCTGAACTTCTACCCGCATCTAGCGGTAAAGAGGTAGTGCCCTTTCTTTATCAAAGCAGTTTCAGAGAAAGCTAGCTAAAACAGAAGGTTTAAATAAGATCTAGAATCTCATAAACTAGTACCCAAAATGCCCAGGTTTCAATCAAAAATCATTAATCATACCAAGAACCAGGAAGATCACAAACTGAATAAAAAGAAGACAACCAATGGATGCCAACACTGAGATGATGGAGATGTTAGAATTATTTGATAAAGATTTTCAACCCGTCATCATGAAAATGCTTCAATAAACAATTACAAACATTCTTGAAATGCATGAAAAAATAGAACATCTAAGCAAAACAATAGAAAGTATGAAGGAGTATGATGGTTAAGTTTGTGTGTCAACTTAATTGGACCATGATTCTCAGTGGTTTGGCAGTAATATAAAGTTGTGATCACTTACATGTTGAGATTTGATATAATCTGATCACCCCCATGATGGGATCTACTGTGAGTATCCAATCAATTGAAAAGGAGTTTCCTGGGGTGTGTGGCCTGCATCAAATATAAGTGGACATTCTGGCAAGGCTCATGGCTTTTGCTCACTCTGGATCCTGCAACTGGATCCTGTTCGTCTGACCTTCCATTCTTAGGAATTGAGCTAGCAGCTTACCTGCGGTCTTGCCTGCTGGTCTTACGGTTCATGGATCTTTGCAGCCTGTGAACAACAGCCCTGCTCTCTGACCTGTGATCTTGGGTTTGCCAGCCCCTGTGGCTGTATGAATCAGGAGAAGCCTCTTGCCTGACCCAGGGACTTGGGACATTCCAGTCTCTACAATCGCGTGAACCATTTCCTTGATGTAAATCTCTATATATATGTATTTATATGCTTTACTGGTTTTGCTTCTCTAGAGAACCCAGTCTAAGACATTTGGTACGAAGAGTGGTTCTAGAGAAACAAAATTGTAAGGATGAGTTTTCTAAATTGGTTCTCAAGTCTGGTTAGTTTTAAAGATGTTGATGACTCTGCTTCCAGTAGTAAAGAGGGCACTGCTAATCCATGGCGTGAGGTGGCAGTACAAATATGCAAAATATCAACACCCATAGATCAGATATTGGTAAAAAGTTAGGCTCTTGGTGAACACATATGTGATACTTTTCTACAGTGTTTTCATAATAAGAAGCATAAGGAAACTGGTTGGTTGGTCCTACTTTCAATAGACAAGCTGGTGAAAGAAAGAGATGAGTTCAGGACTTCAAAGTCAAAGCTCAAGTGCTGCATAAACAACCTCAAAGCTTCCAATTGTTCCTTGAAAGAAAGTCTTATTTCTTAAATATTTATTAAACCCAGAGTCTTATCATAAGAGTTGCTGAATTACAATGCCAAGTCAATAGCCAACCTCCGGAAGTGTCTGAAGTTAAAGTGAGGGCATTGATTGGGAAGACATGGGATCCTGAAATTTGGGATGGGGACATATGGGCAGTTAATCAGGAAGCTGTAGATACTGAGCCCCTAAATTCCATTGAATCACTCCTGCCAACAGAGCCAGCCCTCTCACTCCCAGCTGAAGAGATTACTCTTGTTTGTCTGCTAAACCACCCTCCCTAATAAAACCATTAGCCCTTCCACTCCCATCTAATGAGTTTAGCCCTAGCCCAGCTGCATCTAAAGAGCCTTTGTCTGAGTCATTGCCTGGTGCATCGCCTGAGGCAGATGCTTTACAAGATAATGCTGAATGTTTTCAAAACTCACCCCCACCAATTTTGGCTTCTAGACCTATAACTGGACTTATGTCCCAGTGAGCCCCAAAAGGTAAAGTACAAAGTGTAACTGGGGAGGAGGTATGCTACACTCCAAAAGAACTGCTTGACTTTTTTAATATGTACAAATAAAAACCTGGGGAATGTGTGTGGGAATAACTATTAAGAGTGTGGGATAATGGTTCAAGGAACACAAAGATGGATCAGTCTGAGTTTATTGATATGGGCCAACTAAGCACAGATTCTTCATTCAATGTTTCAGCTTGAGAAGTTAGGAAAGAATCTAATAGTTTATTTGGTTGGATTGCTGAAGCACGGATTTTACAGTGGTCTACACTAAATCAAGTTGAACTACCAGACCTGCCTTTGTATACTGTAGAAGGTATCCAAAGGCTTAGGGCAATTGGCATACTAGAGTAGATTTATCAGGTTAGACCCACAGACCGACACATGGAGTGCCCAGAGGACACACCCTGTACCACAACAATGAGGAACAAATTTGTGAAGGGAGCCCCAGCATCCTTGAAGACTGCTGTGATTGCTATTTTATTAAGTCAGATTTGACAGTGGGAACTTCCCTAAGTGAATTAAGACACCTAATTACAATAGAGCTGATTGGACCACGTAGTAGTAGGGGCCAAGTGGAGGCACTTAGTCGACAAAGTGGGAGTTGTTACAGTAATGGACAGCAGAGTCAAAGCAGTAATCAGAATAGTCTGACTTGTATGGCCTTGTGGCATTGCTACTTAGTCATGGTGTCCCTAGGAGTTAAATAGATAGGAAATCTACTAAATATTTACTTGATCTGTACAAGCTGATGAGTTGTAGGTCAAGTGAATAGCAGTCTAACTCAAATTACCAGAATAGACAGTCAGGGAACCTCAATCAATTCCCAGACTTGAGAGAATTTAAACACTCACAACCCCTTGAATGAAGGGGAGGTCAGGTCCTCTTGAGGAAGGACTCCAATACACTGCCAAAAACTTACACTGTTAATCTTTCTCCCAGCCTTGCCCAAAGGGATTTACAGCCTTTTAGGAGAGTGACTGTTCATTGGGGAAAAGGAAATAATCAGACTTTTTGGGGATTACTGGATAGTGGCTCTGAACTGACTCTAATTCCGGGGGATCCAAAATGTTACCGTGGCCCACCAGTCAGAGTGGGGGCATATGGAGGTCAGGTTATTAATGGAGTCTTAGCTCAGGTCTATCTCACAATAGGTCCAGTGGGACCCTGAACCCATCCTGTAGTGATTTCCCCAGTTCAGGAAAGCATAACTGGAATAGATATACTCAGCAACTGGCAAAACCCTCACGTTGCATCCCTGACAAATGAAGTAAGGGCTATTATGGTAGGGAAAGCCAAGTTGAAGCCATTATAACTGCCGCTACCTAGGAAAATAGTAAACCAAAAGCAATATTACATTCCTAGAGGAACTGCAGAGATTTGTGCCACCACCAAGGACTTGAAGGATGCAGGAGTGGTGATTTCCAACACATTCCCATTCAACTCGCTATTTGGCCTGTGCAAGAAACAGGTGGATCTTGGAGAATAGCAGTGGATTATCAAAAATTTAACCAGGTGGTGACTCCAATTGCAGCTGCTGTTCCAGAAGCAGTTTCATTGCTTGAGCAAATTAATACATTTCCTGGTACCTAGAATGCAGCTATTGATCTGGCTAATGTCTTTTTCTCCATACCTTTTTCAAAGGACCACCAGAAGCAGTTTGCCTTTAGCTGGCAAGGCCAGCAATACACCTCTAGTTGCTTACCTCAGATCTACATCAACTCTCCAGCTCTGTCATAATTTAGTCCATGGGGAACTTGATTGCCTTTCCCTTCCACAAGACGTTACAATGATCCATTACATTGTTCATTACGTTGATTACATTATGTTGATTGGACCTAGTAAGGAAGAAATGTCAATGACTCTGGACTGATTGGTAAAATGTTTGTGTGCTAGAGAGTGGGAAATGAATCCCACAAAAATTTAGGTACCTTCCACCTCAGTGAAATTTCTAGGGGCCCAGTGGTGTGGGGCATGTTGAGATAGTCCTTTTAAAGTGAAGGATAAGTTAATGCATCTGGCTGCTCCCACAACTGAAAAGGAGGCACAGTGCATAATAGGCCTCTTCGAATTTTGGAAGCAACATGATCCTCATTTGGGTGTGCTACTCAGGCTATTTATCAAGTGACTCGAAAAGCTACTAGTTTTGAGTGGTGTCCAGAACAAGAGAAGGATCTGCAACAGGTTCAAGCGGCTGTGCAAATTGCTCTGCCCCTTGGTCCATATGATCCAGCTGATTCATTGGTTCTTGAAGTGTCAGTGGCAGATAGAGATGCTGTTTGGAGTTTTTGGCAGGCCCCTATTGGTGAATCACAGTGCAGACTCAGGATTTTGGAGCAAAGTTCCACCATCCTCTGCGGATAACTACTCTCCTTTTGAAAAACAGCTTTTGGCTTTTTACTGGGCCTTAGTAGAGACTGAACACTTAACCATGGGACACCAAGTCACCATGTGGCCTGAGCTGCTCATCATAAACTGAGTGTCATTTGACCCACAGAGTCATAAAGTTGGACACGCACAGCAGCACGCCATCATTAAATGGAAGCAGTATACACGAGATCGGGCCCAAGCAGGAACTGAAGGCATAAGTAAGTTGCATGAATAAGTGGCCCAAATTCCCATGCTCTCCACTCCTATCACATTACCCTCCATCTCCCAGTCTGCACCTATGGCCTCATGGGTAGTTCCTTATAATCAGCTGACTGAGGAAGAGAAAATGTGTGCCTGGTTTACAGATGATTCTGCACAATATGCAAGCATAACTAGAAAGTGGACAGCGGTAGCACTGCAGCCCCTTTTTGGGACCTCCTTGAATGACAGTGGTGAAGGAAAATCCTCCGAATGGGCAGAATCTCAAGCAGCGCACATGGTCGTTCACTTTGCACAGAAAGAGAAATGGCCAGATGTGTGATATTATATTGATTCATGGGCTGTGGCCAATGGTTTGGCTGAATGGTCAGGGACTTGGAAGGAACATGACTAGAAAATTGGAGACAAGCAAGTATGGGATAGGAGGTATGTGGATAAGCCTCTCTTAATGGGCCAAAGAAGTGAAGATATTTGTGTCTCATGTGAATGCTCACCAAAGGGTGACCTCAGCAGAGGAGGATTTTAACAATCAAGTGGATAGGATGACACATTCTGTGGAAACCAGTTATCTTCTTTCCCTAGCTATTACTGTCATTGCTCAATGGGCTCATGAACAAAGTGGCCATGGTGGCAGGGATGGAGGTTATGCATGGGCCCAGCAGCATGGACTTACACTCACCAAAGGTGACATGGCCACAGCCTCTGCTGAGTGCCTAATCTTCCAGCAACAGAGACCTACACTGAGTCCCTGATATGGTACCATCCTTCTAGGTGATCAGCCAGCAACATGGTGGCAAGTTGATTACATCGGACCACTTCCATCATGCAAACGGCAGGCAGTTTGTTCTTACTGGAAAAGACACTTACTCTGGATATGGATTTGCCTTCCCTGCACACAATGCTTCTGCCAAAACTACCATCTGTGTACTTACAGAATGCCTTATCCACCATCAAGGCATCCCACACAGTGTTGCCTCAGATCAAGGAACTCACTTCACAGCAAATTAAATGCTGCAATGGGCTCATGCTCATGGAATTCACTGATCTTCCCATGTTCTCCATCATCCTGAAGCAAGTGTCTTGCTAGAACGATGGAATGGCCTTCTAAAGACACAATTACGGTGTGAGCTAGGTGGCAATACCTTGCAGGGTTGGGACAATGTTCTCCAGGAGGTTATGTATGTTCTAAACAAGAGTCCAGTATATGGTGCTATTTCTCCCATAGCCAGGATTCATGGGTCCAGGACTCAAGGTGTGGAAATGAGAGTGGCACAACTCACTATTACCCCTAGTGACCCACTCCTAAGATTTTTGCTTCCTGTCCCTATGACTTTATGCTCTATAGGTCTAGAAGTCTTAGTTCCAAAGGGAGGAATGCTCCCACATGGAGACACATCACTGATTCCATTGAACTGGAAGCTAAGAATGTCACTGGCCACTTTGGGCTCCTTATGCCTCTGGAACAACAGGCAAAGAAGGAAGTTACCATACTGGCCTGTGTGATTGATCCTGATTACCAAGAGGAAATTGGATTGATATTACATAATGGAGGTAAAGAAGAGTATGTCTGGAATGCATTAGATCCCTTAGGGCATCTCTTAGTACTACCATGACCTGTGATTAAAGTCAGTGGAAAACTACAGCAACCCAACTCCGACCTGACTACTAATGACCCAGACCCTTCAAGCATGAAGGTTTGGGTCACCCCACCAGGCAAAGAGCCATGACCAGCTGAGTTGTTTGCTGAGGACAAAAGGAATTTGAAGTGGGTGATGAAGAAGGTAGTTCTAAATACCAATTATGACCACGTAACCAGTTGCAGAAATGAGGACTGCAATTGTTAAGTATTTCCGTATTTGTGCATCAAATATTTTTGTTTCCTTCACTTAAAAAATGTAAGATGTAAACAGGGCTAATGAATTTTCTGTTGTATGTATGTTCGTTGTATCATGTTAGGTGCAAGTACGACTTTATAATTGTCTTTATTCAAAGATTATGTATGGTTTAAGGAGATGTGTACAGGTGCCAAGTTGACAAGGGGTGGACTGTGATGGTTAAGATTGTGTGTCAACTTGGCAGGACCATGCATGATTCTCTGTTTTGGCAGTGGTATGATGTTGTGTTCACTTCCATGTTGAGATTCGATATAACATTATCACCCCCATGATGAGATCTGCTGTGAGTAACCAATCATTTGAATTGGAGTTTCCTTGGGCATGTGGCCTGCGTTGAATATAAGTGGACATCTTGGCAAGGCTCGTGGCTTTTGCTTGCTCTGGATCCTGTAGCTGGCTCCTGTTCACCTGACCTCCGGTTCTTGGGATTTCAGCTAGTAGATTACCTGCATCGTTGCCTGTCGATCTTGGGATTCATCGATCCTGTGAACCACGGCCCTGCTCTCTGACCTGCTGATCTTGGGTGTGCCAGCCCCTGCAGCTATGTGAATCAGGAGAAGCCTCAAGCCAGATACATGGACTTGGGACGTGCCAGTTGAGCCATTTCCTTTAAATAAACCTCTGTATATATTTATATATTTTACTGGGTTTGCTTCTCTAGAGAACCCAGCCTAAGACAAAGAGAAACAAATGGAAATTTTAGAACTGAAATATACAATAACCAAAATAAAAAAACTCAATGGATAAGCTCAACAGTAGAATGGAGAGAACAAATTGGAAAAAAATCAGTGAACTTGAAGATGTTGTTGTTGTGTGCCATTGAGTTGACTCTGACTCATAGCAGCCTTATAGGATAAAGGAGAACTGCCCCATAGGTTTCTTAGGCTGTAATCTTTATGAGAGTTGATTACCAGGTCTTTTCTCCTGCAGAGCCACTGGTGGGTTCAAACCACTCACCTTTTGGTTACCAGTCAAGTGATTAATCATTGCACCCCCAGGCTCCTAAACTTGAAGATAGAACAATATAATTATCTAATCTGAAGAATAGAGAAAAAATAGACTGAATTTAAAAAAAAAAAAAAGAAAGACCCTTACATACTTGTGGAACTATAACAAAAGAATTAGCACTGTATTATCAGAGTCCTGGAAGGAAAGAACAAAGGCGGAGCTGAAAATGTACTTGAAGAAATAATGACTAAAATTTTTCCAAATTTGGCAAAAGACATAAACCTACATATTTAAGAAGGTGAGCAAACCCCCAAGTAGATAAACCTCAAACACTAAGACATATCATAGTTAAAACTTCTGAAAAGTAAGGACAAAGAAAAAAATCTTGAAAGTGGCAAGAGAGAAATGTCACCTTACCCACAGGAGATAAAGAATTGAAATGTGAATGAATTTCTCCTCAGAAACCTTGGAAATCCAAAAAAGCAGCATGACATCTTTCAAATGCTGAAATAAAAGAACTGTCAACTCAGAATCTTTTAACTAGTGAAAATATCCTTCAGGAATCAAGACAAAATTAAGATATTCTCAGAAGAAGAAAAATAAAGATAATTTGTTGCCAGTACACCTACCCTAAAAGAATAACTAAAGGAAGTTCTTTAAACAGTATGATAAAAAAGAAATCTTAAAACATTAGGAAAGAAAAAGATCAACAGAAAGAGTAAAATATAAGTAAATTGAATACATTTTCCTTCTCCTCTTGAGTTTTCTCAGTTATGTGTGATGATTGATGTGTTTCTAAATGTATTTAAAAGAAATAGTTAAGACAATTATAAATGGGAGAAGTTAAAGGGCTATAAACAGAAGTAAATTTTCAACACTTGACTTGAACTGGTAAGACATCAATACCAGTAGTCTGTGATGTTACGTATACATAATCTAATACTTAGAACAACCACTATATAAGCTACTCAAAGAGATACACTTAAAAACATTATAGATAAATCAAAATGGAATTCCAAAAAAAGTTCAAGTATCCCACAGGAAAGCAGAAAAAAAGAAGACAAATGAAAAACAGAGAGAACAAAAGAAGTCAGAAAATAAAATGACAGTCTTAAGCCCCAATGTATAAAAAATTAAGCTACATGTAAATGGTCTAAATGTACCAATTAAAAGACATGAATTAGCAGATTAGATTTAAAAAAATGACAACCTATATGCAATCTAAAAGAAACTAACTTCAAATATAACAATATAGATAGATTAAAAGTAAAATGATGGAAAAAGATACATCATGCAAATATTAATCAAAGGAAATTCAGAAGTGGTTACATTAATACCAGAAAAAGTAGATGTCAAAGCAAATTACCAGAAACAGAGACGGACATTATATAATAAAAAGGTCAAGCCACCAAGAAGACAAAACAAGCTTTAATGTGTGTGTTCCAAACAACAGAGCTGTAAAATACGTAAAGGAAAAGCAAATACAAAGGAAACGATAAGTAGAAAAATCTCCAATTATAGTTGATGATTTCAACAATGCCTCCTTCAGCAATGATAGAACTAGACAGAAAATAAGCAAGGATACAGAAGACCTCAAAAACACTGTCAACCAGCAGGATCTTAATTACATTTATAGAATACTCTGTCCAGCTTAGCAGGATGTATTTTTTCCCAAGCATCCACAAAAATATATCAAGATAGGCCAATAAACCAAACCTCAACAAATTTAAAAGAATTTAAATCATACAGAGAGTGTTCTCTGACTATAGTCAAATGAAATTAGAAATCAATAACAGAAAGATATCAGAAAAATACTCAAACACTTGGAAACTAAACAACACGGTTCTAAATCATTCACAGGTAAAGAGACGTCTCAAGAGAAATTTAAGAATACATATAACAGAATGAAAATGAAAATGCAACATATCAAAATTCATGGTACACAGCTAAAGCAGTGTTGACAGGGAAATTTATAGAAATAAATGGTTACATTGTGTTGTTAGGTGTCATCAAGTTGGTTGGGACTCATAGCGACCCTGTGTACAACAGAACAAAACACTCCTTGGTTCTGCGTCTTCCTCACAATCGTTGTTATTCTCAAGCCCATTGTTGCAGCCACTGTGTCAGTCTATCTTTTTGAGGGCTTTCCTCTTTTTTGATGACCCTCTACTTTACCAAGCATGATGTCCTTCTCCAGGGACTAGTCCCTCCTGATAATATGTCCAAAGAATGTGAGACAAATTCTCACCATCCTTGCCTCTAAGGAGCATTCTTGCCACACTTCTTCCAAGACAGATTTGTTTGCTCTTTTGGCAGTCCATTGTATATTCAGTATTCTTCTCCAACACCATAAGTCATATGCATCAATTCTTCTTTGATCTTCCTTATTGGTGGTGCAGTGATTAGGAGCTCAGACTGCTAACCAAAAGGTCGGCAGTTCAAATCCAGCAGTCACTCCTTGGAAACCCTATGGAGCAGCTCTTTGTCCTATAGGGTTGCTATGAGTCAAAATCAACTTGATGGCAACAGGTTAATGCTTACATTAGAAAAGAGAAAAAGTCTCAAATCAAATATCTAAGCTCCCACCTCAAGAACACAGAAGAGGAATAAAATAAACACAAAACAAGCAGAAGGAAGGAAATAATAAAGATGAGAGCATAAATTAATAAAAAATTGAAAACAAAAACTAGAGAAAATCAACTAAATGTAAAGCTGGTTGCCTGAAAAGCTCAAATAAAATTGGAACACTTCTACCAAGACTGACAAAGAAAAAAAGAGAGATGACACAAATTATCAATATCAGAAGCTACACAAGATATCATTAGAAACCCTGCAGACATAAAAAAATAATAATAAGGTAATACAACTCTACACTTGACAGCTTAGATGAAATGGGCCAATTCACTGAAAAGCATGAATGACAACATCTACAACTCATCCAGAATTAAATAATTTTAATAGTTCTATAATTGCTAAAGGAGCCCTGGTGGCATAGTAGTTAAGAGCTCGGCTGCTAACCAAAAGGTCAGCATTTCCAATCTACCAGCCGCTCCTTGGAAACCCTATGGAGCAGTTCTACTCTATCTTATAGGCTCACTATGAGTTGGAACTGACTTGATGGCACCTAACAACAACAACATAATTACTAAGTACATAGAATTCATGATTTAAAAACTTAATGAAATCTTCAGTCCCCAGATAGTTTTACTGAAGAATTCTACCAAATGTTTCAAAAAGAATTAACACCAGTCCTATTCAATCTCTTCCAGAAAACAGAAGAGGAGGAACACTTTCTGATTCATTTTATGAAATTAGTATTACCCTGATACAATAACCAAACAAAGACAGTACAAAAAAGAAAACTATGGATAAATGTCCCTCATGAATATAGGCACAAAAATCTTTAGCAAATTCTTAACTAATAGAATTCATCAATATATGAAAAAGAACTATACACCATGAACAAGTAGAATTTATTCCAGGGATGCTGTTGTTGTTGTTAAGTGCCATTGAGTCAGTTCTGACTCATAGCGACCATATGTACAGCAGAAGGAAACACTGCCCAGTCCCGTACCATCCTCATAATCATTGCTATGTTTAAGCCAGTTGTTGCAGCCACTGTGTAAATCCATCTCTTTGAGGGTCTTCCTCTTTTTCACTGACCCTCTACTTCACCCCTATGCATCTGTCAGTTTGTCCTATTGTGGGGGCTTGCGTGTTGCTGTGATGCTGGAAGCTATGCCACCGGTATTCAAATACTAGCAGGGTCACCCAATGTGGACAGGTTTCAGCAGAGCTTTGAGACTAAGACAGACTAAGGCAAAGGACCTGGTCGTCTACTTCTGAAAAAAATTAGCCAGAGAAAACCTTATGAATAGCAGCGGAACATTGTCTGACATAGTGTAGGAAGACGAGCCCCTCAGGTTGGAAGAAGCTCAAAATACTACTAGAGAAGAGCTGACTCCTCAAAGTAGAGTCAACCTTAATGATGTGATTGGAGTAAAGTTTTCAGTACCTTCATTTGCTGATGTAGCAGGACTCAAAATGAGAAGAAACAGCTGCAAACGTCCCTTAATAATCAGGACATGGAATATGCTAAGTATGAATCTAGGAAAATTGGAAATTTTCAAAAATGAAATGAAAGATATAAACATCAATATCCTAGGCATTAGTGAGCTGAAATGGACTGGTATTGGCCATTTTGATCGGACAATCAAATGGTCTACTATGCCGGGAGTGACAGATATTGAAGAGGAATAGCGTTGCATTCATCATCAAAAACATTGCAAGATCTATCTTGAAGTACAACCCTGTCAGTGATAGAATGATATCCATGTGTCTACAAGGAAGACCAATTAATATGACTATTATTTAAATTTATGAACAAACCGCTAAGGCCAAAGATGAAGAAATTGAATATTTTTACCAACTTCTGCAGTCTGAAATTGATCAAACATGCAATCAGGATGCATTGATAATTACTGGTGACTGGAATTCGAAAGTTGGAAACAAAGAAGAAGGATTGGCAGTTGTAAAATACGGCCTTGGGGATAGAAACGATGCTGGAGATCATATGATAGAATTTTGCAAGACCAATGACTTCTTCATTGCAAATATCTTTTTTCAACAATATAAACAGCGTCTATACACATGGACCTCTCCAGATGGAATACACAGGAATCAAATTGACTACGTCTGTAGAAAGAGATGAGGGACAAGCTCAATATCATCAGTCAGAACAAGGCGGGGGGCCGACTTCGGAACAGACCATCAATTGCTCATGTGCAAGTTCAAGTTGAAGCTGAAGAAAATTAGAACAAGTTCACGAGAGCCATCCTGATTTAGAGACCAACTCGAGAATAGATTTGACACATTGATATCTAATGACTGAACACCAGACAGGTTGTGGAATGACATCAAAGACATCATATTTGTATAAAGCAAGAAGTCATTAAAAAGATAGAAAAGACTAAAATGGATGTCAGAAGAGACTCTGAAACTTGCTGTTGAACATCGAGTAGCTAAAGTGAACAGAAGAAATGATGAAATAAAAGAGCTGAACAGAATATTTCAAAGGGGGGCTCGAGAAGACAAAGTAAAGTATTATAATGACGTATGCAAAGACCTGGAGTTAGAAAACTAAAAGGGAAGAACACACTCAGCATTTCTCAAGCTGAAAGAACTGAAGAAAAAATTCAAGCTTCGAGTTGCAACGGTGAAGGATTCCATGGGCAAAATACTGAACAACGCAGGAAGCATCAAAAGAAGATGGAAGGAATACAGAGTCACAGTATCAAAAAGGATTAATTGGTCAACATTCAACCATTTCAGGAGGTAGCATGTGACAAAGAACTGATGGTATTGAAGAAAGAAGTCCAAGCTGCACTGAAGGCATTGGCAAGAAACAAGGCTGCAGGAGTTGACAGAACACCAACTGAGATGTTTCAACAAATGGATGCAGCACTGGAAGTGCTCACTCATCTATGCCAAGAAATTGGAAGACAGCTACCTGGCCCACTGACTGGAAGAGATCCATATTTATGACTATTCCAAAGAAAAGTGATCTAAATGAATGTAGAGATTATCGAACAATATCGTTAATATCACACACAAGCAAAGTTTTGCTGAAGATCATTCAAAAGCAGTTGCAGCAGTACATAGACAGGGAACTGCCAGAAATTCAAGCCGGATTCAGAAGAAGACATGGAATGAAGGATATCATTGCTGATGTCAGATGGATCCTGGCTGAAAGTGGAGAATACCAGAAAGATGTTTATCTGTGTTTTATTGACTATGCAAAGGCATTCGACTTCGTGGATCATAAAAAATTATGGATAACATTGCGCAGCATGGGAATCCAGAACACTAAATTGTACTCATAAGGAACCTGTACGTAGATCAAGAGGCAGTCATTCGAACAGGACAAGGGAATACTGCGTGGTTTAAAGTCAGGAAAAGTGTGTGCCAGGGTTGTTTTTTCACCATGCTCATTCAGTCTGTATGCTGAGCAAACAATCTGAGAAGCAGGACTATATAAAGAAGAACAGGGCTTCAGGATTTGAGGAAGATTCGTTAACAACCTGAGATATGCAAATGACACACTTTGCTTGCTGAAAGTCAAGAGGACTTGAACCACTTACTGAAGAAGAAGAAAGACTACAGCCTTCAGTATGGACTACGTCTCAACATAAAGAAGACAAAAATCCTCACAACTGGACCAATAAGCAACATCACGATAAACGGAGGAATGATAGAGGTTGTCAAGGATTTCATTTTACTTGGATTCACAATCAACACCCAAGGAAGCAGCAGTCAAGAAATCAAACAACGCATTGCACTGGGCAAATCAGCTGCAAAAGACCTCTTTAAGCTGTTAAAAAACAAAGACGTTACTTTAAAGACTAAGGTGCGCCTGACCCAAGCCATGGTGTTTTGGTAAAGTGGAGGGTCAGCGAAGGAGAGGGAGATTCTCAGTGATATGAATTGACACAGTGGCTGCAACAATGGTCTTAAGCATAACAGCGATTGTGAGGATGGTGCAGGACCAGGCAGTGTTTTGTTCTGTTGAACATAGGGTAGTTATGAGTCAGAACAGACTTGATGGCACCTACTAACAACAACTACTTCACCAAGCTTGATGTCTTTCTCCAGGAACTGGTCCCTCCTGATAATATGTCCAAAGTACATGAGATGATGTCTTGCCATCCTAGCTTCTAAGAAGCATTCTGGCTAGATTTCTTCCAACACAGATTTGTTCTTTCTTCTGGAAGTCCATGGTATACAATATTATTTGCCAACACCATAATTTAAAGGCATCAATTCTTCTTCAGTCTTCCTTATTCATTGTCCAGCTTTCACATGCATATGAGGTGGTTGAAAATACCAGGGCTTGGGTCAGGCACACCTTAGTCCTCAAAGTGACATCTTTGCTTTTCAACACTTTAAAGAGGTCTTTTGCAGCAGATTTGCCCAATGCAATACGTCATCTGATTTTTTGATTGTTGTTTCCATGGCGTTGATTGTGAATTCAAGTCAAACAAAATCCTTGACAACTTCAATATTTTCTCTGTTTATCATAATGTCGCTTATTGGTCCA
>NW_004444134.1:3899951-3938873 GCF_000243295.1 Trichechus manatus latirostris | reverse complement strand
GTAGTCTTTGATCTTCATCAGTAAATGCTTCAAGTCCTCTTGACTTTCAGCAAGCAAGGTTGTGTCATCTGCATCTCTCAGGTTGTTAAGTCTTCCTCCAATCCCGAAGCCCTGTTCTTCTTCATATAGTCTAGATTCTCAGATTATTTGCTTAGCATACAGATGAATAATTACGGTGAAATGATGCAATCCTGGCACACACATTTGCTGATTTTAAACCATGCAGTATTCTCCTTGTTCTGTTTGAACAACCATCTCTTGATTTATGTACAAGTTCCACATGCACACAATTCGGTATTTTTACACAAGTAATGCGTGCCTTCTATGTTTGTTTGCCAACCACACTCTCCCCCACGAGGTATTTTCATAAACCCTGCTATGCCAATTTTTTTTATGTGTTGCTATAAAAAAATTAGCATAGCGGGCTTATGAAAATACCTCACGGGGGGAGGAAGCGGTTGGCAAACAAACATAGAAGGTGCATATTATTTGTATGAAAATACAGTAAGTGTTCTGTATTCCCACTCTTCACAATGTTATCCATAATTTGTTATGATCTACACAGCCAAATGCCTTTGCATCGTCAATAAATCACTGGTAAACATCTTTCCGTTGTTCTCTACTTTCAACCAAGATCTGTCTGACATCAGCAAAGATATCCCTCATTCCACGTCCTCTTCAGAATCAGGCTTGAATTTCTGGCAGTTCCCTGTTGATCCAGGGATGCAAAGCTGGTTAAATATTTGAAAAGTCCGTCAATGTAATCCACCATATTAACATAATAAAGAAAAAAATCATATGATCGAGTCAATCAGCAAAAACAAAAAGCATTTTACAAAATTCAACAACCATTCATGATTAAAACTTTCATAAAAAAAGGAATAGAGTGAAACTTCTTCAACTTGATAAAGATTATCTATACAAATCCTACAGCTAACTTCATACTTAATGGTGAAAGACTGAATGCTTCCCTCCTAAGATCAGAAAAATGCAAGAATATTCTATCAACTCTCATTGAACACTGTGCAATCAGGCAAGAAAAGGAAATATAAGGCATACATATTAGAAAGGAAGAAATGAAATTGTCCCTATTTGTAGATGATATAATGGTCTACATAGAAAATACCAAAGAGTTTACAAAAACTCCCAGAATTAGTAATACTAATAAACTAATAAGCTAGTTCAGTAAGGTCACAGGACAGAAAACCAGCATCCAAAAATCCATTGTATTTCTATATACTAAGCAATGAATGTGTGGTCACCAAAATTCAAAATGCAGTACCATTTACAATCACTTTTAAAAATTAGAAATACTTAGGTGTAAATATAACAAAACTTATACAGGACTTGTATGCTGAAAGCTACAAAATAATAATAAAAGAAATGAAAGAGGATCTAAATAAATGGAGAGACATACTGTGTTCTTGGAATGGAAGATACAACATAGTAAAGATGTCAATTCTCCCCAAATTAAAGTACAGGCTGTGGTAGGCTGGATAAAGTTTCCAAAGATATTCAAGGTCTTAATTCTTGGAGCTTGTGAAAGTTACCTTAAATAGCAAAAGACACTTTGTAGATGTGATTAAATTAAGGATTTTGAAATTGGGAGATTATTCTGGATTATTTGGCAGGCCCTAAATATAATCACAATTGTCATTATTAGATAGACGTAGAGGGAAACTTGACACAGAATGGGAAGTAGGAAATATGACAACGGAAACAAGAGTTTGGAGTGATGCACTTTGAAGATGGAGGAAGGAGGCCACAAGACAAGTGTCTTAGTTATCTAGTGCTGCTATAACAGAAATGTCACCAGTGGATGGCTTTAACAAATAGAAATTTATTCTCTCACAGTTTAGGAGACTATAGGTCCAAATTCAGAGTGCCAGCTCCAGCAGAAGTCTTTCTCTCTCTATTGGCTCTAGGAGAAGGTTCTTGTCATCAGTCTTTCCCTGGTCTAGGAGCTTCTCAGCCCAGGGACTCCAGGTCCAAAGAAAGCATACTCCTGGCTTTTCTTGCTTGGTGGTAATGAGGTCCCCCTCTCTCTGTGCTCACTTCTCTCTTCTATATCTCAATAGAGATTGACTTAAGATACAACCTAATCTTGTAGATTGTCTTTACTCATTAACATAACTGCCTCTAATCCTGCTTCATTAACATCATAGAGGTAGGATTTACAACATATAGGGAAATCACATCAGATGACAAAATGGTGGACAATCACACAATACTGGGAATCATCGCCTACCCAAACTGATACACATTTTTGGGGGGCACAATTGAATCCATAACAACAGGGAATGCAGGTGGCCACGAGGGGCTGAAACAGGCAACGGAACAGATTCTCCCCTCAGAACCTCCAGAGAAAACCAGCCCTGCCTACACCTTAATTTTAACCCAGCAAAACAGATTCCAGACTTCTGCCCAGCAGAACTGTAAGAGAATAAATTCACTTTGTTTTAAGCAACTAATTTTGTGGTAATTTTTTACAGCAGCAGTAGGAAACAAACACATAGGTTTAACATAATTCCTACCCAGCAAGATTTTTTGTAAATATAAACAAGTTTATTCTAAGGCTTATACTAAAAGCATAGGAACGTGAATATAATAACAGCTAACACAGTAAATAAAAAAAAAAAGGTAAGAGTTGAGAGAAATCAGTTAATTTGATTTCAAGACTCCATTTTATAGCTAATAGTCAAGACTGTATGACATTAGGGGAGAGATACACACATATATCAATGGAACAGAAATTGATTTACACAAATATGCCCAACTGATTTTTGAAAAAGGTGCAGAAGCAATTAAATAAGGGAAATATATTCTTTTCAACACATAGTGCTGGAGCAAGTATATATTCAAAGGCAAAGAAATGAACCTTGACCTAACCCTCTCATCTTATAAAAAACTAACTCAAAAATGAAGTATGGACTTAAATGTAAAACTGTGAAACTTAAAAAAAAAAGGAGAAAATCTTCAGAAACTAGGGTGAGGCAGAAAGTTCTTGGACTTGACACCAGAAGCATGATCCATAAAAGAAAGAATTGATAAATTGGGCTTCATAAATGTAAAAAAAAAACTTTTGTTACTTGAAAGGCCCTCTTAAAAGTATGAAAAGACAAGCTACAGACTGGGGAAAATATTTGTAAATCACATATCTGACAAAGGACTAGTATCTATGAAGAACTCAAAACTCAACAGTTAAAAAAAAAAAAAAAAATCCAATTAGAAAATTGGCAAAAAGTCATGGACAGACATTTCACTGAAAAGTATATACAGATGTCAAATAAGCATACAAAAAAAAGGTAACTCCTCAGGTCTTAGGGGAAAAGTCTCTCAAGCTGTTTTTTCAAAGAACCAAATCTAACAAAATATGTACAAGACCTATATGGAAAAAACTACAAAACACTGATAAAAGAAATGAAAAGAAATCTAATAAATAGAGAGATAGTCCATGTTCATGGATTGGAAAACTCAGTATTGTTAAGATGTCCATTCTTCCCAACTTCACCTGTAGATTCAATGCAATCCCAATCAAAATCCAACCAGCTATTTTGAAGATACTGACAAACTGTTTCTAAAATTTTAATGGAAAGACAGAATACCCAGAATAGTCAACACAATACCAAAAAAAAAAAAAAAAGAACAAAGTTGGAAGACTCATCTGCCCAATTTTAAGATTTATTATAAAACTACAGTAATCAAGACTGTGGTATTGGTGAAAGAATAAACATATATATCAATAGAACGGAATAGAAAACCCAAAATGTTGTTATTAGGTGCCATCAAAATAGTTCTGGTTCATAGTGACCCTATGTACAATAGAAAGAAACACGGCTTGGTCCTGCATCATCCTCATAATTGTTGTTTTGTTAGAGCCTGTTGTTGCAGCCACAGTGTCAATCCATCTCATTGAGGGTCTTCCTCTTTTTCTCTGACCCTCTACTTCACCACACATGACATCCTCCTCCAGGGACTGGTCCTTCCCGATAACATGTCCAAAGTATGTGAGACGAAGTCTCGCCACCTTTGCTTCCAAGGAGCATTGTGGCTGTACTTCTTCCAAGACAGATTTGTTTGTTCTTCTGTCAATCCATGGTATAGTCAATATTCTTCACCAACACCATAATTCAAAGACATCTTCTTCCCTTAGAAATATAGTCTTTTTTTTTTTTTAATAAAGGGACAAAGGCAATTCAATGGAATTAAATTCAACAAATTGTGCTAGAACAATTGGATGTCCATATGCCAAAAACAACCAAACAAAAAACCTTACACACAGGTGTTATACCTTATATAAAAATGAACTCAGACTGGATCATAGACCTAAATGTAAAATCTAAAATTATAAAACTTCTACATGAAAACAAAGGAGAATATTTATCTAAACTTGGGTTAGTGATAAGTTTTCAGATACAACACTGAAAACACTAACAATGACAGAAAAAAATAAATAAGGTGGACTTTATTAAAATTAAAAACTTCTGCTCTGAAGAAGATACTATTAAGAGAATGAAAAGAGAAAGACAAGAAACAGACTGGGAGAAAATATTTACAAAACACATATATGATAAAGGACTTGTATCCAAAACACACAAAGAACTATTAAAAGACAACAATACAAAATAAACAATCCAATTTAAGAAATGGGCAAAAGATCTGAACATACCCTTTACCAAAGAGATGTACAGATGACAAATAAGCATACAAAATATGTTCAACATCATTTCTTATTAGGGAAATGTGGATTAAAGCAACAATGAGGTACCACTATACACCTACAGTATTAGAATGTCTAAAAACCAAAACACTGACAATACTAGTTGCTGATTGTATGAATAACTTTAAATATAAGAATCAGCACAAAGCCAATTCCTATGAGGGGGAGATCAAAGGTATCCCAGATTTACACATTCCCCAAGCTGCTGTACCACTCCATCTCTGACACTGGCCACTCTCCCTCCCCTCAGCACTCTTCTCTCCACTGTTCGGGTTCTGCAATTTGCTGCAACATCTCACAGAACTCACAAACCGTACTTACAATTAAGTGGTTTATTAAAAAACAGGGTACAACTCAGGATCAGGATAAACAGGCTGCAACTCAGGATCTAGATCAGGAAGCATGTAGGCAAAGTTTCCCTTCTTCAGTGCAAGACAGCTCTCTCTTGAGCTCCTCTCAGCCATGCAGGCCCTTTGCAGCCCTCTCAGGACAGTATCTTCTTGGCCTCTTTTCAACCCCTCAGGACAGTCTCCTTTTTGCCCTGCCATCTGTCACCACCAGCTCTGCCACTGGACCCCTTCTGGGCCTGTTGCAGTCTTCAGTGTTACAGCCCTTGACTTGTGTTACCGCTCTTATAGGAGGTTCATTGCCTCCTCTCTCTCTGCTTCTTCTCTTCTTTCTTCCTTCTGCTTTTGTCTGCCTTCTTTCCTGTCTCCAAAACCTCTGTAAGCTTGGCTGCTTATATACACAAATTCCTTATCAATTTCAAGACATGGTCCCCTCCTAGCAGTGTCCACAAACTGACCAATCCCCTCTCAGTAGGCCACAGACACTTCATTTGAATAGTAGGCTGTAGTCACCTCATTTGCATAGTCTATTGACCAATCCCTGCAAGGTGCATGTTAATCACAGGGTAGGCTGCAGCCCAGGACCAGATAAAAAATATCAAACCAAGTTGTTTTCAGCTTACCCAGGAAATGTCAATCAACCTGGACAAAAATAACAAACCCTCTGGGGTAGAAAATTAGGGAAAGGTAACTCCTCTGGGCTTAGGGGAAAAGTCTCTCAGGCTGTTTTTCCAAAGAACCAAGACAAAAAGCCACATAAAGTAACTCATTTCACCACACTGATAGAATGTGGAACAACAGGAATTCTCACTTATTGTTGATGGGAATGCAAAATGGTAAAGCCACTATAGAAGACATTCAGGCACTTTCTTACAAGCTAAACACAGTCTTACCGTATGATCTAGCTCCTAAATATTTACCCAATTGATTTGAAAACTTCTGCTCACAGCAAAACCTGCATGCAAACGATTATAATAGCTTTATTCATAAGATCCAAAATTGTAAGTAACCAAGTTGTTCTTCAAAAGGTGAATAAGTAAACAAATTGTGGTACATCCATACAATGGAATGCTATTCAGTGATAAAAAGGAATGAGTTACCAAGCCACACAAAGATGTGGATGACTCTTAAAAGCGTATTGCTAAGTGAAAGAAGGCAGTCTGATTCGATATTATTTGATTAAATTTATATGATATTCTGGAAAAAAGTTATAGAGATGGTAAATAGATTGATAGTTTGAGGGTGGGTGTTTGAATAGCTAAAACAGAATTTTTTTAAGGTGGTGAAATTATTATGTATGATACTTTAATGGTGGACAATGACACTATGCATTTGTCAAAACTTGTTGAATTTTTCAGCAGAGTGAACCTTAATGTATGCAAATTTTAAAACAATCATGTAGTAGTTGAAGGAACTTAGGATGGAAAGCAGACTGTCACAAAATATCTATTACAAATGTATGAAACAACATTGTTGAAGTGGGTAGGGTGAGAAGTTTCTGACTTAAGTAACTTTGAAAATGAGTGGATTCTATAAGACTAGAGGCAAAAAGAACTGCACATATACACTGAACTCTAGTTGATTAAGTTGTTTTCCATAGAAGTATGGGTTAACAATTCAGAACCATTATACATATTCCTAGGATTGAACTGTTAAATAAATGGATGGCAGATTATGGAAGCCAGGTTTCTCACTATTGGAGTGGGTGGTTATAGACTGGCAAGAAGAGGAGACTAGAATGGTCTATGTGGTAATTAATGAGTTAGAGACATCAATATAAACTCATGTTTTGCTTAATATAGATACAGATGGATAGATAGGTAGGTAGGTAGGTAGAGAGAGAGAGTGCCTAGGAGCAACGATAAGCTAGTAACAATGAGCATACCTAATGTCCAGATTTTGGTTTCTAATACCATTCTCCAGTAAAATGAGCCAGGGTTCCTTGGAGAAATGGCTGACTCTAGGATAGGGACAAAAAGTATACAAGATGAGCCTGGAGCACCTGTGGTGCCAGAAAGTAAGGAAGTGCTAAAAAAAAAAAAAAGAAGAAGAAGAAAGGAAGGAATGAGCAAGGGGAGAGAGGGAGGGAGGGGGAGAGAGAGAAAAGAAAGAAAGAGAGGGAGGGAGGAGGGATGGATGGAGGGAAGAAGGAAGGAAGGAGAAGTAAAGATGGGAATATGTCAAAGGGACGCAAGAGCCAACTGAAAGATCTCCCAATGATCAAAGCTGGAAAAATTTGAGCAACAAAATAAAATAGTATTGAATTAGAACACAAAGTATAAAATAAATATCCATGAATCCATACGGGAGTAAATAAATGATTGGGGTAAAGAAGCAAATCTCCCAAATAACTTATATAGACACCCTACTCTCGAGGAGGCAGAGCTTAATTCCCCACTCTTTAAGTGTTGGCCGAGCATAGTGACTTCCTTCCAAAGAGTACAATATGGAAAAGGGAAAAAAATAGAGTAAATTTGCAATGGAGAAACCTAACAAATACTACCTCAGTCAGGTGATCAAGGTCAACATCATCAGTGATAAGTCATATATATGTGTGTGTGTGTGTGTGTGTGTGTGTGTGTGTGTGTGTGTATAAGCTTCTGCCGTGAGCCAAATCCTAAGCTCAGAATCTATGGGTACAAAGTGAATAAGAAATGATCCATGCTCTTGAGAAACTCACAAATTTCCTTGACCTGTGTCTCAGTTTCTACAACTCTGGCTGTTCATGTTAAAATGATGCATGCCCCTCTTCTTTGCAAAGCCATAGCATGTAACCCAGCCATGTGAACGCTCACAGCGTTCTGAGCCTGGAGTTTTGTTCTTTTGTTTTTTAAAAAACACATTGGTTGAAATTTCAAAAATATTCCATCTGTGAGGCAAGATAGCAGAAGCCTTACTAATATCAGGGCATCACATTGGTCCTGGCGTTTAGCTGTCAGATAAACACCATGCCTCACAGAAGGTTGTAGAAATGTTTCAATGGTTTTTATAAAGCCTCTTACAACACTTATGTGGTTTTTACATTTATATCACTGCTCTATTTCTTACATGTCATTGGGACCCTGGAGACTCTGCAGCAAGCCTGGCCAGGCTGATCACATTTTCACATCACGTGGAAGCATTTTCAAACCCTCTCCTTTGTCAGAGCTCCTCAGGGATCAGGGGAAAGGGCATAATTTGCTGGTGTTTGAGTAAGATTTTGCTTGAACAGCCCCCTTGTGCTTCAGGAAGGGAACCCAAGCCCAGGGAAGGACAGGACTTGCCCAAGGTTCAGTGGTGTGCTGGGGTTGAGGCCCATCATGGCATCTTTTCCCACTTCGTGTTCTGTGACATCATATTGGTAGCTTGAAACTGACCACAGTGGGAGCTTTACACCATGGAAAATCAGCAAACGCTATGAATCAGAGGTTCTTATCCCCCTCCAGAAAGCCAGTTGTTAAACATTTGGCAGTACACCACTGCCAAAGACCCACAGCTAACTTTACTTGAGGAAAAGATTTCTCAACTCTCTACGGTAATGGTCTCCACGTTGTTGCTGGAGTGAATTTTTTGAAAGGCAAATCTGATCATGTCATTTATTTGCTTAAAACACTTTCTACTGCTCTTAGGATAGAGAATTTAGTAGGACTTTTAAGGTCCCAGATTGTTTGGCCTCCGTCTATCTCTCCCATTGGATCTCATCTAGGGCTAGGGAGTGTTTGGCCAACTGTTTCCAGGAAACCTCGTCTTCTTCAGTTCCTTAAATGCTCTATGCTTCTTTCCATGTAGCGTCTTTACACACTCTGCTCCCGTATGTGTAGGTTTGCCCAGCATTTTCTTTATTTTAGCATAAAAAGTCCCACATTCTGGGAAGTCCCCTAGTCCTGGGAAAACCAGGATGGTTGGTCACCTTACTTATGTGGGAACATTCTTCCTTCCTCAATTCATCCAGTTACTCTTTGTTGGACCTCGGTTCAAGTATCACCAAGTTTTCCCCAACTCCCTTGCCTTTACCCATTTTCTTCACCCTCAAGCAAGGTTAACCCATCCCCTCATTATATGCTTTGATAATACCTTGCATCTCTACTTCATAATACATTACTTTTTATAGTTTTAATTGTGAATTTATTCTTGCAATTATTTGATTGGTGTCTGTCTCCCCCACTATTAGTTTGTTTACCATTGCATCCCTAATGCCCAGCATAGAGCCCCACACACAGGAGGTACCCAAATATGTGTTGAATAAATGAATGACTAAAAGAACTCTCACCCAATGGTCTTTCCACTGCATGACTACACCCTGTAGGTTGGAACACAGAACGGCCTAAAATTGGGGGCAGGAGAATAGAAAAATAGCTCTCATTGAATGAAAAATCAAAAGACACGGCTTTAAAAAAAAGGGGGGTGTGAGAGAGTTGGGAATGTGCTGAAACCAAATTTCTGCCTTCTCTAAAATCTTTGCATGCAACAAGTCCCAAACATGGCCAGAACAACCCTGGTAGCTCAGTGTTGCAACAAGTGACCACTGTATTTGGAAACTCAAACCCGTGCTTTTGTTTTTGGTTAGGCCACACTCCTATTTGAGGCTTATCTTATAATGTTTGACCCACCACAATGTAATTGAAGTAGAAAAGCATCTCATTTTAGAACCACAAGCCAATACTAAAACATATCATCCTTTATACAACTTGAGTATGTCAGCAAGAGTTTATGCTACCGTGGCTGCACTCTACTACCATTCCGTGGCAACAGGCTCCATACCCACTTTCAGGCCCAGGCAAAGACTCTGGAAAATGTAATCCCTTGTGCACCATCAGTTTAATGACAACAGTAATTAATTAGTGTTAAAATGATAACAGCAAATGTTCTTTGACGCTGGTTTCTTCATTCATTTTCCATGTCTCTCAATTAGGCAACAAAGCAGGGGTGGATAGGGGTGGTGTTTTTCCTTTAACAAATTAGTAAAAAATAAAAAGGATCATTTTAAAAGGAAGTGCAGGCTGGAGTACGCTGCAGCGGAAAGCGGTTTCCCAGCAATCACTTCACAAACCCCCACTCGTGTCTGCTGGAATCACAGGGGAGGAGGCCAGCTGGCAACCCCAAGAGGTACTTGTCATTCACTGGGGAGCGAGCAAAGAAAACATTTTTGTAAGGCTGCTTAAAAAATATTTGTAGGGGAAACAACTAAAAAATGTGTGGTCATTTTCTTGATGCTAAAGAAATGCTATATCCAACATCCAATTCCAGAGGGCCAATTTTCTCCTGCAAGATTTATGAAGCCAAAGCTGCCAAGCAGACAGAAATCTAAATAGTAATATGTTTCACTTTAGTAGAATTTTAATTTAATAATAATAATACCCCAAAAGCCCGACAGTTTTATAGCGCTCTCGCCATGGTACCCCACTCTCTCTTTGGAGTCCTTGGGATGATAAACATGTCCTGTACATTGCCACCAGAAACTGCCTGGCAACCAGCTGTCAGGATGACCTGGCCAAGCCTTCAATCTTTCCAAAATGAATCAAAAACTCCACTTCCCAACAAGCACACTTACACCACATCCCTGGGCAGAGACTATCATTTCTACCAGAAATCCCCACTTCTTGTTTGGTAAATCTGGAGTTTCAGAACAACCCCTGTCTATGTATGCTGAGCAGCCACGGGTCACTTTCAAAGTCTTATAGTAAGGTTGTCGGAAGTTTTTTTTTTTTGTTATTCTTTGGGATAGAGTTTCTAAACACAGCAGAGACCCTTTATAAAATGGCAGTGTAGGGGGTCTAAGTGTGCACTGATATTCCAACATATTGTGTCTCTCTGACTTTTCCTCTAAGCTTTTTTTTAAATGTTTCAGGAAGTAGCATTTGACCCACAGTGCACACAAATCAGCACAAGGAGGATCCCTGTTACAAAGGGATTCAACTGTACCTCACAGCTGGGGCTGAGGAGGCCCACGTCTTGAGGTCTGTTTAACTCTGTACTGATTCATACTTGGGCTTTATCTACCTCAGGATTGCCATGCATCCTGTTCCTCCCTCTACACAAGGTGTCAATGACGACCAATCACTCTACCATTTCCTGTTGACACCAAATACAACCTCAGGATCTTTCTCAACACAGTGCCCCAGAGATTGCCCCTAAACCATTAAATGAGTCAGCATTGAAACCTGCTTGACATTTCCTAGCCTATACATTTAGACTGTGTAAACAAAACAAAACCAAAACAACTGATATTTTAGGGGGAAAAAACTTTATAATCCTTTATTTTTTAAAAAACAAACCATTACTAACTCCTATACATTTCCCCGTCTCTGTGTGTGCCCACTGTACTTAATCTGAGCTATCAGTATTACTTATAACCTCATGGGAAAGTGTACCAGCCTTTTCTGCTCAGCTGAATCCTTTGAAAGCAGGGATATCAGGCTCCATGCCTGGCCCCAAGCATAGTGAGGGGAATATTGTTGATGCTTAATAAATGCTCACTGACTTGAAGCCATTTAGGTGATCTACTCGACTATATTCCATTAAGGTCAGGAGCATCTGTCTGGATGTTCCTGGAAGGGAAGAGAAAATCTCTACGGGCTCCGGAAAGCATTTACACCACAGACTAACGTACTGTGTGTCTCTCTGGAAGAGTAGGGAGTGGGGCTTCCTAGCACTTTAATTGAAATTCAAACTAAGAATCCATATCTCAAAGTGCAGTTACTAATTCAGGACTTCTCCAAACTGGAGGAATGCTTTGGTCAGCAGAACTGGACAGGAAGCTCTCCCGAGAACAAGCTGTCTCATAAGATTTCCGTTACCTGCTGCTTCCAGGCGGCTGAAAACGCCTCCGGGCAGCCTTTCCAATGGTGGTTTTGGCACTTCTTTCCCCAGATGGAGCCCAGAAGTGCAGGAGTGCACAGAAATCAAATGTCCTGGGAGGGGAGTTGATTAAATGTTTTCAAACCTCAAAAAAAAAAAAAAAAAGGAAAGAAAAAAATCAGTTCAGGTAGAGTTCAAGTTTTGGGGTCAAACTTCAGGGACCCCTGAGACTCTTTTGTAGAGAGGCCATTAACTTGCTCCTTGAAACTGTACCCTGGAGAGCTTATTCTGACAGAGGAATTAGTTCACAGCATTGGCCCTTTGTTCTGTGTGGTCCGAGGTCGGTCCACAGAGGGAGGAGCCCAGAAGTGCACTATACTAGTCTGCGAGAGGACCGATGCGAGCCAAGTCACAGAACTCTGCATTCAGCCAGAGTCAGAGGCCCCACTCTCTTTCCACACTTCCTCTCAGAACTTCACAAGGCTGACCCTTGTTCAGATCTGTTTTTCCTGTGGAGATCGTATCATTTCAAGCTGTGTGCACATGGAGATCTTTAAAGACCCTCAGTGACACCACCTTCACCCTCCCAAAATGCCAATGGCTGTAGTTTAAAGAGTCCAGTGTGGGCTTGAAAACTGAGAAATTCCAAGATTTTTACCTAGTCTTGAGCACTTTCCAGTTGTTATCAGTGTGGCTGGCTTTAGGGATGGATTTTTATTTTTCAGAATAGGAAATCAGGATTGATTTTCACTTGGGTGCAAGAATAATTCATGAAGTAACTGCTAGAGACATTTTAACTGCTGCAACATCAAGGCTCCTCCCGTCAGCTGCCAGCCTCTCTTCGGAGCACTGCCTGCTTTGTGCTCTCTGAAAAAGAGTTGGAATTTTGATTATTTCTTACAAAAGGCTCACAGCTCTGCTGGCTAAGACAGGGCCTGATGACAACCAGCAGAAAGTAGAAGGTCTCCAAGGACCACAGGTCTGCCCTGTATGCATGACAGACGGACCGCCACTGCTCAGACTGAAGGAGAGAGCCCCGTTCTGGGAGGGGGAAGACTGTGGGACAAGAACAGAGACCCTCAAGCCCTCTTCAAATCCAGGTCTATCACTCACTCACTGAATGCGTATTCAATGAATATTTACTGAATGCGTACAGAGAGCAGACTACATATACTAGACGCTTTGTGAGAAATACAGAGATGAATGTAGATTCTTCACTCCCATCAATAACAATGGCCTAGAGGCTGGGTCAGTGTCAGAAAGTGTGCCTCATCTTGTTGTACAGGAATTGACTGACCAAACTGGAAAGCCAGCATCTATTCTGGCACTGGAGCTCTGACCCCACTGTCCTGGACACTAACAGACAGATTAGCAGGGCATGTCTTGTTCATATCTACATTTTGAATATATATATAGACAGAGAGACATATATATGCATGTGTGTGCTTGGATGTGTGTGTGTGTGTGTGTGTGTTTTCTACCTGAAGGCCACAAAATATGATTGTCACAAGAAGGAGAATGAAATGTATAGTAGATGACGTTTTAAAAATTTCTATTGTGCAAACTCATAGCCTGTAACACCATGTGGTATAAAGCAGCAATAAGCTGAAACTCAGGTGCTCTTAAATTCCCAACTCCTTCCCTTACATTCCAACCACAAAAGAGCTTTGCTTTCTGTGCTAGATTAATTTAAGTGGAGTGGCTGAAATCTACACTTCATTTTGAAAAGAGAGAGACAATGGGTGAGGTGGAGGGAAGGAATGGGAATTTTAGAATAACTGACATTTACTTTGCCATATGGCTATCACACCAGACTACATTTAAAAAAAAAAAAAAAGGCTGTTGTATTCCATGGCTGGTCTGTATAATGTAGCCACTGTGGACCATGTAGAATCAATCATGCTGCAACGTGGGGAGAGACTCAATTGTACTCCGAGCAGCCCAGATACTGTGCAATAAGGAGATCTACAATGAGAGACTGAGAAAATGACCTCAAGAATCATCAAGAACTTGCCAACAAGTTTCCATGATATAGGGTTACTTGTATTTTAACATCCTCACGCAAGTACATGGGAGCCTCTGGGGCTTAGTAGGAGGGTGTTTCTTACAGAGACGAAACAAGTGAAGCATAAGTAGATCCCCAAGGCCCCACAGAGTTCACTAGATGGCTGTGCTATCATGTACCTTCTCAGGGGTGCTGTCCAGGTTGCTTCCCACCCAATCAGTGCGGATCAGTTAGAGCTCTGAACGTCTTTCTTCAGGTGAAGGAAAATAGGGTCACAATATTTTAGCACAGTGATTGGCAAACATTTTCTGTAAGGGCCCAGATAGAAAATATTTTTGGCTTTACAGTCACTGTCACAATGCAGCCATTAATAATACACAAACAAATGGGCCTCCATTTGTGTGTTCCAATGAAACTTTATTTAAAAATAGGCTGTATGTCTGTACTTTGCCCATAGGCCATAGTTTGCCAATCCCTGTTTTAAAGATTTAATTTTTGTTTGTTCATTTGTAGTTCTTAATAAATAAAGTAACTGATGACAAATGACATCTCACCCAGGATGCCTGTGTGGCACCCAGACATGGGAGTATTCTTAATTAGCAGGTGGGCTAGTTTGACCATATATTCCTGTCAAGGAATTGCCTCCTCACCTGGCTTGATGGCATGAGTAATGTTCAAGACTTGACCTCTGAAACAAGGGGCAAAAATCTGTAGATTTGCAGCCTTACTACCTGATCCAGCAGCCTCAAGGGGAAGTTTTAATTTTAATGGCCCAGTCTTAGACACCACTACCCTTCCCCTGCCACCCCATTAGATACAAGACTTTCTTTTCCCTTCTCTTCACTTGGGACACAGGACTCTATAACATATTCAGAACCACCACCTGATTTGAGGAAGACTGGGTGGTGCAACCAAAATGTTGGCGGTTTAAAGCCACCCAGAAGCACCTTGGAAGTAAGGCCTGCCGACATACTTTAGAAAGGTCACAGCCTTGAAAACCCTGTGGAGCAGTTCTACTCTGACACACAAGGAGTTTCTATGAGTCAGAAATGACTAGATGGCAACTAACTACAAGACCTGGTCTGAGACTGGTTTCAGGATGGTGCCGGCCCTACTGGGACCTGACACCACTATCCCCACTGCTTCTGATTGGCAGGGACCCAGGAGAAACACGAGGGGGGTGGTGCAATGAGAAGCCAGCACCCACCCTGCTGTCCTCTCTTCATCTGACCGCACCAACTTTGTTCACTGGGTTAATGTGGGGCCTTGAGCTAGCCTCTCCTCTAGCCAGAGCTGCCTGCAGAGTGAGTTTTGTGTGAGAATGCCAGGACTTTGCCGGCTTGAAAACTGTGAGAAATTCAATTTGAATACATATTCTCTTCACCCCTGAGGCCAGCCTGAGGCCACCTGAATGAAAACCAGATGGACTTCTCGGGCGTAAGACAACAGCAAGCAGTTGGAGGTCTTCTCAGCTGGGACCACCAGAGCAAGGCCAGAGCGGCTGGCCGTGACCCCCGGGGTGCATATTAATGCTCTCCAGATCTGGAGTCAGCTCGCATACTGCTCCACCCCCAGCCCAGGGACATTGCACCATTGTAAGCTGGTCATCTGAGACTGTTTAAGTGACCCGGGTGCCCTGCGCTCCTCCCCTCCCAGCTGACAAAGGCTGGGCTCTCGGATGCCCTGAACAGGGGGATTTGTTTTGGCAGCAGGAGCAGGTGCCGTCCTGCATGGGGATCTGAGCTCCAGTGAGAGTGTCAGCCCAGCCTGCAGGCTTGGGTGGCCCCTTCACGCTTCCACTTCCCTGTCAGCTGACACGTCTACCACCCACACGCTGGAAGGTTCCGGCAAGCGCAGAGATTCCTGAGAGAGAACAGGGCGCGCTGACCTCCCTTGCTCCCACCTCTTCCAGCCCAGCCTCTGGCAGAGCCAGGACACACTCAGGAAAACTGTGGGTTCGCTTTTTGTGAACAGTGAGGGAGATGGGCATGTAAATATTTGGTCTGTGCATAGTATCACCTTCCAACCGCTAATTAAAAGAGAGCCTTCTAAACAATGATGCCTAGAAAAGAGAAGAGGGATCCATTGGCTGTTTTTCAGAGACTGGGTTTGTCTGGGGACCCCTGTTACACAGAGTGTCACCTTAGTGGGCCTTTCTCTCTATACCCTGATTACTAAATACCAGCACGTCACACTGGAGGCCCAGGTGGTCCCTAACAAGACACACAAGTGACCAAGTAGAGGTTCTACTGTCCTGAAAGCAAAGCTAGAGAAAGTCCACAAGGTGTGTGGTTTGCTTGGTTTCCATTTCTCTTTAAAAGCACAGATTATGGAATAACATCCCTCCTAATTGACCTACCCACCACATATCTATCAGTTTGTCTTACTGTGGTGGCTTGTGTGTTTCTGTGATACTGGAAGCTATGCCACCAAATACCAAATACCAGCAGAGTCACCCATGGAGAACAGGTTTCAGCAGAGCTTCCAGAGTAAGACAGACTAGGAAGAAAGGCCTGTCAATCTACTTCTGAAAATCAGCCAATAAATACATTATGGGTCACAACAGAATACTGTTTGATATAGTGCTGGAAGATAAGCCCCGCCAAGGTTAGAAGGCACTCAAAACACAGTGGCTGCAACAATGGACTCAAGCATACCAATGAGTATAAATATGGCACAGGACTGGGCAACGTTTCCTCCCATTGCACGTGGAGTCATCATGGGTCAGACCGAGCTTAATGGCAATGAAAACAATTGACCTACATCTATTCCCATGGCTTTGCCCACTGCTGGATATCATCGTGAAATCCGTGCAACTTCCGGGAGTGTGCTGGGCTTGCACCCTTTGGGTGGGTATAGGTGTGGAACCCTCACAGCCCAGACAGCCTGCAGTGGGTGGGACAGCTGGGGTCTCTGTCTCCCGGGAGGAGAGCATAGTTTGAAAAGGGACTCTGTGTTCTCTCTCTGTCTCATTTACTGCATGGTGAGAAATGAGTAATGGAAACAGGGCACCTTCCACCCAAGCGGAGAATTCAGGGGCTGGGGGGCATCCAGAGTCATTGGATAGAAAGGCATGTACAGGGCAGCAGTCTACAGGCAGATCTCAGGAGGGTGGTACCCATGCAAGGGTCTCCTTACAGTTGGGGTCATTTTCCCACTGAGTCTTACTGAATCTTTCCCTCACACAAAGCATTTAAAATCTTTTGGGGTGTAGCAATTCTATGACATGTAGAATGATTAGTGGAGGAAGGAAAGGGGGTGAGAGGTACGAGTGAACACTTGGAGGGCAGTCTTGTTTAGGGGAGCAGGCCAAGTAAATCCTTATTAAAGAGTTTATGGCTCTCAACACTTATTTAGTGCTGATTATGTGCCAAGCACTGTGCAAAAACACCTTACAAACATTATTTCACTCAGTGCCCACAGCAACTTTTATTATCCCTATTCACACAGGAATAAATGAGGCTCAAAGAAAGCAACGTGCCTAAGATCAGAGCAGATGTGGCCAAAGACAGAGTCTTTGTAGAGACCTAACTTCTCTACAGTGCCTCACTGAGGGTGAGTCTGCAGCAGCCAGCAGCATGCTGGGCTGGCCATGTTTTCTGACCAATTTTTCTTGTCCCCAAAGGGTTGCTGATCAGTTAAGGTGGATCTTACATTCTGAAAAACTAAATGCCTGCTAAAAATCACATTTAGGGGCAGGGGAAGCCCATGATGTTAATCCAGGAGAAATCTGTTGTTATTAGTTGCCGTCGAGTTAATTTCAACTCGTGGTGATCCCATGTGTGCAGAGTAGAACTGCTCCATTTGGTTTTTTAAGGCTGTGACCTTTCAGAAGCAGACCTTCAGGACTATCTTCTATGGAAAAGAAACCTAGATAGTTAATATCAAAGATGACAGGGACTCCTAGAACTGAGAGCATAAGTGTTGGGAAGCAGCACACATGCACACACACACGCTCATGCACCCACATGCTCATGTAGCAAACACATGGATGCCTGCATGCACACATATGTACCTACATAAAATACATACACACATACACAAATGCCCATGTATACATGCACCCCCACACACCCCAAACTGGTAACATTAATCAGTAATGAAGGGGTGGGGTTGCCTGCCGAAACGCTGGCATTTTATCTCCTTTCTCTCTCTCCCTCTGCATCCCCCTCCCTTTAGTGACTTAGATGAGGGAGCAGGTGTGGGTTATGGTGAGGGTAGAATGAGTGGCCCTGAACCACTGTGCTCTAGGAAGAGGGACGTGGCCATGAAGGACAGATGGGCTGGGCACAGTCAAGGAGGGAGGGTCTAAATCTTACACCTGCAAACTTCCGGGGACTCTCAAACTGGCTGCCTAGGCCTGTGATTCCCAGGCCTTGTAAGTTTGTGGGGAGAACATGGATGAGCAGCAGACAGTGTTGGGACACCAACAGTGCCGCAGGAGGTAAGGCAGTCTAGTGTGAGCACAGTGAGTCCACGTCCCATGAAGCCTCTCATTCCTGGGCAGATGGGGTCACAGGGCGAGTTGACCTCAATCCAGAAGGGTCCTGCTTCCTCGTTTAAAATCCAGCAGCTAGAGCGGACCCCTTTGAGTCTTGCTTTAAAACCTTGCTGTCATGTGTCTGCTTTTGGTCTTGTAGTACACAAAGAGCTAAAAGGGGGGAGAGGGGAGCGAGAAGGGAAATAGAAGGTAAGAAATAATCAGTGATTCTTACCCCTGGCTGCTCCCTAGAATGACCAGGGAAAACTTCCAAGAATTTGGAGGCCCGGCGCAGATCCCTCAAATCAGTCTCTCTGCATGGGCCCAGGTGCCGGGCACTTGTAAAGTCCCCACCCCCCATAATCTCATGTGCCCTAGGTTAAGTGCCATTGGACAGTGTGGGAAATCAGTGGAATCAGAGCCACTTGAAACCTAGGCATTGGGATAAGGAGCGAGACTGGATTCATGACAAATCTCAGAACTTCATCTGAGACCCTGATCCACGACCTAGAAGAGCGCTAGTGTTTGGGGGATATTTAATTCTCTTTACTGACTAAAAATAAATGCACTAAGTAAAATAACCGTCCCCGTTTAACTATCAACAGGAGGCATTAGCAAAACTGAGTAACGTTCCCACTTGAGCTACAGAGGGCACTAGTGATCCTACGCAAGCAGCAAAGACAGAATGACCACTCTGGCCATCTGTTGTGTTTTAATTTTGAAAGAAAGCAAAGGAAGGAAGGAAGGGTGGGTGGAGGAAGGACAGAGAAAGACTCCCCTCCTAGAAATTCAGACCAAGATGTGTCTAGGTAGCTACAAACTCCGTGAAAATGCAAGTGGCAGCTGTGGTTTTTTGTGCTCTTCCTTAAAGGACTTTGAGTGGTCCCTACTGGGCAGCCTTTAAGAAGGCTGTTTTGAGTCGAGCTTTCAGCCAAGCAGGATTAGAATGCCTCCCAGGGATAAGCGGACTCATCCCTGAGGCAGTGCGTGATCAAAGGAGGTACCTGTCTATTCCACACTTGATAGCTAAGAAGCCAAATTTGTCTTATTCTGAGGCATTTGTATCAGGTGTTGTTTGGAGAGGTAACATCTGTCAGAATGGGCTCAATGTTTATTGAAAGGAAAATCTGTGCTTTGCATGACAAAAGTTGCCAAACTTGTGCTGTAGTGGTTGAGTCAGAGGGAGGAATGGCAATCTATATACATCATCTGTGTTTTCATCACCCCGTCGGGAAGCGTTTACAGTGTACTTCATATTTACAGTGCATTTCACATTGTATGGGTTCTCTTCAAGATTTACTATTTTGAAGATTTTACTGTGTAAAACTTTGGAAGTAATTTAACAAAGAAGTCTCATATAACCTTAAGCACATTTTGAATAGCAACCCATGAAATATATTTGTTTCTTGGTTACAGATAAGGAAAGTGAGATCCAGGAAAATGAAAGCTTTTGGTAGTTTATACACATATTGATTTCTGAGCAGTAATCTAGAAAGTTTGGTTCCTGAGTTGTACTTTTACCTTTTCACCCTAACAGCCATTTCTCATTATCTTCCAATGTATAGCAAGTCAGTTTTTCCCCCCTTTGGTACCTACTTATTTCATGTTTTAATCCCTCACTTTTATGTGCTCTGAACGCTACTTTGAGGCTTTGAAGTGTCATTGATGAGAAGAAAAATTTCTATTCTGAGATAATCCCAGATTTGAATATGCAGAAATAATGAAGAAATAGTAAAGATTCTATCATTTTAACTTCTAAGTCATATTTTGTTGTTGTACTTTTCAGTAAAACTATTATTGTCCCTAATGCGTGTATCAACTGCCTCAAATCCTTTTCATAAGTAGGAGGTGTGCATGCTTGTGTGTGTGTGTGTATACATAGTTTTCAGACTAATTTATTTTTCTTCATAATCTCTCTACTCGAGGGCAAGGAGACAGTCATCTTCCTGTTCTGTAAGATGAAACTGAAGCAAAGATTGACCCATCAGCTGCCAAGTTCATGAAGGATCTTAGGGCAGCTGTGTGGAAGAGGGGAAGGTGATCCACTAAGCAGTAAATGAGACAAGTGACTGTGGACAACTCACTTCACCTTAAGCCTCATTATTTTCACCAGCAAAACTGAAATAACATCTGCCATGCCTAAGATTGATTAAAAGAGATTTATAATATTATCAAAAGGGATAATGGTTGGAAATGTTCTGTAAACTGAAAACTACAAGTTGATCCTCATTATTCACAGGTTCCATATTTGCAAATTCATCTACTTGCTAAAACTTATTTGTAACCCCAAAATCAGCACTTGTAGTGCTCTTGTGGTCATTCACAGACATGTGCAGAGAGGTGAAAATTTCGAGTTACCCAACACACACATTCCCAGCTGAGGTTGAACAAGGCATCCCTCAGCCTTCTTGTTGTAGCTCATATACTGCAAATGAGTGTCCTTTTCACCTAAGAACTATGTGGGATAAAATCAAGAGCAAAAATTTACATGTGATTGGATTCCAGAACAAGGGGAGAAAATAGAAAACACAGAGAGGATCATTGAAGATTTGCTGACAGAAGACTTCCCTAATATCATGAAAGATGAAAAACTGACCATCCAAGAAGCTCAACAAACCCACATAGGATGCACCCCAAAAGAAAGTCACCAGGACATATCAGAATCACACTCACTAAAATCAAAGAAAAAGAAAGAATCCGAGAGCTGCTCGAGAAAAACAAAAAGTCGCATATAAAGGGGAAACAATACGACTAAACTCTAATTATGCAGCAGAAACCATGCAGGCAAGAAGACAATAGAATGAGATATATAAACTTGAAAGAAAAAAATTGCCAGCCAAGAATAATATATCCTATGAAACTCTCGTTCAAATGTGATGGCAAAATTAGAACATTTACAGATAAATAGAAATTAAAGAAGTATGTAAAAACCAAACCAAACTTACAGGAATTATTAAAGGGAGTTCTGTTAGAGAACCAACAACATCAGACAACAACCTGAATCTAGGACACAGGACTTCATCAGCTAGATGCCAACCTAGATAGTGAAGTCTCAAGGATAAAACAAAACTAAAAGATTTACAACAGGGAATCAGAGAGGTCAATCTGTAAATGACAACAACATCAGAACAATAAAAGGGGGAATAAATGGTGTAGGTATAGAACTTTCAAATGGAGAGGGAGTCAAGGTGATATCAAGTAATAAATGACCAGTTCAAATTTAGGAAGTTAGGGGTAGATTTCAAGGTAACCACAAAGAAAGTTAACAAGCCTACTCGTCAAAATAAAGAAGAAAAACATAAAGCCTCAGTAAGCACAATATCTACAAAAACGAAAAAAATCCACAAACAGAAGAAACTCAGAACAGGAGAGTAAGAGGAACAAAGAAAGTGTCAGCACCACAAAAAAAAAGCACTACAAAATAGCAGCAATAAATTCACATCTATCAATAATCACACTGAATGTAAATGGCTTAAATGCAGCCATAAAGAGACAGAGAGTGACAGAATGGATTAAAAAAAAAAAAAAACAAACTCATCAATATGCTGTCTATAGGAGACACGTGTTAGAAACAAGGTAGAAAATCTGAACAGACCCATAACAAGAGAAGAGATTGAAAATGTAATTTAAAATAAACCAACCAAAAAAAGAAAGTCCTAGCCCAGATGGCTTCACTGGAGAATACTAGCAAACGTTCAGAGTTGAGTTCACATCAGTACTACTTACTCAAACTATTTCAGAACATAGAAAAGGAAGAGATGCTCCTGAATTCATTCTATGAAACCAAGGATAACGCTGATACCAAAATCAGGAAAAGATACCACACAATAAAAAAGAAAGAGAATTACAGAAACCTAACCTTGTATTTCCCCTGGAGCAATGGTTCAGCATTCACTAATACAGTGTTTACGGCAATTGTGTAGAACATTAAGTACCCCAAATAACAAGAATCAACTGTATATACTTGTGTATATATCCATATACATAAAAGCAGTGTGTTATTATTAAAATTGGGATTGAAGTAATTTCTTTTCAGAAAGGGCAGATGCATTTTCTAAATTTGGTAAAACCAAGCTTTTGCTCTAGACACCTTGACACAATATAATTGATTTTTGATAATAGAGATTCTCATTTAAGTAAGAACTATTATTTATAAAAACAAACCTCAGATAATGCCAACAATAGGTTATTGTAAGGAAAAGCACATTTTATGAACTTCAATAGGCTTCAAATTAACCCCAGTCCTTCACAGATGTGTGGAATTATGTCACAAGCCACTGCTGAAACATATATTACTTTCCTTTTCAAGGAATAATATACTTTTCTTTCCTTTTTCGTTAGCATATGGAGTAAATATTGGAGAAATTATCTCTCCTTTGACCAGTTGCCTTTGAGTCAATTCTGGCCCCATGTGTGTCAGAGTAGAACTATGCTCCATAGAGTTTTCAATGGCTGACATTTTGGAAGTAGATGGCCAGCATTACCTTCTGAGTTGACTCTGGGTGGACTCGAACCTCCAGCCTTTCAGTTACCAGCTGAGTGGGTTAACTGTGCCACCCAGGGACTCCATTCTTTTGGGGCCAGTGATTTAACAGGCCAAGAGCCATGGCCTCTGCATCCTGGAAGTGCTGAGACACTGCGTGGATTATGCCCTTCAAAGGGGTTAAAACACTGCTTTCTCTCTAATTTCACTTGAAGTTACCAGTGAGGTGCTATTCTTTTGAAAGCCTTTTCTGCTTTCTAGGAAACTACTCCCCAAAATAATCAGAACTTGTAGACAAGATTTACATACATGGAGTGCTGTTAAAAACAGTGAAGTATATGTATACACTATCACTGCCTTGAGTCAATTTCAACTCAAAGCAACCCTGCAGGACAGAGTAGGACTGCTCTGTGGGGTTTCCAAGGCTATAAATCTTTACAGAAGCAGACTGCCACATCTTTCTCGCATGGAGCGGCTGGTGGGTTTGAACCACCAACTTTTTGGTTAGCAGTTGAGTACTTTAACCACTGTGTCACTAGGACTCTGACTTAGTTATCTAGTGCTGCTATAACAGAAATATCGCAAGTGGATGGCTTTATCAAACAGAAGTTTATTCTCTCACAATCTAGAAGGCTAGAAGTCCGAATTCAGGATGCCAGCTTCAGGGGAAGGCTCTCTCTCTCTTTGACTCTGGGGGAAGGTCCTTGTTATCAATCTTCCCCTGGTCTAGGACCTTCTCAGTGCAGGGATCCTGGGTCCAAAGGACGCACTCTGCTCCTGACACCACTTTCTTGGTGGTATGAAGTACCCATGTCTCTCTGCTCGCTTTTCTCTTTTATATTTCAAAAGAGATTGACTTAAGATAAAACCTAATCTTGTAGATTGAGTCCTGCCTTATTAACATAATTGCCTATAATCCCACCTCAATTAACATCATACAGGTAGAATTTACAACACATAGGAAAATTACCTCAGATAACAAAATCGTGGACAATCACACAATACTGGGTGTCATGGACTAGCCAAATTTAGACACATTTTTAGGGGGACACAATCCAATCCATAACATTCTACCCCTTGGCCCCCCCAAAATTCATGTCCTTGCCACATGTAAAACACATTCACCCCATCATATCATAGCAAAAGTCTTAAATCAACTCCAAGTCCCAAATCCAGAATTCTTCTTCATCTGTGAAATCTAATCTACGGGTTACCTGCTTCTAAAGCACAATGGTGGAACAGGCACGAGGTAGACATTCCCATTACAAATGAGAGAAATTGGGAGGAAAGAAGGAATAACAAGCACCAAGCAAGTCAGCAGAACACATTACATTAGCTCTCAAGCCTTGAAAATGATCCTCTGTTCTCTGAGACCATCTAGGCAATGGCCCTGCCCTTCAGACTCTGGATGTTAGCCACACTCTCAGGATTCCGGGTGGAGGCCCCTCGGCCCTGGGCTTCAGCTCTGCCTTCCAGGCCCACTGGAATGGCAACTCTGTTCCCTCGAATTTAGGTGGCCCCATTCTTCTAGTCCATCTGAGTGATGGCTCCACCCTCTGAGCCCCCAGAGGTCATGGCCCTACCCTTTGAGACTGAGGCAGCTCTGCTTCCTGTGTTCATTGTCTCTTCAGCTTCTGTTTCCTGGTTCCTTGGCCTCTGGGCCCCTCAGGCCTCATTGCCCACGTCTCCCCTTCCGGCGCAAATGTTCTAAAGCTCTTTAGCTCCACCAATAAGTGCCTGGAGGCACCCACACTCTGCGAGTAAACTTCAGCTGGAAGGCACTCAGCTCTCTTGCTCTGTGGGTCGGCAAACCTAGCTCCACTGATAAGTGCCTGTAGGCACCCTACTCCACCAAGAAGCCTCCTGTCAAAGGCACTCAGCTCTGTCAATCCATGGGTCTGCTCCTGCACTGTCTTGCACTGGTTTCCTGGTTCTGCTGCTGTTTCTCACCATCTGCACCGCCTCCAGTGTAGCAGCTCTCCTCATTTCCTTCTAAGTCCTCACAGAATTGTCTTTGATGTCCATACTTTCACCAAAAGTCTTTTCAAGGCAATCTAGGCTTTTACTATTAGGTACTTTAAAACTCTTCCAGTGTCTATCCATTCACAGTTTCAAAAGTGCTTCCACATTTTAGGTATCTGTTAGAGCAGCACCCCACTCTCTGTACCAAATACTGTTATCTAGTGCTGCTATACTAGAAATAACGTACATTTCTGGGGGGACACAATTCAATCTATAACAGGCTCCTTACATAGACAATAGTCTGTATGTATTTTGTGTATACGTATGTGCAGTCATTGATATGCTTTTTTCAGATAATGTTCATTAATACTGGAAAATACTTCATTATACAATCAATGTTAAATGAAAGGGTTAAATAAAAAATCAGGAATGCAGTGATTCCAATTTTACAAATGTATATGTGTATAGGAAAAAAGATTAAAAGAAAATATATCTAAATAATAATAGTCTTAGGCTGGGTTCTCTAGAGAAGCAAAACCAGTGAAGTGTATATATATAGAGAGAGATTTATCTCAAGGAAATCGCTCACATGGTTGTAGAGGCTGGCATGTCCCAAGTCTGTGGATCAGACATCAGACGTCAGGCTGGAAGCTTCTCCTGACTCAAGTAGCTGCAGGGGCTGATGAAACCAAGATCCACAGGTCAGCTGGCAGGCTGCCAGCTCGCAGCTGCGAAGATTGACAAATCCAAGATCAACAAGTAAGATGACAGGCTACTGGCCCAAATCCCAAGAATTTAAGGTCAGATGCTGAAGAGCCAAATGTAGGACCCAGAGCAGAGCAAAAGCCAGCCAGATTTGCCAGAAAGTCCACATATATATTGGATGCAAGCCACACCTCTAAGAAAACTCCCTTTCAACTAACTGGCTGTTCATAGCAGAGTTCATCATTAAAGTGATTACATCAATATGCGACTGTCAAACTACATCATAACTGCCCAACCACTGAGAATCAGGGCCCAGCCAAGTTGACACACAACTTTAACGATCACAGTTCACCCCTTGTCAACTTGGCACTTGTGCACGTTACCTTAAACCATACATAATCTCTGAATAAAGACAATTATAAAGTCATACTTGCACCTAACACGATACAACTACCACGCATGCAACCGAATATGCACTAGCCCTGTTTACATCTTATATTTTATAAGTGAAGAAACCAAAAACATTGGATACACACATACAAGGGAGAAATATTCATAACAATTACAGTCCTCATTTCTGCTACTGGTCATGTGATCGTAGCTGGTATTTAGAACTACCTTCTTCCACCACTCATCCTGTATTCCCTTTGCCCTCAGCAAGCACCTCAGCTGGTCGTGATTCTTTGCCTGATGGGTTGACCCAAACCTTCATTTCTGAAGGGTCTGGGCCATTAGTAGTCATGTCAGAACTGGGTGGCTGTAGTTTTCCATTGACTTTAATCACAGGGCATGGTAGTACTAAGAGACACCCTAAGGGATCTCCTGTATTCCAGACATACTCTTCTTTACCTCTCTTATGTAATATCAATATGATTTCCTCTTGATAATCAGAATCAATCACACGAGCCAACATGGTAACTCTTTTCTTTGCCTGTTGACCCAGAGGCATAAGGACACAAAAGATGTCAGATGGCATTCTTAACTTCCAGTTCAATGAAATCAGTGATGTGTCTCCAGGTGCACTGCTGTAAGTTCTGCCACTGGGAGGATTTCCCTTCACCACTGTCCCTCAGGAGGTCCCAGAAAGAGGCTACAGTGCTGCCACTGTCCACTTTTGAGTGGTGCCCACATATAATGCAGAACCAGCAACCAAGAGTAAACCAAGAGCAAGTCTTCTTTTCCTCAGTCAACTTATAAAGAACTGCCCATTAGGGCATAGGTACAGACTAGGAGGGGGAAAGTAATGTGATGGGAATGGAGACCATGGACATTTGAGCCACTTCTTCAAGCAAATTACTGTGTCTTCAGGCCCTGCTCGAGCCTGATCTCATATATTTAATGATGGAGTGCTGCTGTGCACGTCCAACTTTATGACTCTTTGGGTCAGACAACACACAGTTCAGGATGGACATTTCAGGCCACATGATGACTTGGTGGCCCATGGTAGGTCTCCAGTCTCTACTAAGGCCCAGTAACTGGCCAAAAGCTGTTTCTCAAAAGGAGAGTAGTTATCTGCAGAGGATGGCAGGGCTTTGCTCCAAAATCCTAAGGGTCTGTGCTGTGATTCACCAGTAGGGGCCTGCTAAAGACTCCAAACAGCACCTCTATCTGCCACTGACACTTCAAGCACCATTGGATCAGCTGAATCCTATGGCCCAAGGGGAGGGTGGCTTACCCGGCAGTCTGAACCTGTTGCAGAGCTTTCTCTTGTTCTGGGTCCCACTCAAATCTAGCAGCCTTTTGAGTCACTTGATAAATACGCTATAGTAGCACACTCAAATAATGGATATGTTGCCTCCAAAATCCAAAGAGGGCCACCAGGTGTTGTGCCCCCTTTTTAGTTGTAGGAGAGACAAGATGCACTAACTTATCCTTCACTTTAGAAGGAATATCTCTACATGTCCCAAACTACTGGACACCTAGAAATTTCACTGAGGTAGAAGGCATTGAATTTTTGGGGTTAATTTCTCACCCTCTAGCATGCAAATGTCTTACCAATAAGTCTAGAGTCATTGATACTTCTTCCTTACTAGGTCCAATCAGCATAAAGTCATGAATGTAATGGATCACTGTGATGTCTTGTGGAAGGGAAAGGTGATCAAGGTCCCTGCAGATTACAACACAACATAGGGCTGAAGAGTTGATATACCACTGGGGATAGGACAGTGAAGGTGTATTGCTGGCCTTGCCAGCTGAAGGCAAATTACTTCTGGTAATCCTTCAAAACCAGAATCAAGAAAAAGGCGTTGGCCAGATCGATAGCTGCATACCAGCTACCAGGAGATGTATTAATTTTCTCAAGCAATGAAACCACATCTAGAACAGCAGCTGCAATTGGAGTCACCACCTGGTTAAGTTTATGATAATCCACTCTTATTCTCCAAGATCCATCTGTTTTTTGCACAGGCCAAATAGGTGAGGTGAATGGGGATGTGGTGGGAATCACCACCCCTGCATCCTTCAAGTTCTTGATGGTGGCAGTAATTTCTGCAATCCCTCCAGGAATACAGTTTTGCTTTTGGTTTACTATTTTCCTAGGTAGGGGCAGTTCTAATGGCTTCCACTTGGCTTTTCCTACCATAATAGCCCTTACTCCACTTGTCAGGGATCCTATGTGGGGTTTCTGCCAGTTGCTGAGTATATCTATTACAATTATGCATTCTGGAACTGGGGAAATCACTACAGGATGAGTTTTGGGACCCACTGGACCAACTGTGAGGTGGACATGAGCTAAGACTCCATTATTAACTTAACCTCCATATACTCCCACTCTGACTGATGGACTGCAGTGATGTTTTGGGTCTCCTGGAATTATTGTCATTTCAGAGCCAGTATCCATGGTGTTTTCAACTGTCTCATATGCGTGTGAAAGCTGGACAATGAATAAGGAAAACCAAAGAAGAAATGATGCCTTTGAATTATGGTGTTGATGAAAAATACTGAATATACCACGGACTGCAAGAAGAACGAACAAATATGTCTTGGAAAAAGTACAGCCAGAATGTTCATTAGAAGCAAGGATGGTAAGACTTCGTCTCACATACTTTGGACATGTTATCACGAGGGACCAGTCCCTGGAGAAGGACATCCTGCTTGATAAAGTAAAGGGTCATCGAAGAAGAGGAAGACCCTCAATGAAATGGATTGACACAGTGGCTGCGATAATGAGCTCAAACATAATAACGATTTTGAGGATGGCACAGGACCAGAAAGTGTTTTTTTATGTTGTACATAGGGTTGCGATGAGTCAGAACTGACGTGATGGCACCTAACAACAACCACAGCAAAACTCTCTGAAAAATGACTTTAAGTTATTAAATTAAAAAAGTATTTATTGCATATGTTCTGTGTGTCAAATGTTATGTTAAGAAGTTTGGAATGATTCCCACCTTGAATCAAGGCAGCAATGTTTTCCTGTTGCTTGGACTGCCCAATTTGGTCATCTTAAATAATTGTGGTTTACTGTACGGGATTCCCTGGAAGCAATTAATGTGTTTGGCTGCTAACCAAAAGGTTGGAGGTTTGAGTTCACCAACAGGCACCTCAGAAGAAAGGCCTAGCTATCAATTATTGAAAAATCTGCCATTGAAAATTCTATGGGGCGCTGTTCATTTCTGACACACATGAGGTCACCATGAGATGGAGTGACTTGACAGCAACTGGTATAAGTGTATATGCATATACATATAGGTATAATTTTAAAATTGCCAATATGACTGATAGAAAATATTTCCTTTCTAAAAATAGACTCAACAGTAACTGTTATTGTGTTGGAATGCTAGGGCAATGTTATTTGGTTCCTGTGTTGGATGCTTCAAACTCTGCCCTTGTAAATTCCATTCTTTCAGTTACTTGCTATTCAAGTACCCCCTTACTAATTCTTTTGGTAAACCTCAAATACAGCCTGACAAATAAAACAATGGCTTTCCTTCTCATCTTATTTTTCCCAAGCAATATGAAAAGCACTGCGGAATTTCCCCTTATACTCCCAATTCTTGGCACTCCTTGAGGTCTTGTCATTGGTTCAGGGATTCGAAATCAATGTCTTTTATAGTATTACAGCAGATAACAGTCAACAGTGAACACCCTCTCCCCAACCTATTACAAGGTTAAAAGTATCCCACAATATCAGTGAGTATTTGGTAACCTAGTGTCTTAATTATCTAGTGCTGCTCTGACACAAATACCACAAGTGGATGCCTTTAACAAAGAGAAATTTATTCTCTCATAGTCCAGTAGGCTACAAGTTCAAATTCAGGGTCTCAGTTCCAGGGGAAGGCTTTCTCTGTTAGCTCTGGAGGAAGGTCCTTGTCATCAGTCTTCCCTTGGTCTGGGAGTATCTCAGCACAGGAACCTCAGGTCCAAATGACACACTGTGCTCCCGGGGCTGCTTTCTTGGTGGTATGAGGTCCCTAATTCTCTGCTTGCTTCCCTTTCCTTTTATCTCTTGTAAGATAAAAGTGGTGCAGACCACACCCCAGGGAAACTGCTTTAAATTGGATCAGGGATGTGACCTTAGTAAGGGTGTTACAATCCCACACTAATCCTCTTTAACATAAAATTACAATCACAAAATGGAGGACAACCACACAATACTGGGAACCATGGCCCAGCCAAATTGATACACACATTTTTTGGGAGGGACATAATTCAATCCATGACACCTAGTAAAGCTAACAAACAAAATTTATGGGATGAAAGCTGTTAATAAACACTGTATTTATCAACAAGATCTAAAAATATAATTTCTATACACAATTTTTCATATGTGTAGTGTTTCTCAAGTTTTAATGTGTAGACACATCACCTGGGGATCTTGTTAGAAGACTGATCTCCATTCAATAGGTCTGGGTGGGGCCTGAAAGCCTGTATTTCTAACAAGTTTCCAGATGATGCTCATGCTGCTGGTCCAAGGACTACATTTTGAGTAGCAGAGATATTTACAAGTACCTTAGAAATGGAAATATGAGTATTACGGGGGAAATTCTGAGCTATCAAAACTAAAGAAATCTTCTTTAAGAGTAAGATAATACACTTCAGAGAAGTCTTTGAGGTGTGTTCAGGACACTGGCTCTAGAAGGCCCCCTTTCTGGCCTTGTGTTAGCAGGCTACAGGGGCCTTGGGATTAATGAGGGTTGGCCTGGCAGACAAGAGCCTTGCAGGTGGGGCATGGACTGAGCGAGTCTTCAAACACACAGGCCAACTGAGATATTCAGTGTGAAAATGCTTTGCAAAGTACAATGTGAATGTCAAGTGATGTTATCATCATCATTATTTTGTACAATGTGCTGGATCCTGAGGCCTAGTGTTAGTGGGCCTGGGAAATAGTGGGTGGGAAAAAGAAAAGGAAAACAACTCCTATTCCAGAAAGCCTTGGACAGCAATGAAGAGGTTTTCATCTTGAGATGAATCCTTGGGCCCTGAGTAGGGAAAGAGGTGATGGCTCATGTTGTCTCTCTCCCTTTCCTGCTCTTCACACTGGTTCATTTCTCCTTTTTCTCCAGCCTCTGCTACATCCCTGTTCTTACCCACAAACACTAACCCTGTCCCAACATGGAGTGAGTTTGCCCAAAGGAGCTGGAATGAGCTAATCGGCCTTTCTGTTGCTCATATTCTCTCTGTAGCTTCCATCCAACGTCTTCCCATGGCTCTCACTCCCTACCTATCATGGAGCACAAAGCATACAGCAAATTTGTTCAGCTCATCTTCAGCTTTAAACAAATTAAATGGGCTGGCTTCCTCATTATATTTTATATTTTACATCCATCCATCCGTCTGTCTGTCTACATCTATCTACACATGTATAAGTGTATATATGAAGATATAACCCATTGCCGTCAAGTTGATTCTGACTCATAGCTACCCTATAGGACAGAATAGAACTGCCCCATAGGGTTTCCAAGACAGTAATCTTTACAGAAGTAGACTGCCACATCTTTCGCCTGTGGAGTGGCTGGTGGGTTCAAACCACCAACATTTCGGTTAGCAGTTGAGCACTTAAACACTGCACCTACATATTATTCATGAGGTTAAAATTTTCATCCTGATTGCTGAATGTGGTTCATGATGCCTTTTTTTTTTGGGGGGGGGGTGCTTTATTGCAATGGAAAGTTAACATTAATATGATGCTTTACTTGGTATATGTTGGTATAGGCCACCATGCCTATTGTCTTGTTAATCTACTATCAGTGCAAGCAACATTTCCTTAACAGTGGCAACTGTTTGGTTTTTATGTGTTTATTTGTTTGAGTCTTAAATGGGAAACTTCTCAGAGGATGGAATTATCTTGCTTTTTGATAGCTATCTGATCATAGACATTTTAACATTATCTAATGGAGTATATTTTGGGATTTGGGAAGAAGTAATTGGACTTTAAAGTCCAGTTGAGATCACTGTACTCTTAACCAGGGTTAAAATGAATGGAAAATTCCTGATTAAATGTTTAACAGCAACTGACCATAAGAAGTACACACTTCTGATACCCCGTCCCACATTCAACATTGATTCGACAAACATGTATGGACCACCTACAGTGAGCAAGGATCTAGGGTGGACCCTTGGTTATAGCAGTGAATTAGACAGTCTTGGCCCTGCGGTGCTTGTGGCCTGTGAGTATGCACCTCTGTGTGGGAGTCTAAATATGCAGGTCTGTCTCAGCATGCACACGTGTCTTCATATCATCGTCTGAGAGAGAGTGTGCGTGTGTTAGGGAGGACAGGAAGAGTGATTACAGGGTGGACAGATACACAGACTTTTTCAAAACAATATGTCAAAGGAAACTAAAGGTCAGCACAGAGCATTAAGGGACCCATAGGTGCTTGACACCATCTTGGAAGTTAAAGGAAGGTTCCTGCTGGGAGTGACGATAAACTGAGACATGAAGGATGAATAGGATTTAGCCAGGCAATGCGTAGGAGGAGCAAAGTTGTTTCAGTCAGAGGCTTAAGGTGAGAGACTATATCAGTATGAATGTAGCTTTCAGTGTGGGGCCAGAGGATTGGTGGGTCGAGGTAGGGGAGGTCAGCAGAGACCACGTCGTACCCATCAGGTCCAAGCATGAGACAGATGCTCCACATGAAACTCCCACCACTCATCTTCTGCTAGAATAATCCCTGGAATAGTCTTCTGTTATGTGTTCACTGGTAAAACCTAACAATCCTGGAACTTTATCTCCATATCATCTCTTCCTGCTATGTTTAATCATTGTGCAATACAAAGAAATACATAATTGTGACAGGCATAGGAGAGAAGAAGGGAAGATTATCCTCTCTCTCCACTGAAACCATGAGTTCTTTGTGAACAAGGACTGTTTCTACCTCCAACTTATAAAAAAACTCAAGCACAGTGAGGCACCTTAGTGAATGTTTTAATAAATACCACACTCCACTTTCTTGTGGTTATGCAAGAACATGAAGGCCTATTTCCTCAGCCAAGAGTTTGAATTCCAGATATGGTCAGGCTGATGTAAAAGGTTTGATGGGCCTGCTTGGATAGATATCCAAATAAGCAATTTCTTGTAAGTATGGGACACAAAGATTCTGGGACCCACAACTTGATGAAAGAAGTCCAAAACAGCATCAGAAATGACCTCATAGAGGGGAAACTGGAGCAAAGGTCATCAGTATCTCTGTTTTTGCTAAATTTGACATGATTAGCCAAGTAAGAGAAGTCATTATTGAGAAAACGTGGAATTCCAGCCAAGAGTTTGGGTGATGGAAAATTAAATCTAGTTGAGACATAAAATTTTACAATACAGGGATTGTAGGATGATTGGATATCTTTCATACTTTAAAAATGTGGTTCAATGGATAATGGACCATAGCATTATCCTGAAAGCTTATATTTTTGGTTAAAATTATAAAATCTACCTTATAAATCCAGGGAAGTGTTTGCTTACCTTAAATCCTAGCATTCTACCACCTGAACCAAGTAGTATTCTTATCTTCCTTCTATCTGTAATTTAATTGAAGAGCCACGGCCAAGCTAAAAGGATTATGTGTGAACTTTGTGTAGACAATTCAAAGTAATTAAAGAGTTTTAAAGATTATTTAAAAGTTTACACACGGGATCATTTTCAGGGGAAATAAGGCTGGACTCAAACTTCACCACAGTGCTTGGGGGAAAGACTGATGAGTATGCCTGGGTGCTGCCCACCTGCAGGGGCTGAGGGTTGAGTGTGGACAGAGTCCAGCATAGCCACGTGAATAGTCCTATGATCCATCATCTGCTGGTTGGGAGGAGGGTGACGACAGAGGAGGGAGGAGGTCAGCTGGAGACTGGCTAGATTGGCGTCCTGGCCTTGGTCCTCTCCAGATGTCTCTCTACTCATTTCTACCTTGTCTACTTCACTTACATCCAGTTTCCTAACTCAGCCAGAATCATAAGTACTCAAATAATTGCACTGGGCTAGATGAGAGAGCGCTGAGGTTTGGTATTACTAAAGCCAAGATCTGTCACACCAGAAAGCATTGTGTCGTGAGCAGGAAGCCCAAAGGAATAAAAAGTAATAAAATAATAATTGTGGTTATGAGGTGTTTAGCAAACCTAAATTTCCATCATATGCTAAATAATAAAAATGTTTCTCAAGAAACATCTACCCTAATAGGAAGGAATGACATGGTCTTAAATCAATTGAGTTCATTTATTAAGATCCTATTTGAGGCAGTATAAAAAAATATGGGAATAAAAGATGAACCACGCATGGTCATATCGGTGGCAATTCTGTTCCTCCCTCCCTCCAACATAAACAGAATGGCAGCATGTCTAAGGGAAGATCAAGCATCAGTTGATGACCAGCTCCGGGCCAGGCCAGAAGGGCGGTAGGAAGGTTCGCATCCTTAGGAGCTATATGGTGACTGCCTTTTTTTCTGCTCGTTTATAAAGAACATAAGCCCTCATGATCAAAAGAGTCATCGTTCAGTAAAGGAATAAAACTCTTAAAGGTGCTAAAACTTGGTCTACTTGAGAAAATGGTTTGGGAAAGCAAACCGTGCAGAAATATAGGGAATCCAGCAAAGAAACAGAAAGAAGAAAGAGGGGAAACTATAGGGTGTCCAGCAAAGAGAAGCAGTGAGAAGAAAGAGGAAACTTTCTCAGCCACTTCCTTTGCATCAAACTCTAAGTTACTACATCTATAACTTGGCTTAGCACATTTTCATCTTTGGTGGCTATTGTAGTCCTGTGTATTTGAAACAGGACTGCAAGATTTTGCAAATGAAAATACAGGACACTCAGTTAAATTAAATTTCAGGAACCCTTATTCATTCTTTACCTGAAATTTAAATTTAACTGAGCATCCTGTATTTTATCTGGCAAATTAAATTAGGAAATGTCTCTGTACTTACAGATGCAATATGCTCAATTCTGCTGGGGATGACCAACTATGAGGACTGGGCAGGCTCTCTGCTTGATATTCTCTCTGCACCCCTACGTTAACTTAGTCTTGCTGATCAAAACTTGTTTTGTTTTATTAATCTTTGACTTAAGTCAAAAATCTTTGCCTGTTTGTTTGAAGAATGTTATTGACTTTTATGAGTTTTTATCTACTTATCTTTCATTGTTTTTTTAATTTTCATTTGACCTTGATCATATTAATAATTTCATCCCAGGTCTTACTCTCTAAAAACTATTGTGTACATGCCACCCATGTCAAGGTGTCATGAGGGAGGTTAGTGGATTTTAATCAGGTGATGCATTATATAGTACATCCTGGAAAGTTACTCTTTATTGGCCCAAATTTCTCTGCTAAAGGGGGGGAAATTGACCAGAAGAATAATAGCAGTTTGTCCTGCTGAGCATGTAATATGAATCAGAGCAATATTCTTTATCCATGACAATGAGTTTTAAACATATAACCTCCTTGGTCAAATTCAGATGCGTTAAATTCATTTATTCATCCACATATCTGTAAAAGCCTATATGGGAAGGCATAGACTAGACACAGCGGTACACAAGAGAGATGTGGTACGGCCCTTGCAGAGCTAAGCATCTAAAGCTGTGCTGTCCAACACAGTGACTTCCAGTCACGTGTGACTATGGAATTATTTAACAATGATCAAATATGCACTAGCATTCCAAGTACAAACGTGACACTAGCATTTCAAGTACTTAATAGCTACATGTGGCTAGTTGTGACCATATTAGGCAGCATAGATTATAGAACCTTCCCAACAATGCAGAAAGTTCTGTTGAACAGCATAGGTCTATAGGGAAAACAAATACTAAATGACATAATAATTTTGCAATTAGTTATGTATAGTAATTACAATTATGCTATGTTAACATGAAATAGAAGTTCAAGAAATTATGGGATTACACAATGGGGGAAGCTTCTTTGAGGTAAGGGTGTTTTGAGGTGAAACATAAGGATGGGTAGAAATTAACAAACAAGTTGCTGAGCGGCCAGAAGAACAATCCAGGTAGAGGAGCAGGCATGTGTAAAGGGCCCAGGGTGGCAGGGACAAGCAGCCTCAAAGGGACAGAAAGAAAGCTAGGGTGGCCAAGGCACAAAGGCAGAAGAGGAAAGAGGTAGAAGATGGACCTAGGGAAGCAGGCAGAGACCTTGAGGGCCCTGTTAAGGATTTGGATGTTTATCTCAAGTCCACTGAAGGATCATAAGCTAAAGAGTGATATATTGAGAGCCATGCTTAAAATCATTCCTCTGACTGCAAGGTGGTAACATACCATGTATGGCTGTTACGTTCTTCCAGGAGGATAAGAGCATGGAGGTGGGACAGGACAAGGAGACTTAGGTGGTTGCACACCACCCTCAACCTGCTCACATTAGTATTATAAAGGCTTGAGCAGCAGCAAAATTATCTGAGGAGGTAAAATAAATAAAACGGGGAAAAAATTAAGAAAACCAGACCCATTGCCTTCGAGTAAATTCTGACTCATAGCTACCAGATAGGACAGAGTAGAACTGCCCCATAGGGTTTCCAAGGAGCGGCTTGTGGATTTGAACTGCCCACTTTTTGGGTAGCAGCCGAACTCTTAACCACTGCACCACATATAATATACATTTTAGTTCTGATATATAGAACACATTTGGGGGACCTGAGTTTCAAAATGAAGTATGAGAATACAATAACTTGAAGTGTTTTCCTACATATTCAGAAGAACATGGTGAGTGTAATCTCTGCCTCTTGACTTTATTTTGTAGCTGTACTACACAGTGCACAAAGAAATTTGAGAAACAGAGGAAAAATCTCAATCACATCAAGTATTGGTAATTGCTACTTTCACTTTTGAAGACTTTCAAACTTTAAAAATTTTTTCTGATTTTTCAGTAAGGACATAACATAAGACATTTTAATCTTGCTTTTCTCCATAAATATTTCTACACAAGTGAAACAACAAATAATAATTTATTACCACTATCTCTGTCAGACATTCACACATATTACCTCATTTAACCCTTATAAAACTCCCTAGAATAAGTATTATTATTACCAATTGTGCCAGTTATTAAGCTATTACAAATATCAATCGTGGAAAAAAAAAAACCAAGAGTCTTGAAAACATTATGCTAACTGAAAGAAGCTAATACCAATAGACCACATATTGTATGATTTCCTTTATATGAAATAGGAAATGTCCACAATGGGCAAATCTATAGAGACTACATTTAGCGGTTGCTAGGGGCTGGGGAGGGAGAAAATGGGAATGGCTGCTAATAGGTGATTAAAATGTTCTAAACTTAGATTGTGGTGATGGTTATACTGCTCTGTGAATATACTAAAAACCACTGAACTGTGTATTTTAAGTGGATGAGTTTCATGGTATGTGAATTATATATCAATAATGATGTTTTAAAAATATATTAACTATAGTCTCATCAGTTACAGAAAAAGGGATGATAGCAGCTAAGCATATTTTTCCTTTATCTATCTGTCTATACATGTATACACACACACACACACACACCCATATATATATATATATATATATATATATGCGCCATATATATCCTACCATGAGTTGGAGCCTACTCAATGACAACTTAACAACAACAACAGAGTTGGATAGTGTGCCTTCCTTGCAGAGATGGATACAGAGACTGTTGGAACTTTGCTTTTCCTTACTTTGAGGCGAGGCTGAGAACATCTTTCTTCATACAAGGATAGTTGCATCTCGTCAGGCAGAGAAGTAGACTTGCTTCTAACAAAAGTAGGAAAGTAAAACATGTAGAAGGGTGGGTATGAATGCAGCATTCATCTGTTACTTTGGAGGGGATATCTGAGAATCCTCTGACCACGTGACCCCTAAAAACTTTACTCAAATGGCAGATCCCTGAACCTTTGTATGGCTTATTCCCTACTTTTCAAAGCATCTACATCTTACCAAGGCCTCCACCTCATTAGCCAGATCTTGCTTGTCCTGTCTAATCAGCATAACATCCTCAAGTTAATAAATCAATGTGATGTTTTGCATGATGTCCAGTTGGCCCGTATTTCCCTGGACTTACAGAGTGTGGGAAAGATTAACATAGTCCTGGGACGAAATTATAAAAGAATGTTGTAGTCTATTCCATGTGAATACAAACTGTCTCTGATCCTCTTTTCTGATTGTAATAGAACACACCCACCAAATCAAATCTGTACCATGTCAGGTCAAGCAACCAGAACAGCATTGACAAATGGGATTCAGCGTGGGTAGTCTACACAGATATAGAAAAGTTAAGAAACATGTGCCAGAAACACTGGAAATAACAAATGTTGTAGAGGTTGCGGGGAGATCGGAACACTTATTCACTGCTGGTGGGAATACAAAATGATACAACCATTTTGGAGAATGATATGGTGCTTCCTTAGAAAGCTAGAAATAGAAATACCACATGATCCAGCAATCCCACTCCTAAGAATATACCCTAGAGAACTAAGAGCTCTCACATGAATAGACATATGCACACCCATGTTCATGGAAGCATTGTTCACAATAGCAAAAAGATGGAAACAACCTAGATGCCCATCAACAGATGAACGGATAAACAAACTATGGTACATACACACAATGGAGTACTACACAATGATAAAGAACAATGATGAATCTGTGAAGCATCTCAGAACATGGATGAAACTAGAGGACATTATGCTGAGTGAAATAAGTCAATCACAAAAGGACAAATATTGTATGAGATCTCTATTGTAAAAACTGATGAACAAGTTTACAAACAAAGAGGAACAATCTTTGTTGGTTACGAGGGACAGGAGGGGTGGAGGGAAATACTAAATAGATGACAGATAACTGGTATCTTTGGTGAAGGGTGAGACAATACACAATACTGGGGAAGTCAGCACAACTTGTACAAGGAAAGGTCATGGAAGCTCCACAGACACATCCAAACTCCCTAAGGGACTGAATTGCTGGGCAGAGGGCTGTGGGGACCATGGTCTTGGGGAACATCTAGCTCAATTGGCATAACATAGTTTATAAAGACAATGT
>NW_004444134.1:3891474-3899357 GCF_000243295.1 Trichechus manatus latirostris | reverse complement strand
AAAAAAAAAAAAAAATGTTGAGAAGGGAGAGTGTTGACATGTTGATAACCAATGCCATAAAACAAACAAACAAAAAAGAAATGTACAAGTTCACATAGAAAATGTGGGGCAGAGACGGACAGGGTATCCTACTGTAAAACATTCTTCTTTCCCAATGTGTGAAAGCGTTCAAGATGAGCAGTTTTCTGGTAAGAAAAACATGCAAAGATACTTGTAGATGATGATGTTCCTCTTCTCCACCCTGGGTTTAGGGCCTTCATTTGTATCCTGTTGAGGGAATTCTCCAGGGCAGAGGAGTTTCTTGGTGGTGCAAATGATTAACACATTTGGCTGCTAACTAAAAGGTTGGAGGTTTGAGCCCACCCAGAGATGCCTTGGAAGAAAGGCCTTCAATCTACTTCTGGAAAACCTGCCATTGAAAGCCCTACAGAGCAGAGTTCTACTCTGACACACATGTGTTGCCATGAGTCAGGGTCAATTCGATGGCAACTGGTCTCCAGGGCAGAACTTGACACTCTGACAGTCACAGACCAATTCTCTTTGCCTTTGTAACAGGAACACCTGTCTGTGTTTGCCTGGTCACAAAGTCGCCTTGATAAAACCCCTATGAAAATACCACGAGATCAAAGGGCAATATTCTTGCATAGAGAATAGTTTATTGAAAACCATGTTTTTAACATCTTTTAAAATATCTGTTCCTATAGCTTCCTCTCTCACAGTAGAGGAATCCCATTCCATGCGGTAGCTTGACTCTAAAAGAGACAGGCACTGACAGAATTTGATACCAATCACAACTTTACCCTTAGATCAGAGGACATCTTAGCTCAGGCTGGGCCAGCCCTGTGGCAGTTTGGAGTCAGAAGCCTCCATGTCTGCAGCAAGGGCACCTCACCCTGGTCCCCATGTAGCACCAATTACACAGGAGCTCTGAGAGGTATCAAGAGCCGCCTTCTTATCCTTCTTTCTCTATCACATTTCACAGACTGCCCCATCACCAACTACCCACTTCTTTCCTTCTGCCAATGGGAAAATTATTAGGTGCAGGTACTTTCAATAGATGGTTATTCAGTTGCACTTGAAAGTGTTTGCACGCTGTAATAGGCTCATTATTCTACGAATATAATCAAAACCCAGGCTGTTACGACTTCAGGAAATAGAATATAACAAAACTATGCAGAAATATTAACTTTGCCCAAAGTAGGGCAGCCCTTTCTTTGGACAAAGTGGAGGAATCCAACACCCCCACCTTCCAGTCCTCTCACAAACTCACAGATGGTTCCATCTTTGGGGACTTCAGAGGACATCCAATCAAAAATCCTCCATTTGCTCACAAGGAAAATAAAATCTTTCTGCTTAAAAAAATAGAATTTCTACTGCATGAGAGAATCTTTTCTAAAGGCCACTAAATTTTGGAGTAGTTTAGAACTAAGTAAAGAACACTTTACGCATATTAGGTTTGTATAGCACCATGTGTTAGGGAGATTGGGTGGACTTATCACCTGATGTTATGATGATAAGCAATGAAAATATTTTAAAAATGTGAAGACAAACAGGGAGAGTGGGGTGAAGACCAAAGTCCATATTAATCTCATGTGTAAAATGAGGAGATTAGACAGGATGACATGTAGGGTCCTTCCAGCTTTGACATCCTATTTCATAAAATGCTTTTAAAAATTAATAAAATGGAGTTTAATGTAAATATAATGCACTGTACACATTTAAATACCCGACACAGGAATCTGGTTTGTTATTAATGATTTAGACTGGAAAGTTTTGAACAAATGGGCTTAAAATAATTAGAAATATTATCCCCTTCAGTGTGAGACATGCTTAGGCAAATCTGGGACCCTTATTTTCAAGCTTCAGAATAGCTGTATTCCAGAGACCTCATCTGAGTTCCATTTCCTTTTTTGGATTAAGCTTTTATGGCCTCGTACAACTTTATAACAAGGACATCATTATATGCACACACACACAAACACACACACAAACACACACACACACACACACACACACACACACACACACACGAGCCATGTTTGAAATTTCTAATTTCAGTCTCTGAACAAAGACTATTTTATAGTATAAGAAGACATATTTACTGGTATTAAAATGGCAGACTTACTGTAAGTTTCACAACATTAAAAATGCAGAGGGATTTTTAGACCCAAAATAATTTATACACTTAACATTTCTCAGTTGGGTTAAAAACACAGGGCCAAGACCAACAACCCAGTAGAACAAGAGGCAAAGGATATGAACAGATAATTCACAGAAAAAGAAGAACATTTATCTCTTACACATATGAAAAGATGATTGCTACACTTATTACAAGATAAATGAAATTAAACTATACTGAGAGATCATTTGTCCTATCAGGTTGGCAAAAATCCTACAGTTGTTAATACTTCCTGTTGGTGAGGCTGTGGGGAGACAGGCACTCTCATGCAGTGCTAGTGGGAGTGTCAATTGCTACAGTCCCAATGAAGGTCAATTGGCAATAGCTATCAACATTACAAATGCTTATTACCCTTCAACCCAGTAATTCCTTCTGTAACTCTATCCTACAGTTATACTCGCACATGTGCAAAATGGCATATATACAAGGTGATTCATTGCAGCATTGTTTATAATAACAAAAGATTGGAAACTTCCCAAATTTCCATTAGCAGAAGAGTAGGTATACAAAGTATGGCACATGCAGTTATTAAAAAAAAAAATAAGGAGGATCTCTACATACTCATATATAATTATGTGGAAAAAGCAGGGTAAAAAAACGCATAGTATGTTCCTTTTGTTTAACAATAAAAGGAGAGAGAGGAATATTTATTTGTGGTTGTTTATTTACTTATTTAAAAACTCTGGAAAGATGCACAATAAAGAAACAAAAGTTTTAAGGGAATGGGACTGAAGGAGGATAGAGGTGGGAGGAAAGCTTTTTGATGTAGGTCTTTTCATTTCTTTGTTTATTTTGAAAACCATGTGAACTTGTTACTAGTAAAAGAAAATTTAAAAATAGAGACATAAACGACATAAACGAATCACTTTGACCAAAAAAAATCAAAGCTCAGAGTATCTGGCTTGCTTTGAGTTTATATTGCAATATAATTACAACCACCTACCAGTAAATCAGCATGCATTTCATTGGGATTTTTTTTCAAATGTTCTTTTTTACAGTATTGAGACTATTGTATCTTGACACACTACTAACTCTAGTCTAGGTCTAAATAAAGAATGGTCACAAATATGGACCTCTTCTAGTCGGATGGCCTGGCAGCTGACTTCCAAATTTTTTGGCATAGAAGAGTGAGCAACTCCGGCCCTGTATCCATTTGCTGAAACATCTCAATTGGTATTCTGTCAATTCCTGGAGCCTTATTTTTTGCCACTGTTTTCAGTGTAGCTTGGGCCTCTTCCTTCAGTACCATCGGTTCCTGATCGTATGCCACCTCCTGAAATGGTTGAGCATTGACCAATTAATTCTTTTCGGTACAGTGACTCAGTGTCTTCCTTCCATCTTCTTTTGATGTTTCCTGTGTCATTCAATATTTTGCCCATAGAATCCTTCAGTATTGCAACTCAAGAAATGAATTTTTTCTTCAGTTCTTTCAGCTTGAGAAATGTTCTTCCCTCTTGGTTTTCTAACTCCAGGTCTTTGCACATTTCATTATAATACTTTACTTTATCTTCTTGCGCTGCCCTTTGAAATCTATTCAGCTCTTTTACTTCATCATTTCTTCCATTCGCTTTAGCTACTCTACGTTCAAGAGCAACCTTTAGAGTCTCTTCTGACATCCATTTTGGTCTTTTCTTTCTTTCGTGTCTTTTTAATGACCTTTTGCTTTCTTCATGTTGATGTCCTTGATGTCATCCCACAACTCCTCTGGTCATTAATATTCAATGAGTCAAATCTATTCTTGAGATGGTCTCTAAATTTCAGGTAGGATATACTCAGGGTCATATTTTGGCTCTCGTGGACTTGTTTTAATTTGCTTCAACTTCAACTTCAGCATATGAGCAATTGATGGTCTGCTCTGCAGTCAGCCCCCGTCCTTGTTCTGACTGATGATATTGAGTTTCTCCATCGTCTCTTTCCACAGATGTAGTCAATTTGATTCCTGGGTATTATATCCAGCAAGGTCCACGTGTATAGCCACCATTTACATTGTTGAAAGAGGTATTTCCAATAAAGAAGTCAATGGTCTCGCAAAATTCTATCATATGATCTCCAGCATCATTTCTATCACCAAGGCCATATTTTCCAAATAACCAATACTTCTTTGTTTCCAACTTTTGCATTCCAATCACCAGTAATTATCAATGCAACTTGATTGCATGTTTGTTCAACTTTAGACTGCGGAAGTTGGTAAAAATCTTCAATTTCTTCACCTTGACCTTAGTGGTTGGTGCATAAATTTGAATAATAGTCATATTAACTGATCTTCCTTGTAGGCATATAGATATTACCCTATCACTGACAGCATCGTACTTCAGGATAGATCTTGAAATGTTGTTTTTGATGATGAATGCAGTACTTTCTCTTCAATTTGTCATTTCTTGCATAGTAGACCATATGATTGTCAGATTCAAAATGGCCAATATCAGTCCGTTTCAGCTCATTAATGCCTAGAATATTGATCTTTATGTGTTCCATTTCATTTTTGAGGACTTCCAATTTTTCTAGATTCATACTTCATACATTTTCACATCCCAATTATTAATAGATGTTTACAGCTGTTTTTTCTAATTTTGTTCATGCTGCATCAGCAAATGAAGGTCCGGAAAGCTTTACTCCATCCACATCATTAAGGTCAACTCTATTTTGAGGAGGCAGCTCTTCCCCTGTCTTATTTTTAGTGCTTTCCAACGTGAGGGGCTCATCTTCTGGCTTTATATCAGACAATGTTCGATCACTACTCATAAGGTTTTCACTGGCCAACTTTTTCAGAAATAGACCATCAGGTCCTTCTTCCTAGTCTGTTTTAGTCTGAAAGCTCAGCTGAAACCTGTCCACAATGGGTGACCCTGCTGGCATTTGAAATACAGGTGGCATAGTTTCTAGCATCACAGCAACACACAAGCCACCACAGTATGACAAACGGACAAGTGAGTGGTGGCCTTGGAAACCCTATGGGGCAGTTCTACTCTGTCCTATAGGGTCACTATAAGTCAGAATTGCCTGGATGGCAATGGGTTTTATTATTATTTGTAGAAGGTTAACAGTAAACTATAAGAATAGATTACTTATACCAATCCTTTAGCAGATTGAGGCCCAGCCCAATCATTTTGAGTGAATTACAAACTCAGTGCCAGAAAAGCTACATAATAGAAAACCCATTGTACCACACCAGTCCTCTACTCAAAACCCATAGTGACTCCCCATCTCACTCACAGTAAAAGTCAAAGTCCTTAGAACAGTCTTCAAGGCCCTATGAAAGCAACTCCTCTTCACTCTTGGGCCAGGTGTCACTTAAGGCCTCTCAGCTACTAATCTTTTCTTCTCAGCCCTGCCTGGTGATGTTGGAGCAGGTAAGTGTTCTCCTGGTACAATATTAGGTATTTTCAGGAGATGGCTGCAGGAGGAAGGGACCCCCATTCCTACTCATGGTGGGGTTGTGTATCGCTCCTACAGTTTAGCTGCCAGTCCCATGCAGGAGCCAGGGAGCTTCATCAGCTCCACAGAGCTTTGCCAGTATCCCTGTGATAGCTTCTGCCTCACCTGCAGCTCATCAAAAGAACTTCTGTTATCTAGTGGTTGTGGTCATGCTCTCCCCAACAAGGAAGGAGGGGTCATCCAAGTTTGTCCCTTCCTCAGGTGCTCTGTCTCAGTCCTAGAGGTAGCAGTCTCCTTACATCTGCTTTTCCTGTATCCTTTAGAGTTCCCTCTACTCATTAGTAGTTAATCTCCATTTACAAATTACTAATAGGTAACTATTTCTGACACCAGACACCTCCACCCCCCCATGGACTACATGAAGAAGAATGGGCCATCAGGATTGGAGGAAGGCTCATTAACAACCTGCATTATGCAGACAACACAACCTTGCTTGCTCATAGTGAAGAGGACTTGAAGCACTTACTGATGAAGATCAAAGACCACAGCCTGCGGTATGGATTACACTTCAACGTAAAGAAAACAAAAATCCTCACAACTGGACCTATAAGCTACATCATGATAAACGGAGAAAAGATTGAAACTGTAAAAGATTTCATTTTACTTGGATCCACAATCACCACTCATGAAAGCAGCAGTCAAGAAATCATTGTAGAGGCGGGGCCAACAAGGAGGAGGAGTCAGACGTTTCCAGTGGATCCTCTTGCAACAAAGACCAGAAAAAACAAGTGAATCAATTATGTTCGACAATCTAGGAGCCCTGAACATCAAAGGCAAAGTTGAGGAACCGGACTGAGTGGCAGGGGGAGGGAGAGATTGTTCAGAAGCAGCGAGGAGTTGCCAGACCTGGTGAGAGCCTGAGCCTGTCAGGCCTGATCAGCTCATGGGTGAGCAGTAAGGCAGGCAAGCAGCGGTGCTCAGGAGGCACGTTTTCCACACCAGGAAAGACCCAGTGCCAGAGAGTCGACTCCGCCATGCAGAACCAGTGAGAAGCAGCCTTGGATCAGTGAAAGATTAGTACTTGTGTATGGCCTGCTGCACAGATCAAAAACACTGCCCTTAGTGAAAAAGTCTCTCCCATTTACCTTCCCCCTCCCTGCTCTGCACTGGGTCCCAGACTGGCTTCAGCAATTACCAAGTCCCTTGGGCCAGAAGTAGGATCCATCGCATGCTCTGAGCCATTCTCCTGGCCTTGGAGAGTAAACAAATTAACAAACGGGAAAATATAAACTGCCAACTCCCCTAAGCCAGGAACCCAGGGTAGGTACAGCTCCTTTGCCTAGGCACAGGCAGAAGGGATCCATGGACTTTGAGTGCCTTTCCCCCTGCAGAGACTTCTGTGGGCCCATTTCAACAGCATAGGCCCTCATTACCACAGTACAACTGGGTATATACCTGAAGTCTAACTTCAAATGTTTCAGCTGTGAAGTGGCAGGTTCTTGACATTTGACACTGCTCTGCCCATTAAGCAGGGTCTTCACCTACCCACATCAGGGGCCTAAGGAATGGTAGCTGTACCCACACCACCTATCCACCTGCAATAGGGGTCCAAGAATAAGAGGTGCCGCCCAGTCTGAACAGCCAACTGTATTGGGTAATCATAGTCTGGATGCAAAACCCACCCACCTACACAGTCTAGGGAACAGGGACACGCCTTCCTCCTGGACACTTGGGGGCAGCCGTCAGGCACCTGCCTTGCTCAGAGTGGGTCCCCCTAGTGCAGCCAGATGCCTGTGCCTACACCAATCACCCATGCCTGTCTAGGACTGTAGGTGAGAGCCTGCACCACACACTTGGTGGCTATCTACCTGGACACCTGAGCTGAATCCATATAGGAGGAGTGGGCTGACTCCTGAGCTCACATACCTAGTAACAGATCTAACCGCGAGGCTACAGGACATTAGAACTTCAAAGGTGCCAATAATCAGACTAGCTCATATGAGCAGCCTATTTGGGCATATCAGAACAAAACAAGAAGTTACCACACAGTAAGCAAACATAAAATAAATAAATACCTTACTGATGGCTCAGAGACAACAGTCAATATAAAATCACATAAAGAGGCAATCCATGATAGCTTCAGCAAGCTCCAAAATAAACCATCTAGAAATTTTCCAGAGGAGGAAAATTTCTTGGAATTACCAGAAGCAGAATACAAAAGATTAATACAAAGAACGCTTCAAGAAGTTAGGAAGGAAACAAAGCAAAACACAGAACATGCAATAGAGGAAATTAAAAACATTAGAGAAGAGCATAATGACAAATTTAA
>NW_004444134.1:3889582-3890810 GCF_000243295.1 Trichechus manatus latirostris | reverse complement strand
GGGCATTTCCAGATAAACAGAAGTTTAGGGAATTTGCAAAAACCAAACCAAAATTACAAGAAATACTAAAGGGAGTCCTCCGGTTAGAAAATCGGTAACATCAGATAACAACCCAAGAACAGAACACAGGACAGAGCAACCAGATATCAACCCAGATGGCGAAGTCACAAAAATAAATCAAAGCTAAAACACTGAAAATAGGGAAAGAGATGTCAATATGTAAAAGATGACATTAAGACAAAAAAGAGGGACTTAAAAAATGTAGACATAGATTTTATATATCGAGAGGAAATCAAGGTGATATAAAGAAATAAAATTCTGGTATAAACTTAGAAAAATATGGGTAAATATTAAGGTAACCACAAAGGAAACTAACAATCCTACAAGTCAAATACAAAACCAGAAAAATATAAAGACTCAGCAAACACGAAATCAACAACTATGAAAAAGATGAAAAGAAAATACATAAAAACGACTCAGCACAGAAAATTAAGTGGAAAAAAGAAACAGTGAACAACACATAAAAAAAGACATCAAAATGACAGCACCAAACTCATACCTATTAATAATTACAGTGAATGTAAATGGACTAAATGTACCAATAAAGAGACAGAGAGTGGCAGACTGGATTAAAAAAAACATGATCCATCTATATGCTGCCTACAAGAGACACACGTTAGACTTAAAGACACAAACAAACTAAAACTCAAAGGATAGAAAAAAAAATATCAAGTACACAACACTCAAAAAAGAGCAGGAGTGGCAATATTAATCTCTGATAAAATAGACTTTAAAATAAAATCCACCACAAAGGATAAGGAGGGACAGTATATAATGATAAAAGGGTCAATACACCAGGAGGACATAACTATAATAAATATTTATGCACCCAATGACAGGGCTCCAAAATGCATAAAACAAACTCTAACAGCACAAACAGTAGAGATAGACAGCTCCACAAGAGTAGTAGGAGACTTCAACACATCACTTTTGGTGAAGGACAGAACATCCAGAAAGAAGTTCAACAAAGACACGGAAGAGCTAAATGCTACAATCAACCAACTTGATCTCGTAGAGATATACCAAACACTCCACCCAACAGCAGCCAAGTATACTTTCTTTTCCAATGCACATGGAACATTCTCCAGAATAGATCACATATTAGGCCATAGAGCAAGTGTTAACAAAATCCAAAGCATCAAAATATTACAAAGCATCTTTTCTGACC
>NW_004444134.1:3885714-3887792 GCF_000243295.1 Trichechus manatus latirostris | reverse complement strand
TTGAGAATCCAGACATAAATTCATCCACCTATGAGCAGCTGATATTTGACAAAGGCCCAAAGTCTGTTAATCGGGGAAAAGACAGTCTCTTTAACAAATGGTGCTGCCGTAACCAGACATCCACCTGCAAAAAATTGAAATAAGACTCACACCTCACACCATGCACAAAAACTAACTCAAAGAGGATTAAAGACATAAATATAAAATCAAAAACGATAAAGATCAACTTCTGGCAAAATGGCACTCTAGTTAGAAGCACCACGCAGTCCCTCCACAGCAAAGATCCGAAAAACTAAGCCAAACAGAGAAAACAGCAATCCTGAAATCCTAAAACATCAGATGAAGGGATAAAGAACTCATCCAAGCACCAATGGAGTGAGAAAACTGACAGAGAATTGAGAGCGAGGAGAGACTCTTGAAGAGGTTCTCTATCAGCTAACGCAGCGCGGATCCACCATCTTGGACTCCTATCAAAAACCAGCAAATAGGGGATATGAGAAAGCAGCTTCACAGAGCTTCCAGCTGGTGACAGAACAACTGGTAATTTGTGATATATGCTTTCCCACCCACCACCCTTCTTCACCCCCACTCAGCCTCCTTTGCTTCCTGCGGCCACAGTCTCTTGTCCAGGAAGCACTGACTGCTTGGATTCTACCCGCTCACTCTGGCTGGCTCCCTGAGTGTCATTTGTTGGCTGCTGGTGTTGCTTTTTTCTGCTTCTTTTGATTTCTTCCTAACTTCTCACCACCTCTCCCTCCTTTTGCTCAAATACCTGGCTCTGTGCACCATTTTTGCTTCTTCTTGAGGGGCTGCTGTGCTGATGGGATCCCGGGGCATTTGTTTGTTTGTTTGTTTTGGATTGTTAGTTAGTTTTCTCTTCCTTTTCTTGAGTTCGGAGCCTGTTCTGGCCAGGCAGTGCTGCGTGGCTTGCAGCCTGCAGCCTCGGCTTGTGCATACGTGCAGATGGATCCCTGAGGGTATTTCTTTATTCATGTTTTTTTTTTTTTTCTGTTTTTGGTGGGCTTTTCTTGTTCTTTCTTTTTTTTGTTAAATTTGTTTTGTTTTCTTTTCCCCCATTTTCCCTTTTTGTCTTTCTTCATTACTCAGTTTCTCGTCTCTCTGTACCTTCCTTCTCTCTCTGTTCCCTGAATACCTGGAGCAGAATACCTCTATGCCTTCTAGCGAGGTGTACTGCAACACCTGAGAACAACTTCTCCAGACCTCATAGCTGCAAGTGTGGGATCCCTGGGAGCTTTGCTGGTCTTTTTCCTTCCTGATTTTTATTTATTCATGCTTTTCTTTTCTTTCTTCTTTTTCCCCTTTTTGTTTTTCTCCATTTCATAGTCTCTCATCTCTCAACTCCAACAGCAAGCTTCCCTAGTACTCTTTTTTGGTTGATTGTATGTTTTTGGATCCTGTCCCTCTCTCCTCTCCCCCATATCCATCTTAGCTCTACAAATAACAATCTCCCCCCTACATCCTGCCTATCTGCACTGTACGTTTAATATAAAACAACCAAGCAGCACAGGCACGGCCTACTGGAACCTGCCCTACACTGATTACTGACCCGCCCTGGTGGCTATAGTAAGTGCCACAAACAACCCATCCCAGTAACTCCTCTTCAGCTAGACCTGCCATGCTGTACCATATCTGAGTGACTGACCTTGCCAATTGGAGGAGGAGGTGAAAAGTATCGTGCCCACAGGCGAGCAAACAGCAAAGAACACACACTCCGCCTACTCAGACATAGCCAAATAAAAAAAAAATGATGAAACAAACAAATCTACGATCAGTAAATGAGAAAAATAACTACTGAATGTCCTGAAGACAGCAGACAATATCAAAACATTTACAAAAACAGGACAGGATGGTTCCAGTACACGTCCAAAATAAAACACAAGATGACTTTCCAGTGGACGAAAAGGCACTAGAACTACCGGATAGGGAATTCAAATCTCTAATACTCAGAATTCTCCAAGAACTGAAGCAAAAAGCAGACAAAAATGAGGAAAAAATAGACAAATTCATGGAAAATACAGAAAAAAAATTGGAGGAATTCAGGAAAATAATGCAGGAAC
>NW_004444134.1:3884270-3885056 GCF_000243295.1 Trichechus manatus latirostris | reverse complement strand
TGAAATTAGCACACACTCAGATAAACAGAAATTAAGGGAATATGTAAAAACCAAACCAAACTTACAAGAATTATTAAAGGGAGTTCTTCGATCTGAGAACAAACAACTTCAGCTCATAGGCAGAATCTAGGACGCAGGATTCTACCAGCCAGATACAATCTAGGAAAAGAAATCTCAAGGACTATTCAAAACCAAAAGCAAAAAAAAAAAAACAGGGAATCAGAGCAGATAATCAGTAAATGACAACAACATCAGAACAATAAAAGAGAGAATAAACTGTGTAGGTATGGAGCCTTTAAATGGAGAGGAAAGCAAGGCGATACCAAGTAATAATAGACTGCTTCAAACTTAGAAAGATAAGGGTAAATTTCATGGTAACCAAAAAGAAAGTTAATAAACATACTAATAAAAATAAAGAGGAAAAACATAAAGTCTCAGCAAAAACAAAACCTACAAAAACAAAAGAAATGAAAAAATAATCCACAAACAAAAGTAACTCAACACAGGAGAGTAAGAAGAATGAAGAAAATGCCAGCACCACAAAAAAAACCACTACAAAATGACAGCAACAAACTCACATCTATCAATAATTACACTGAATGTTAATGGACTCAATGCACCCAAAAAGAGACAGAGAGTGACAGAATGGATAAGAAAACAGGATCCATCAATATGCTGTCTACAAGAGACACACCTTAGAAACAAAGATGTGAACTTATTAAAAGTCAAAATTTGGGAAAAAATATATCAAGCTAACAACTACCAAAAAAGAGCAGGAGTGGCAAT
>NW_004444134.1:3867655-3879554 GCF_000243295.1 Trichechus manatus latirostris | reverse complement strand
AAGGATAGTGTTGATGTGTTGTGAGGTTGTTAACCATTGTCATAAGGCAACACGTGTACTGTTTAATGAGAAACTATTTTGCTTTGTAAACGTTCATCTAAAGTGAGAATAGCAGCACAATTGGAAGTGCATAGTTGATGTCACTGAACTGTGCATGCAGAAATTTTTGAAATGGTGTATCTTAGGCTATGTATATTTTCACCAAAAAAAAAAAAAAAAGGGCGAGAAGGGAGAGGGTTGACATTTCGTGAAGTTGTTAACCAATGCCATAAAACAATATGTGTACTACTGTCTCATGAGAAACTGTTTGTTCTGTAAACCTTCACCTGAAGTACAGAACAATAAATTAACTAATTAAAAAAAAAGAAGATAAAAATCATGGAAGAAAAAACCCTAGGAGCCCTGATACATGGCATAAACACAATACGAACCACAAGTAACAATGCACAAGTGCTAGAAGAGAGAGTAGATTACTGGGAGCTTCTAAAAATCGAACACTTATGCTCATCAAATGACTTCACCAAAAGAGCAAAAAGGCAACCTACAGACTGGGAAAAAATTTTTGGCTATGACAAATCCAATCAGCGTCTACTCTCTAAAACCTACAAGATACTGCAACACCTCAACAACAAAAGACAAATAACCCAATTAAAAAATGGGCAAAGGATATGAACAGGCACGTCACCAAAGAAGACATTCAGGTGGTCAACAGACACATGAAGGTATGCTCACAATCATTAGCCATTAGAGAAAAGCAGATCAAAACTACCATGAGATATCATCTCACCCCAACAAGGCTAGCACTAACTCAAAAAACACAAAATAATAAATGCTGGAAAGGTTGTGGAGAGACTGGAACACTTATACACTGTTGGTGGGAATGTAAAATGGTACAACGACTTTGGAAATCAATTTGGTGCTTCCTTAAAAAAGCTAGAAATAGAAGTACTATATGATCCAGCTATCCCGCTCCTTGGAATATATCCTAGAGAAACAAGAGCCATCACACAAATAGATATATGCACACCCTTGTTCATTGCAGTACTGTTCACAGTAGCAAAAAGATGGAAACAACCTAGGTGCCCTTCAACGGACAAATGGATAAACAAATTATGGTATATCCATGCAATGGAATACTACTCAATGATAAAGAACAACAATGAAGCCATGAAACATCTTATAACATGGAGGAATCTGGAAGGCATTATGCTGGTGAATTTAGTCAGTCACAGAAGGACAAATATTGTGTAAGACCACTATTTTAAGAACTCAAGAAAAGGTTTAAACACAGAAGATGACGTTCTTTGATGATTATGAGAGTGGGGAGGGACGGTGAGGGTTATCCACTAACTAGGTAGTAGACAAGTATTATCTTGGTGAAGGGAAAGACAGCACATACTACAGGGAAAGTCAGCACAACTGGACTAAACCAAAGCTAAGAACTTTCCTGAATACAATCAAACACTTTGAGGGACAGAGTAGCAGGGGTAGGGATCTGGGGACCATGCTTTCAGCGGACGTGTAGGTCAATTGGCATAACAAAGCTTATTAAGAAAATTTTCTGCATCCTACTTCAGTGAGTGGCGTCTGGGGTCTTAAAAGCTTGCAAGCAGCCACCTAAGATGCATCAATTGGTCCCAACCACCTGGAGTAAAGGATAATGAAGAACACCAAAGACACAAGGAAAGTAGTTGCCTAGGAGACAGAAAGGGCCACATAAACCAGAGACTTCATCAGCCTGAGACCAGAAGAACTAGATGGTGCCCAGCTACGACCAATGACTATCCTGACAGGGAACACAATAGAGTTCTGGATGGAGCAGGAAAAAGGTGGGTGCGGAACTCAAATTCTAGTAAGAAGAGCAGACTTCGTGGTCTGACTGAGACTGGAGAAACCCTGGAAAGCATGGCCCCTGGATTCTCTATCAGCCCAGAACTAAAACAATTTCCAAGGCCAACTCTTCACACAGGGATTTGACTGGACTGTTGAACATAAAGGAATACTTGTGAGGTGTGTGCCTTTTAGCTCAAGTAGATACAAGAGACTAAACAGGCAGCTTCTGTCCGGAGGTGAGATGGGAATCGAAGAGAAGGTTAGGAGCTGGCTGAATGGACATGGGGAAGCAGGGGTGGAAAAGAGGAGTGTGCTATTATAGTATGGGGAGAGCAATTAGGGTCACATAACAATGTATGTATAAATTTTTGTATGGGAGACTAACTGGAAAGGTAAATTTTCACTTAAACTAAAACAATAAAAAAAAGGAATCATTGTATCCTCCACATCAACAAAGAGAACGTTGAAGAGGAAATCACCAAATCAGTACTATTTACAATAACCCGGAAGAAGACTAAATCCTTAGGAATAAATCTTACCAGAGATGTAAAAGACCTATACAAAGGAAGCTACAAGACACTACAGCAAGAAACCAAAAGAGACCTACATAAGTGGAAAAATGTACCTTGCTCATGGATAGGAAGACTCAGTATTGTGAAAATCTCAATTCTACCCAAAGCAATCTACAGATACAATGCAATCTCGATCCAAATTCCAACTTCATTTTTTAACGAGATGGAGAAACAAATCACCAACTTCATATGGAAAGGGAAGAGGCCCCGGATAAGTAAAGCATTACTCAAGAAAAGAACAAAGTGGGAGGCCTCACACTACCTGATTTTAGAACCTATTATACCGTCTCGGTAGTCAGAACAGCCTAGTACTGGTACAACAAGAGATACATAGACCAACGGAACAGAATTGAGAATCCAGACATAAATTCATCCACCTATGAGCAGCTGATATTTGACAAAGGCCCAAAGTCCGTTAATTGGGGAAAAGACAGTCTCTTTAACAAATAGTGCTGGCATAACTGGATATCCATCTGCAAAAAAATGAAACAAGACCCATACCTCACACCACGTGCAAAAACTGACTCAAAATGGATCAAATACCTAAATATAAAATCTAAAATGATAAAGATCATGGAAGAAAAAATAAGGACAATGCTAGGAGCCCTAATACATGGCATAAACAGAATACAAACCATAACTAACATGCATAAACACCAGAAGAGAAACTAGGTAATTGGGAGCTTCTAAAAATCAAACACTTATGCTCATCAAAAGACATCCCCCAAAAGAGTAAAAAGCTACCTACAGACTGGGAAAAAATTCTTGGCTATGACATATCCGATCAGGGTATAATCTGTGTCATGGATTGAATTGTGTCCCCTAAAAATATCTTTCAACTTGGCTAGGTCATGATTCCCTGTAATGTATGATTGTGTAATCTGATGTCATTCCCTTATATGTTGTAAACCTTATCACTATGCTGAGGTTATACTGATGAGGTTTACAAGATTGGCTAGTGGTAGCTGGTCACCATCTAGTTCTGGTCTCAAGGCAGGACAGGACTTGGCTCATGTGGACGATAGTCCTGTAGACTAGTTTTTTCTTTGGGTCTTTGGTTTCCTTCTTTATTTATTGCTCCAGATGTGTAGAGACCAATAGTTGTATCTTATATGGCCACTCTCAAGGTTTTAAGACCCTAGACACTACTTACCAAACTAGGATGTAGAACATTATCTTTATGAGCTGCATTATGTCAATTGACAGAATTGCACCCAGAGACTATAGTCCTAAGTCTTCAAACCAAGTAACCAATCCAGCAAGATGTTTGGTCATGTCTAGTGATGAGGTCTAGAAGATTAGATAGTGTCTCAATCCAATCTCTTTTGAAGTGTAAAAGAGAGAAGCGAGCAGAGACACATGGGAACCTCATACCACCAAGAAAGCAATGCTGGAAGCAGAGTGCATCATTTGGACCTGAGGTTCCTGTGCTGAGATGCTCCCAGATCAAGGGAAGACTGATGCACCATAAGGACCTTTCTCCAGAGCCAACAGAGAGAGAAAGCCTTCTCCTGGAGCTGATGCCCTGAATTTGAACTTGTAGCAGTACTGGACTGTGAGAGAATAAACTTCTCTTTGTAAAGAAATCCACTTGTGGTATTTCTGTTATAGAAGCACTAGATGATTAAGACAATCTCTAAAATCTATAAGACACTGCAACATCTCAACAACAAAAAGGCAAATAACTCAATCGAAAAATGGACAAAGGATATGAACAGGTACTTCACCAAAGAAGACATTCTGGAGGCTAACAGACACATGAGGAAATGCTAACAATAATTAGCCATTAGAGAAATGCAAATCAAAACTACAATGAGATACCATCTTACCCCAACAAGGCTAGCATTAATAAAAAAATCAGAAAACAACAAATTTTGGAGAGGTTGTGGAGAGACTGGAACACTTATACACTGCAAAATGATACAACAACTTTGGAATGCAAAATGGTACAACCACTTTGAAAATCAATTTGGTGTTTCCTTAAAAAGCTAGAAATAGAAGTACCATATGATCCAGCAATCTCACTCCTTGGTATGTACACCCATGTCCATTGCAGCACTGTTCACAATAGTAAAAAGATGGAAACTACCTAGGTGCCCATCAACAGACGAATGGATAAACAAATTATGTACTTACACACAATGGAATACTACGCAATGGTAAAGAACAACGATGAATTCGTAAAACATCTCACAACATGGATGAATAAGGCAGGCATTATGCTGAGTGAAATTAGTCAGTCACAAAAGGACAAATATTGTATGAGACCACTATTACAAGAACTCAAGAAAAGGTTTATACACAGAAGAAAACATACTTTGTTGGTTACGAGGGTGGGGAGAGAGGGAGAGTGGAATTCACTAATTAGATAGTAGACAAGAATCATCTTAGGTGAAGGTAAGTCCAGCACAACTGGACTAAACCAAAAGCTAAGAAGTTTCCTTAACATAACCAAACACTTCAAGGAACAGAGTAGCAAGGGCTGGGGTCTGGGGACCATGGTTTCAGGGGACATCTAGGTCAACTGGCATAACAAAGTTTATTAAGAAAATGTTCTGCATCCCACTTTGGCGAGTGGTGTCTGGGGTCTTAAAAGCTTGTGAGTGGCCATATAAGATGCATCAATTGGCCCCAACCTATTTGGAGCAAAGGAGAATGAAGAACACCAAAGACACAAAGAAAGTAGTAGCCTAGGAGACAGAAAGGGCCACATAAACCAGAGACTCCATCAGCCTGAGACCAGAAGAACTAGATGGTGCCCAGCTACCACCAATGACTGCCCTAACAAGGAACACAGTACAAAGTCCCTGACAGAACAGGATAAAAGTGTGGAGCAGAACTAAAATTCACATAAAAAGACCAGACTTAATGGTTCGACTGAGACTGGTTGAACCCTCCTAGCCATGGCTCCCAGACGCTGTGTTTACCCAGAACTAAAACCATTCCCCAAGACCACTCTTCAGACAAAGATTAGACTGGACTGTAAAACATAAAATAATACTCTTGAAGATTGTGCTTCTTAATTGAAGCAGATACATGAGACCAAATGGGCAGCTCCTGTCCGGAGGCAGGATGAAAAGGCAGGAAGGGACAACAGCTGGTTGGATGGACACGGGAAAGGTGGGGTGGAAAAGGGGAGTGTACTGTCACATTATAGGGATTGCAACTAGTGTCATATAACAATATGTGTATAAATTTTTGTATGAGAAATTAATTTGAGCTGTAAACTTTTACCTAAAGCACAATAAAAAAAAAATTTCATTGGGCGAATCTGCTGCAAAAGACTTCTTTAAACTGTTAAAAAGCAAAGATGTCACCTTGAAGACTAAGGTGCACCTGACCCAAGCCATGGTGTTTTCAATTGCCTCTTATGCATGAGAAAGCTGGACGATGAATAAGGAAGACGGAAGAAGAATTGATGTCTTTGAACTATGGTTTCATGAAGAATATTGAATATACCATGGACTGCCAAAAGAACGAACAAATCTGTCTTGGAAGAAGTACAACCAGAATGCTCCTTAGAAGCAAGAATGCGAGACTAATATCTCAAATACTTTGGACATGTTATCAGGAGAGATCAGTCCCTGGAGAAGGACATCATACTTGGTAAAGCAGAAGGTCATCAAAAAAGAGGAAGACCCTCAATGAGATGGATTGATATGATGGCTACAACAATGGGCTCAAGTATAACAACGATTTTGAGGATGGTGCAGGACCGGGCAGTGTTTAATTCAGTTGTACGTGGGGTTGCTATGAGTTGGAACCCACTCAACGGCACCTAACAACAACACAATTTTTACATTAAATTTCCCTGTTCAAATACCTGGCGTGGTTTTGTCTCCAACTGGACTGTGGCTGATCTCCCATCCCCAAACACACCTCCTATGAATTCTACCCCACTTATGCTACTGGCCTCCTTTCTGCTCCTCAAGTATAGTAGAGACCCTCCCACCTCATGACGTTTGCACTTGCTGTTCCCTTTGACTGGACTGCTCTTGTCCCTGATCTCTCCTTCAGGTCTTTCCTAAACTATTGCCTTCCCAGTAAGCCTTTCCTTGGCACTCTATCTAATAGAAAAAAAACCCACTCCTGGTACTTCCCATCCACTCTCCTATCATTTTTAGCCATATCAGTGTTACCATCTGATATACTACATGTTTTATGTGCTTATTTTATTTATTTGTTCATCTCCTCCCATCATGATACAAGCCTCACGAGGATTGTAGTTCATTGATTCATTGACTCATACTGGTTTGTTCACTGCTGATTTCCCTAAACCTAGAACTGCTCTTAACACATATTATTGTTGTTAGTTACTGTCAAGTCAGTTCTGACTCATGGTAACCTTAGGTATAACAGAATGAAATGTTCCTTGTCCTATGCCATCTTCATGATCACTGATATGTTTCAGTCCATTGTTGCAGCTATTGTGACACATATTAGGAGATCAATAAATATTTGTTGAAAGGGTGGATGATTTAGTGAATGAAATAACAACTGTAGTGCAATGAAATGAATCGTCTAAATTCATGAGGGATAAGGATCAGGACCAGCACACAAAGCTGATTCTAAGAGGTGGAGGTCAGACATACCTTTGCTCTCTAATTTCTTCACTATTTCTGATACCAGCCACCCCCGTCCCCCCATGGCACTCTACTGGGTTTGATAATTCATTGCAATGGCCACACAGAATTCACAGACCACACTCACAGTTATGAGGTTTATTAGGGAACTAACAGGCTACAACTCTGCATCAGGATCAACTTGAAAGTAACAGGAGCAACTTGAGATTAGGATCAGGAAGCACACAGGCAAGGCCTGGAGAGCTCCCTCAAAGTGGGAAGCACATCCTTCCCTTTTTCAGTGCAGGACAGCTTCAATCCAAGATAGCTCTCTCAGCTGCTCTCTGCTGTCATGTCACTCTGCTGCTAACTGGCTGAGCTCACAGCCAGTATAGCAGCTTCAGAACTGCTTGGATTCCACGTGGCTCTGCTTCTCTGCCAGCCCAGCTCTCAGTTAACATCTTTCTCAGTTGCAGCTTTTTAAGCTAACCATCCAAGCCCTTAGCTGGCAGCTTTCTCAGCTGCCGCCTTTTTAAATTAGGTCTGGGAGGAGCCTCCATGTCCTAAATACACGTTCCTGTCCTAGCTCCTGTCAACCAGGAGGCCTAGAAAACCTCTGCATTTCAGTCATTTATATATTCTGATCCTCATCAGTTACAAGGTGGGACCTCCTTCACCAGACCAGAGTTCTACCAATCTTCAATTACCCATCAGATGTCAATCAACTCAGTCAGGTCTTGTACAAATGTAACATTCTTTGTTGGCAGAGACTGGCTCCTCTCCAGGGCAAAACAACAAGCCCCTGGGATAGAAAGCAACCTGAGAGGTCCCCCAAGGTGTTTCTGTAAATAATTAGGGCAAAGGTAATAACTCCTCAGTGATTAAGGGGGAAATCTCCCAAGCTGTTTTTCCAAAGAACCAAGGCAAAAGACCACATAAAGGAACTCCTCGCACCATAGACCATCTTCTGGCTTTTGGCCATGGGTTCTTACACATACTTAACATTTGGAGGTTACTTCCTCCTCCCTATACATTTTGCCAATCTAAATCAGTCATTAACAATTAGTCCACTGATAGGGCAAAACTCCTTTCAAGGTGTGGTCACTCAGATACTAGCCATGCAGGTCTGCTACAGACATCCATCTAATCTGGTCAGGTTCTCCAAAATGTTATTATCTTAGCTTCACTTCTGGCATGTGGGATTGTTGGGCCAAGAGACTATATATCTTGCTTTGAGCCTCTCCCAAGGTATCAGCATAATAAAACTTCTAAGCAATATTAGGTTGGACCACTGTGCTAGTCTAGCCCAGCCCGTGTCTCCCCCTTAGTCCACACTTCCACAGTTACAGCTTCTACAATTACACTCTTCACAATCATAATTGCCTCTATTTAGCACATCACTACTCACAGCTGAATCATATCAACATCTATTCAGTGGGAATCTTCCCTTGCTCTCCTCATTTTGAGTGTAAATACATTCATGAAAGCATGTAGCCAGCCACTTCTTGCCTCTATCTCCCCGTTTTAAACAGCCAATGTTTAAATTTCCCATCCCTATCAAACCAGTACTTTGAGGAGATAAGAATGTTCCCTGGTCTGAAGAATCTTCTTTCTGTTGGAACGCTGAGTGTCTGATTCATAAGCAAAGTCCAGTCCAGAGCAAGCCACAAAATTGCAGAGAATCTTGCCACATATGTCAATTTTGCAGCATCAATAAGTGTCTCTGTCTTCCTCTTGTACCTGAGTCCAGGTCATCTAATCTCTAGCTAGGTCAATGGGTACCACCATACCAGCCATAGACATGGGAGTCTACACAACTCCCTGGACTTCAGACCAGCTGACCTCTTCTTTCTCTCATCCCTAGGCACCTAGGGCAAGGTCAACAAATGTCAGAGGAACATGTCCACACTCTTCCCATCTATTCATTGCTACACCTCCCCCACTTCCACTTAGCTCATGAACACAGGTGATCACCTCAAGCAATCATACTATGCTACTCACTGGCTCCCATTAACTTCAGTCCTGAAAAGGAGGTCTTCTGATGGGCACTTCCAAGTCCTATTCCAACACATCTCTCAGGTTCCATAGGGCTATAACCCACAGGGATATCCCTTTACTGTTCACCAAGCAGCTCTTCTATGAATCGAACCTTCAATCATCATGGTACTCTCAAAGTCCAATATAATTATCTCTCTAATGCAAATCTTCTGATCTCACAGACTTTTGGCATAAGCTCCCTTTACTATTTACCCTTTCAGCATATTCAGTCAAGTATTGCCTGAAGGGTGGAGTTACGCCCTCTGTATTTTTTACAATACCCAATAATCATTTCTACCGTATATTCAGGGTTGTTTTACAATACCAGTTAGGGAAAACATTTCTTTAGTCAGACAAATATTCATAGTGCAATCAGATAAACACATAATCTTTTTAACATTCCAGTTTTATCTTCTCTTTTCCACTCCCAGATTATTTTACCCATTTTAAGTACATGGCCTTCGGTCTCTGGCTGGGTTGAACCAGAAGACCTTGGTCCCCTATCAATCATCTTGTTTAACCTGCCAGGCTTTCAACCCACGCCTCTTCAGATGCAGCTTTCGTAACCACTGCTGCAGCATAACATCTCTTACTTTCCTTCTACAGATAGAAGTAACCAAAATAACCATCCAAGAATCAAAAGTTTTTCCTCCCATGCCCATTCATCTTTTCTCTTTCAAAACCTCATGCTTCCATGAGTCAGGAGCCATTGCAACAAATCCACTTCTGACACCAACTGTAATGCAGAGAAATGAACTGTCAAAATTCAAGAAAGAATCAGGATTAGCAAAAGCTGGTACCTATGAGGTGGAGGTCAAACATACCTCCACTCTACCATTTCTTCACCATTTCTGACACCAGCCGTCTCCCTCTCCTCCGATGGCATTCTCTATGCTGGGTTTGATAATTTGTTGCAATGGCCACATAGAACTCACAGACCATACTCACAATTATGTGGTTTATTAGGGAAGTAACAGGCTACAACTTAGGAATCAGGATCAACTAGAAAGTAACAGGAGCAAATTGAGATCAAGATTAGAAGCACACAGGCAAGGTCTGGACCGCTCCTCCAATGTGTGTGTGGGGGGGACACATATCTCCCTTCTTCCTTCTTCAATGCAGGACAGCTTCTAATCGGAACAGCTCTCTCAGCTGTTCTCTGGTGTACAGCCTCTCCACCATCAGCCTCCCCACCATTGGCCTCTTTGGTACTAATTGGCCCAGCTCATAGCCAGTGTAGCAGCTTACTCAGCTCTTTCAGCTGCTGTCTGCCATTAAGTCTCTCTGACATCAGGCCTCTCCACTAACTGACCCAGCTCATGGCCAGGTAGCAGCCTGCTCAGCTCTCTCTGCTACTCTCCTCTCTGCCGTAGGACCTCTCTGCTGTCAGGCCTTTCTGAAGTTTAATTTCCAAGTATCTGGGACATACACCCATTCTTTTTATTATTATTATTGTGATAAATATATATGTAACAAAACATTTGCCATTTCAACATTCTTCACATGTACAATTCAGTGACATTATGTTTATTCTGTTGTTCAACCATTGCCACTAAGCATTTAAAAATTTTTCTTTACCCTTCACAGGCAGAGCTGTGTGGCAAGGAGACTCTCCTTTGGCTTCCACAGACGTGCAGACGGATACCTGAGAGCATTTCTTTTGTTGTTGGGTTTGTTTCTGTTTTTTGGGGGGCCATTCATGTTCTTGTTCTTTTTTTTATTTGTTTTGTTTTCTTTTCCCATTTTTTCCCTTGACATCACACCACAAAGGAGCACAGGCACGGCCTACTGGAACCTGCCCTGCACTGATTACCGACCCACTCTGGTGGCTGTAGTAAGTGCCACAAACAACCTGTCCTAGTAACTCCTCTTCAGCTAGACCTGCCCTGCAGTACCATATCTGAGTGACTGACCCTGCCAGTTGGAGAAGGAGGCTAAAAGTATTGTGCCCACAGACGAGCAAACAACAAAGAATACATAGTCCACCTGTACAGACATAGTCAAATCTTTTTTTAAAAAAAGGACAAAACATACAAATATACAATCAATAAGCAAGAAAAATAACTACTGAATGCCCCGAAGACAGCAGACAATATCAAAACATTTACAAAAACAGGACGGGATGGTTCTAATAGGAGTCCAAAATAAAACACCAGATGACTCTCCTCTGGAAGAAAATGCACTACAACTACCTGATAGGGAATTCAAGTCTCTAATACTCAGAATTCTCCAAGGACTGAAGCCAAAAACTGACAAACATGAGGAAAAATAGACAAATCCATGGAAAATATGGACAAAAAATTGGAAGAATTCAGGAAAATAATGCAGGAACAAAATGTCAAAATAAATTCACAACTAGAAATTATGCAAAGACAACAACTGGAAATCCAAAAGATAAACAACAAGATTTCAGAAATGGACGGTATCATAGAAGGGGTGAGAAGCAGATTTGAAATGGTGGAAGACAGGACCAGTGGAATTGAAGACAAACAATTAGATACAATTCTGTCTCAGGAAAACTCAGAAAAAAGAACAAAGAAAAATGAAGAGACCTTGAGAGTTATGTGGGACACAATCAAAAGCAAAAATTTGTGAGTGATTGGAATTCCAGAACAGGGGTAGAAAACAGAAAACACAGAGAGGATCACTGAGGAACTGCTGACAGAAAACTTGCTCAATATCATGAAAGATGAAAAGCTGGCCATCCAAGTAGCTCAACAAACACCATATAGAAGAGACCCCAAAAGAAATTCACCAAGGCATATCATATTCACACTTGCTAAAACCAAAGACAAACGAAGAATCCTGAGAGCAGCTCGTGAAAAACAAGAAGTCACATACAGAGGAGAAACAATAAGACTAAGCTCAGATTATTCGGCAGAAACCAGGCAGACA
>NW_004444134.1:3814786-3860178 GCF_000243295.1 Trichechus manatus latirostris | reverse complement strand
TTTTTGTGGGTATTTTTTAAATAGTTTCTTTGAGGTTACCATGATACTTACATTTAACATCCTGAGTTTATAACAGTATGGTTTGAATTGATACCAAAATTAACTTCAATAACAATCAAGAACTCTAGACCTATAATATTCCTACCTGTCTTAGGCTGGGTTCACTAGAGAGGCCAAACAATATATATATATAGAGAGAGAGAGAGAGAGACAGACTTATCTCAATGCAATGGCTCACGTGGTTGTGGAGGCTGACAAGTCCCAAAGTCCGTAGGTCAGGCATTGGCTGGAGGTTTCTCCTGACTCACTTGGTTATAGGGGTGGACAAACCAGAACCAGCAGGACAGAGGGCAGGCTGCTCGCTCACAAGCTGCGGAGCTGACAAATCCCAGATTCAGAAGTTCAGGCATCAATCTACTGGCTCAAATCACAAGAACTGGAGGTTGGATGATGACAAGCCAGGAAAAGGATCCAGAGTGAGCAAGTGAGCTTTAACAGAACATCCATACATATACTGGGTGTAGGCCACAGCCCCGAGGAAACCCCCCTTACAACTGATTGACTGATCACATCAGATCACATCATGGAAGTGATTACATTATATCACAAAATGGAGGACAACTACATAATCCTGAGAATCATGGCCTAGCCAAGTTGACACATAACATTAACCATCACATTCCACCCCTTGCCAACTTGGCATCTGTACACATCTCCTTAAATCTTACATAATCTCTAAATAAAGACAATTATAAAGTCGTACTTGCACCTAACTGATATAACTAACATGAGTACAACTGAAAATCCACTAGCCCAGTTTACAAACAATATTTTTTAAGTGATGGAATAAGGAAAGGAAGAAAACAAAAATATTAGATATACACACACATAAAGAAAGAAAGAAAGAAATACTCATAACAATTACAGTCCTTGTTTCTGCAACTGGCCACTTGGTCATAACTGGTATTCAGAATACCTTCTTCCACCACTAGCTCTGTATTCCCTTTACTCTTAGCAAGTACCTCAGCTGGTCGTGGTTCTTTGCCTGGTGAGATGGCCCAAACCTTCATTTCTGAAGGATCTGGGCCATTAGTAGTCATGTCTGAATGAAGTTGCTATAGTTTTCCACTGACTTTAATCACAGGGTATGGTAGTACTAAGAGACACCCTAAGGGATCTCCTGTATTCCAGACATACTCTTCTTTACCTCTCTTATGTAATATCAATCCGATTTCCCCTTGATAATCAAGATCAATCACACTAGCAAATATGGTAACTCCCTTCTTTGCCTGTTGATCCAGAGGCATAAGGACACAAAAGATGCCGGGTGGCATTCTTAACTTTCAGTTCAATGGAATCAGTGTTGTCTCTCCAGGTGCACTGCTGTAAGCTCTGCCACTGGGAGGATTTCCCTTCACCACTGTCCTTCAGGAGGTCCCAGAAAGAGGCTACCGTGCTGCCACTGTCCACTTTTGAGTGGTGCCCACATATAATGCAGAACCAGCAACCAAGAGCAAGTCTTCTTTTCCTCAGTCAACTTATAAAGAACTGCCCATGAGGGCACAGGTACAGACTAGGAGGGGGAAAGTAATGTGATGGGAATGGAGACCATGGACATTTGAGCCACTTCTTCAAGCAAATTACTGTGTCTTCAGGCCCTGCTCGAGCCTGATCTCATATATTTAATGATGGAGTGCTGCTGTGCACGTCCAACTTTATGACTCTTTGGGTCAGACAACACACAGTTCAGGATGGACATTTCAGGCCACATGATGACTTGGTGGCCCATGGTAGGTCTCCAGTCTCTACTAAGGCCCAGTAACTGGCCAAAAGCTGTTTCTCAAAAGGAGAGTAGTTATCTGCAGAGGATGGCAGGGCTTTGCTCCAAAATCCTAAGGGTCTGTGCTGTGATTCACCAGTTGGGGCCTGCTAAAGACTCCAAACAGCACCTCTATCTGCCACTGACACTTCAAGCACCATTGGATCAGCTGAATCCTATGGCCCAAGTGGGAGGGTGGCTTACACAGCAGTCTGAATCTGTTTCAGAGCTTTCTCTTGTTCTGGGTCCCACTCAAATCTAGCAGCCTTTTGAGTCACTTGATAAATAGGTTATAGTAGCACACTCAAATAATGGATATGTTGCCTCCAAAATCCAAAGAGGGCCACCAGGTGTTGTGCCCCCTTTTTAGTTGTAGGAGAGACAAGATGCACTAACTTATCCTTCACTTTAGAAGGAATATCTCTACATGTCCCAAACTACTGGACGCCTAGAAATTTCACTGAGGTAGAAGGCATTGAATTTTTGGGGTTAATTTCTCACCCTCTAGCATGCAAATGTCTTACCAATAAGTCTAGAGTCGTTGATACTTCTTCCCTACTAGGTCCAGTCAGCACAATGTCATGAATGTAATGGATCACTGTGATGTCTTGTGGAAGGGAAAGGTGATCAAGGTCCCTGCAGACTACATCATGACATAGGGCTGAAGAGTTGATATACCACTGGGGATAGGACAGTGAAGGTGTATTGCTGGCCTTGCCAGCTGAAGGCAAATTGCTTCCGGTAATCATTCAAAACCAGAATCAAAAAAAAAGGCATTGGCCAGATCAATAGCTGCATACCAGCTACCAGGAGATGTATTAATTTGCTCAAGCAATGAAACCACATTTAGAATAGCAGCTGCAATTGGAGTCACCACCTGGTTAAGTTTATGATAATCCACTCTTATTCTCCAAGATCCATCTGTTTTTTGCACAGGCCAAATAGGTGAGTTGAATGGGGATGTGGTGGGAATCACCACCCCTGCATCCTTCAAGTTCTTGATGGTGGCAGTTATTTCTGAAATCCCTCCAGGAATAGTTTTGCTTTTGGTTTACTATTTTCCTAGGTAGGGGCAGTTCTAATGGCTTCCACTTGGCTTTTCCTACCATAATAGCCCTTACTCCACTTGTCAGGAATCCAGTGTGGGGGTTCTGCCAGTTGCTAAGTATGTCTATTCCAATTATGCATTCTGGAACTGGAGAAATCACTACAGAATGGGTTTGGGGACCCACTGGACTTACTGTGAGATGGACCTGAGCTAAAACGCCATTAATAACCTGACCTCCATACAACCACCACTCTGACTGGTGGGCCACAGTGATGTTTTGAGTATCCTGGAATTAGTGTCAGTTCAGAACCAGCATCCAGTAATACCCAAAAAGTCTGATTATTTCCTTTCCCCATGAACAGTCACTGTTGTAAAAGGCTGTAGATGCCTTTGGGGAAGGCTGGGAGTAAGATCAACAGTATAAAATTTTGCCAATGTCTGGGGTCCTTCCTCAAGGGAACCTTTCCTCCCCTTAATTCAAGGGGCTGTGGGTCCATACACTGGCTCAAGTCTGGAAATTGATTGAGGGGCCTCTATTCTGGCGATTCATGTTAGACTGATGTTCCCTTGACCTAGAATTCTTCCACTTGTTCAGATCAAATAAATATTCAGCACATTTCCAATCTATTTCACTCCTACAGACACCATAACTAAGTAGCCAATGCCATAAGTCCATATGATTCAGCCTATTCTGATTACTGCTTTGACTCTGTTGTCCATTACGGTACCCATGCCCACCTTATCTTTGTCAATTAAGTGCCGCCACTTGGCCCCTACCACCACAGGGTCCAGTCAACCCCATAGTAGTTAGGTATCTTAATTTAGTTAGGGCAGTTCCCACTGATTTACATAAAATAGCAGTCACAGCAGTCTTCAAGGATGCTGGGGCTCCCTTCACAAATTTATTCCTCACTGTTGTGTCCAAAGGTGTGTGCTCTGGACTCTTTATGTGTGGAGATAAATCCACTCTAATATGCCAATTTCCCTCAGCCTTTGGATACCCTTGTCTACAGGATTCCGAGGGAGGTCTTGTACTTCAACTTGATTTAGTGTAAACCACTGCTTAATTCATACTTCAGTGAACCAAGTGAATAAACTACTCAATTCTTTTCTAATCCCTCAAGCTGAAACACTGAAGGAAGCTTCTGTGCTTAGTGGGCCCATATCAATAAACTCAGATGGATCCAACTTATATTTTTGCACCATTATCCCGCACCCTAAATAGCCATTCCTACACACATTCCCCAGGTTTCTGTTTGTACATATTAGAAAAGTCAAGCCATTCTTTTGGAGTGTAGCATACCTACTCCTGTGTCACACTTTGTACTTCACCTTTTGGGGCTTGCTGGGACTTAAATCTAGTTATAGGTCTAGATGCAAAATATGGATGGTGGATGTTGGTCCTGGGAACATTCAGCAATGTCTTGTAAGGCACCTATCTCAGATGATGCTCCAGGTGCCACCTCAGGTGATATCTTAGTCAAAGATACTACAGGCACAGCTGGATTAATCTCATCAGAGGGGGTGGAAGGTATAATGGTTTTCCTGGAGAGGGTGACTTAGCAGACAAAAATGGAGTGATTTCTTCAGATGGGAGTAAGAGGGCTTATTCTTTTGACAGGAGTTATTCAATGGAATTTAGGGGCTCAGTTTCCTCACCTTCCTGGTTATCTGCCCATATGTCCCATCCCAAATTTCAGGATCCAATTTCTTCCCAGTCAATGCCCTCACTTTAACTTCAGACACGATTTGACTTTGGGAATTCAGTTGATGTTGTAATTCAGCCACTTTTATGACAAATCTCTGGGTTTGGTTTTTGGCAATATCAGCTCTGGTACCAAAAAAAATAAGGTTTTGTTTCAGGGAACAAGTGGCACTTTGAGGTCTTTTATGTGGCACTTGAGTTGTGACTCTGAAGCCCTAAGCTCACCTCTCTCTTTCACCACTTTGTTTAGTTGAAAGTAGGACCAACCGACTAGCTTCCCTATACTTCTCATTCTGAAAAAATTATAGAAAAGTATCAAACATGCTATTGCCCAGAGCCTTGTCTCTCACCAATATGTGATCTACTGGTAGTATTTTGCATATTAATATCACCACCTCATTCCATGGATTAGCAGCACCGTCTTTACTTTTAACGGCAGAGTCATCAGCACTGTTAAGACTACCCAGACTTGAGAATCAATTTAGAAAATTCATCCTTAAGATTTTGTTTCTCTAGAATCACTTTTGGTACCAAATGTCTTATACAGACAGAAGGATTTATCTCAAGGAAATGGCTCACATGGTTGAGGTTGGCAAGTCCCAAAATCCATGGGTCAAGCATTGGCTGGATGCTTCTTCTGACCTACGTGATTGCAGGGGCTGAGGAACCCAGAATCAGCAGGTCAGACAGCAGGCAGCTGGCTCACAGAGCTGTGGAATCCCAGAATCCCAAAGATGGCAGCTCAGATGGCAAGCTGGTGGCTCACGGGGCTGCAGAGCTGGTGAACCCCAAAGTCAGCAGGTCAGGGGACAGTCTGTTGCCTCAAGTCCCAAGAACAGGAGGTCAGGTGATGATGAGCTGGAAACATGATCCAGAGCAAGCAAGCAAGCTTTGCCAGAACATCTATATATACTTTGGGTGCAGGCCACACCCCCAAGGAAACTCCCTTTACAACTGATTTGCTGATCACTTCAGACCACATCATGGAGGTGATTAAATTATATCACAAAATGGAAGATAACTACATAATCCTGAGTATCATGGCCTGACCAAGTTGACACGTAACATTAACACTACCCTTGTTCCCATTTATTTTGTTGTCACCTATTACATCTTTATAATCATGTGCCCTGTAACATAAATTTATAATTATTTTTATCATTATAAAGCACAAAGGACATAACAATTCAAGTTCCCAAGCAAAAATACCTTAAAACTTGCTGTTATACTTTTCCATGCAATTATTTTAAATGGAGATCTTTCTTTCCATGTATGGCTTTGCTTTACTTTCTAATGTCATTTATTTCCCATTTGAATGACTCCCTTTAGCATTTCTTGTATGGTCGGTCTAATGGATATGAACTCTATCAGATTTTGTTTATCTTGGAATGCCTTAATTTAGTCTTCAATCTTTTAGGACGGTTTATCTGGAGATAGTATTCTTGGTTGACAATTCTTTTTTTTAGCACTTTAAATATGTTATTTCCATTGCCTTCTGGCCTCCAAGGTTTTTGAGGGGAAACCACACTTAATCTTATTCGGATTCCTTTGTATGTGACTATTCATTTCTCTCCTGCTGCTCTAAAGATTGTCTCTCTATCTTTAGTTTTGAGAGCCTGGTTATAATGTGTCTTTTTGTGGGTCTCTTTGGGTTTATCTGACTTGGAGTTCACTGAGCTTCTTGGATTTGTAGATTCATGTCCTTTGCCAGAAAGCTTCTATCATTATTTCTTCAAATATTCTTTCTATCCCTTCTTCTCTCTCATCTCCTTGTGGGACTCCCAAAATGCATATGTTAGTTCACTTAGTGTTGTCCAACAATTACTTTAGACTATACTCAGCAGTCTTGAGCCTTCTCTCTTGCTGTTCCTCAGCTGCCATCATTTTGATTACCTTATCCTTTAGACCAATGATTCTGCCTTCTTCCAGGTCAAATATGTTGTTAAATTCTTCCATTCTTTCAGTTAATTGTGTATTTCAGTTCCAATATCTCTGTTTGGTATCTGTTTTTATTTTAATAGTATCTATCTCATTTTTACATTCTTATTTTTTCATACGTCATTTTCCAAATTTCCTTTAGTTCTTTTTATTCTTTTAACTTGAGTCTTTATTTCTTTTTTTAAAATTGATTTTGTTGTTGTTGTCGAGAATATACACAGCAAAACACACACCAATATAACCATTTCTACATGATCAATTCAGTGGCATTGATTATATTTTTTGAGTTGTGCAACCATTCTCACCCTCCTTTTCTGAGCTGTTCCTCCCTCACTGATATAAAGTCACTGGCTCCTAAGGCTCCTGTCTAATCTTTCAAGTTGCTCTTGTCAATCTGATCCCATACAGACAGTTCTTAAAAGAGCATAATGTTCAAAGCAGACATTTTTTACTCATTTAGCTAAAACTATTGTTTGGTTTTAAGAAGACTTCAGGGGATACTTTTGGTTTAAGTTTTAAAGATTGTCTCAGGGCAATAGTTACAAGGATTCATCCAGCCCTTGTGGCTCCAGAAAGTATAGAGTCCATGAGAATTTGAGGTTCTGTTCTGTATTTCCCCCTTTTGATCAGGATTCTTCCATGGAATCTTCGATCAAAATATTCAGTAATGGTAGCCAAGTACCATCTAGTTCTTCTGGTCTCATGGCAAAGGTGGCAGTTGTTCATGGAGACAGTTAGACACACATTCCCTATCCTCCTCCTATTCCTGACTCTTCTTCCTCTGTTGCTTCAGGTGAATAGAGAACAATTGTTGTGCTTGGATGGCCGCTTGCAAGCTTTTAAGACCCAAGGCACTACACAACGAACTAGGAGGAAGAACAGAAGCACTAAACATGTTACATTAGGCCAATAAACTGGGAAGTCACATGAAACCATGACCCTAAACTTCCAAACCAAGGAACCAAATCCTATGAGCTGTTTGGTTGTACATAAACAGCCTCAGCAGATACTCTTTTTTTTTTTTTTTTGTCACTGTTGTAAGTATATCTATCACACAACTTTTGCCAATTTGACGTTTTACAGTTTTACAACTTATTGATAGCAATCACAATAATTGGCTGTGCAAACCTACCCTTAACCAATGCAATTTTTCCATCACTATTAACCCTCCTGTCTTGGTCATCTAGCACTGCTATAACAGAAATACCACAAGTGGATGGCTTTAACAAAGAGCAGTTTACTCTCTCACAGTCCAGTAGGCTATAAGTCCGAATTCAGGGCGCCAGCTCCAGGGGAAGACTTTCTCAATCTTTCAGCTCTGGAGGAAGGTCCTTATGATACATCAGTCTTCCCTCAGTCTGGGAGCATCTCAGCCCAGGAAGCTCAGGTCCAAAGGATGTGCTCTGCTCCCAGCACTGCCTTCTGGGTAGTATGAGGTTCCCATGTCTCTCTGCTAACTTCTCTCTTTTATGTCTCAAAAGAGATTGGCCTAAGACACTATCTAATCTTGTAGATCTCATCAATATAACTGTCACTAATCCATCTCATTACATCATAGTGATAGAATTTACAACACATAGGGAAATTACATCAGATGAAAAAATGGTAGACAATCATACAATACTGGGAATCATGACCTAGCCAAGTTGACAGATACTTTTTGGGGACACAATTCAATCCAAGGCACCTCCCTTTTCTCTCCCTCTTATCCCTGGTAATGACTAATAAACTTTGGTCTCTATATATTTGCCTTTTCTTGTCTTTTTATATAAGTGAGGTCATACAATATTTGTCTTTTTATGATTGACTTATTTTACTCAGAATTATGTCTTCAAGTTCCATCCATATTGTAGCATATATCAATACTTCATTTCTGGAAGTGGAGCCAATATGGCACCCTAGACAGATGCACCATGCCACCCCTCTGCAGTAAAGACCCAAAAAAGTAATTAAAATCGATACAAACATAAATCCTGGAACCCTCAGCATCAAATGAATGGATAAACAACTAGATCAAAAACCCAATGGAAGAACCAACTGACGGAAAACAGAGAACAAAGAGAGATATGAAGTGGAAGTCCCCTGCCAACTAACAACGCATAGTGTCACCATCTTGTAGAAAAGCTAATAATAACCCTGGACAGGGAGTATGGGAAGGTAACATTACAGAGCTCACAACAAGAGTCAGAGCACCCAGTAACCAGAGAAACACGCTTTCCCACTCCTCACATTTTTGGTGAGTAGAAACAAGAACCTCCTCATCCCACTGCCAGGGCCCAAAATACAAGTCACCCTACCCCCAACCCACCCTGCCCCATCCTGTCACATGGCTTTTTTTTCTCATTCTTCTTTTTCTTTGTCCCTCCTGCCTAGACCTGTATGCCACCTCCCCCTTCCCATCAGCCCCTGCTGCAATGCAGCAGCTAGAGAGCCACAGGCCTGGCATCACCACTGCCCTCCCAAACCAACCAGCCAGCTCCCACTGAGCTGCCATTCTTTTTTTGCTTTTTTATTTCTCTTCTTTTTTTTTCTTTGTCCCTCCTATTTTGCCCTGTACATCATCTACCCTCCTTTCCCAGTGGCTTTCAGGTCTGGTCCAGCCCCATTCTCCAGCTCCCACCAAGCTGCCAGTTTAATATTTTTTTAATTTATTTTATTTTTTCTTGTTCCCTTTCCTTCTTTTCTATCTCCCTCTCACCTAGCCCTGTATGCAAATTCCCCCTCCTCCTACTGGTTTCTGCTGCACTGGAAGAGCCACCGGCCTGTGACCACCCCTGGTTTGCCCTATCTCCACCTACCAGACCCACTGCACTGCCATTTACTTTTTTTTCTACTTACTACCTAGCCCTGTACCCACATTCTCCCCACTCCCACTGACCCCAGGTCAAACCTGCCCCCACCAGCCAGCTACCACTTTTTCTCTCTCCTTTCTTTTCTTTCTCCCTTCCACCTACCCCATTTGACACCTGATGGACCAACATCAGGAGGGAGAAAGAGACAGCACAGTCTTCCCTCAGCCACCTTTCCAAACCAGTGTAAAGCGAAGCAGGCTTGCCCTCCCTGATGTTGCCCTGCACACCTGGACAAAGTTGTGAGAACTATTGTGCCCACAGATAAGCAAGAAGTAAAGCACACCTGGCTCACCTACACTGACATATCAAAAGAAAAAAAAGCAAGACTAAACAAACAGAAATGCAATCAATAAATAAAGAAAATAATATCTTAATGTCTCAGAGACAGCAGAAAATATCAAAATTTAAAAAAAAAAGGAGAGGATGCCTCCAGGAAGTGACAAAAATAAAGAGTTATATAACATTCCAGTAGAAGAAAAGGTAGTGGAATTACCTGATATGGAATTCAAAGGACTAATATTTGGGGTTCTCAAAGAAATTAGGAAAGAGATCATGGAAAACACAGAAAAACAAACAAGGAAAAAATGGACAAAATCATGGAATACACAGAGAAAGCAATAGAAGAATTCAAGAAAATAATACAAGAAAAAAACAAAATAAATAAACAATCAGAAATCACACACAAACAGCAACTAGAAATCCAAAAGTTAAACAATAAAATTTCAGAAAGTTCAGGCAACTCAGTAGAAAGTTATGGGAGCAAATCTAAAACAACAGAAGACAGAAACAGCAAGATTGAAGACAAAGCCATGGATGCCATTTTGTTTGAGGAAAAATTCAGAGAAAATAACAAAGAAAAGCTAAGAATTATGTAGGAAACAATCAAGAGCAAAAATTTGTGCATGATTGGAGTTACAGAACAGGAGGAGAAAATGGAAAACACAGAGAACATTGTTGAAAATTTGCTGGGGAATAACTCCTCAAATATCATGAGATGAAAATCCAAGAAACTCAAGGAACCCCATGTAGAATAGACTCCAAAAGAAAGTCACCAAGAGATATCATAATCACACTTGTCAAAACCAAAGACAAAGAAAGAATCCAGAGAGCAGCTGAAGAACTATGAAAAGTAACTTAAAAGAGGAAACAATAACACTACGCTCTGATTACCCTGCAGAAACTATGAAGGCAAGAAAGAAATGGGATGATATATAAAAAACACTGAAAGAAAAAAAAAACTGCCAACCAAGAATAATATATCCTGCAAAACTCTCTCACAAATATGATAGTGATATTAGGACTTTTCCAGATAAACGGAAATTAAGGGAACTCATAAAAACAAAACCAAACTTACAAGAAATATCAAAGGGAGTCCTTTGCTTAGAGAACCAACATCAAACCAGAACTGGAGTCTAGGACACAGGACAGCATCAGAAATATACCAACCTAGGTAAAGAATCCTCAATAATAAAACAGAGATAAAGGACTTAACACAAGGAGACAGGAACTCAGCACAGGAATGTAAGAAGAACAAAGAAAGTGTCAGCTCCACAAAAAAAGCACAACAATATGACAGCAACTAACTCATACCTATTGATAATCACACTGAATGTAAATGACTTAAATACAACCATAAAGAGACAGATAGTGGCAGAAAGAATAAAAAAACCATGACCCATCAAATATGCTGTCTACGAGAGACACACCTTAGACACAAAGACATAAATATATTAAAAACCAAATGATGGAAGAAAACACATCAAGCAAACAAAACCAGAAAAGGGCAGAAGTGGCAATACTAATCTCAGGTAAAATAGACTTTAAGGTAAAATCAACCATAAAAGACAAGGAGGTCATTATACAATGATTAAAGGGGAAATCCACCAAGAAGACATAACCTTAGTAAATATTTAGGCATCCAATGACAGGGCTCTAAAATACATTAAACAAACTTGAACACCACTGAAAAGAGAATTAGATAGTTCAACAATAATAGTAGGAGACTTCAGTACACCACTTTTGGTAAAGGACAGAATATCTAGAAAGAAGCTCAACAAAGACACAGAAGATCTAAAGGCCAAAATCAACCAACTTGACCTCATACAAATATATAGAATACTCTTCCCAGCAGCAGCAAAGTTTACATTCTTTTCCAATGCACATGGAACATTCTCCAAAACAGACCACACTGTAGGCCGTAAAACAACCCTCAATAAATTCCAAAACATCAAAATAATAGAAAGCATTCTATTGATGATAACAACATAAAGATAGAAATCAATAACACGAAGAGTAAGGTAAAAAATTTAAATACATGGAAACTGAATAACACTTTGCTTAAAAACAACTGGGTAATAGAAGAAATCAAAGAGGGAATAAAAAAATTCCTAGAATCAAATGAGAGTGAAAACACATCATACCAAAACCTTTGGGGCACAGCAAAGACAGTGCTCAGAGGTCAATTTATAGCAATAAATGCACACATCAAAAAAGAAGAATGGACCAAATTCAAATTGTTAGCCCTACAACTAGAGCAAATAGAAAGAAAACAGAAAAAGAAGACCACAGCCATTGGAAGTAAGGAAATAATAAAGATTATAACAGAAATAAGTGAAATAGAGAACTGAAAAAAATAGAATCAACAAGACCATAGGTTGGTTCTTTGAAAAGATCAACAAAAAAAACAAACCATTGGCCAAACCGACTAAAGAAAAACCAGAGAGGAAGCAAACAACCCAAAGAAGAGATGAGATGGAGGACATTACAACAGACCCAACTGAAATTAAAAGTATTAAAGCAGAATACTATAAAAAATTGCACTCCAACAAATTTGAGAATCTAGAGGGAATGGAAAAATTTCTAGAAATACACAACGTACCTAACCTAGCACAAACTGATATAGAAAATCCAAACAGACCCATAACAAGAGAAGAGTGAAGAGGTAATAAAAAAAAAAGCTCCCAACAAAAAAAAGCCCTGGCCCAGATGACTTCACTAGAGAATTCTACCAAACATTCAAGAAGAGCTCATGCCAAACCAAACTAAAACCAAACATGTTGCCGTACAGTCGATTCTGACTCACAGTGACCCTAAAGGACAGAGTAGAACTGCCCCATAGGATTTCCAAGGAGCACCTGGTGGATTCAAACTGCTGACCTTTTGGTTAGCAGCCGTAGCTCTTAACCACTACACCACATAGAAAAGGGAAGTATGCTCCCGAATTCATTCTATGAAGCCAACATAAACCTGATACCAAAGCCAGGGAAAGACATCAACAAGAAAAAGAAAGAAGGGAAAACTACAGACCAATATCTCTCATGAATATAGATGCAAAAATTCACAACAAAATTCCAGCCAACTGAATTCAGCATCATATAAAAAAAAATACACCATGTCCAAGTGGGATTCATATCAAGTATGCAAAAATGGTTCAACATTAGAAAATCAATCAACATAATTCACACTATTGAAAGCACTGTATAATTGGAGGAACAGAGAATGCCAACATCTTGTGTTATGGATTGAATTATGTTCCTCCAAATTATGTGTTGTAAATCTTGACCTCTATGTCTGTGGTTATAATCCCATTTGGGAATGGGTTGTCTTTGTTATGTTAATGAGGCAGGATTAATGTAGGGTGTATCTTGAGTCAATCTCTTTTGAGAAATAAAAGACATTAAACAAGCGAGCAAAGGAGAGATGGGGGAAGAGTGATATCATGAATTTGGACTTCTAGCCTCCTAAACTGTGAGAAAATAAAATTTCTGTTTGTTAAAGCCATCCACTTGTGGTATTTCTGTTATAGCAGCACTAGATAACCAAGACACCTTGCAAATTTCTAATGTCTTGTATTCAGGGAAAAATGGCAAGGCACACAAAGAAACTGGAAATGAAGGCCCGTTCAAGGGAGAGAAATTCTTTTGATAAAAACTTGAATAATAAGCATAATGGAAGAATATAATACAACAATATTAAACAACCTCAAAGAACCAAAGGAAAACACAAAGAACTAAAGGAAATTAGACTGCTGAGATTGCTTAAGTACAACCAAAAACTTCATGGGATTTTATAATGGTAACCACAGACAAAATACACACAAAAGGAAAAGAGAAGGGAATCAAAATGGTTCACTACAAAAAAATCAACAAAAACACAAAAATTGACCTCTCCCTCTTCCCACCAGACCCTGCCACACCACCGTGGCCAGAGAGCCACCAGCCTGCCACCCACCCCAGCTCTGCCCCACCCCTACCCACTAGCTCCGACCAGGCTGACATTTCTCTTTTGCTTTTTTTCTTTCTCTTCTTTCTCCATCCCACCTACCCCCAGTACATCACCTCCCCTCCTTTACCTCTGGGGCCAGTGCAAATTTCTGCAAGAAGCTCTTAGGAGATAGTCATCTTCACACTTTGATTGCCACTCCCTCTTCTTCCCTGTGGTTTCTCCAGCTCAAACCAGACCAAGGTTTCAGTTTTTCAGAGGCTCCCAGACAGATCCAAAAATATACCCTAATTAACCCTCCCTCAGAGAAGGTGCAGGCTTTAGTCTTTGGGTTACCAATCCTTCTCCTGCTACGGGAGGGTAGCATGCCGGGAGGGGAAAAAGCAGAGACACCATGAACAGTCAGCCCAGGAGATCTATGGTATTAGAATCAGAGCCATAGATCGGGGCCCTTTCAAGTATACAGGAGTTTCTGTGTTGGCTGGGGTGTGGAGCAGCTGCTGAGCCACTGCGGTGGACCCTCTGCCATGCTGGAAAAGGTACCCTGAACAATGTGTCTGGGATTTCTGTGCTTTTAGTTTCAGAGCCAGAGATCAGGGGCCCTCTCTGTGCACTGGCCCATGCACCAGCTGATGGTGTGGGAAATTTCCCAGGCATCCCTCTGCCACGCTGGGAGGCGGAGGGACAGGGGCACTCTGAATAGTCCACCTGGGAGATCTGTGCTTTTCTTTTGGATCCAGAGATCAGGGGCCCTTCCCTGTGCACCAGATATCTGTGTACCAGGTTGTCATGCCAGGTGGCTGTTGGACCACTTGGGTTTTCCTTCTGCCACGCTGGGAGAGGGAGAGATGGAGACAGTGGAGGAAGGAAGTGCTTTTCCTACTATATTATTCATCCTTGTCTTGATCCAATTTTCAGTTCCTTGCTGCTGTTCTTTTCCTCATTTCAGATGTCTTACAGGGCTGAATATGGGATTCTAGTTGCTTTTATTGGTGTTCTTGTGGGGAGGGTCAGGATCTTAGATCTGCTCACATGACTGTTCAGAATTATGCCCACTCTTTTATTAAATAAGTATTTATTAAACACCTGTCATAGCCCAAGGCTGTAGATATATGAACATGAAAAGCCCCAGCCCTCAGAGAATTTATACTCTAGTAAGTATAAATCATAGTCCATGGGCCAAATCTGGCCCACTACCTGTTTATGTACAGCCTGCAAGCTAAGAATGTTTTTGTTTTTTATGTTTTTAAATAGTTGAAAAAAATCAAAAGACAAATAATATTTTATGACATGTAAACTTTATATGAAATTAAAATTTTAGGGTCCATAAATAAAGTTTTATTGGAACATAGCCTCATCCATTTATTGACATATTGACTATGGCTGCTTTGGACAATAATGGCAGAGTCGAGTATTTGCAACAGAGAAGGTATGGCCTGCAAAGCCTAACATATTTATTATCTGTACCTTTACAGAAGGGGGAAACAAAAAACTTTGGCTGACCCCTAGTAGAACACAGATCTATAGACAAATAACTGCTGCAATGTGCGTCAAAAGTAGGAGAACAGTACATCTGCCTGATGTGGGGAGGGCCAGATGCAGGGGAGTCAGGAGGGCTTCATAAAAAAAGTGAAGTTTGCCATCTGAGAGCAATGTACTGTCCATACAAGACCAGTGAATGCAAACATCAGCAGGACTTTCTCCTGAAATTGTTTTTCCAATGCTAATGGTAGATTTATACAGATTCCTCCAAATCTTTGCCCTTCTCCCCTGGTGCCAATACCAGAAACTTGTTAGATTGGTATATTAATAGATTTTTAGGCATTTTAGAGATGCTATACCTAACCATGGTATGACTGCTCACCCAGAAATTGAGACTGTGCCAACCTATAACCCTATTGCCACTCTGGTTCCATCAGCTACACTAACAAGCCACAGACAGAAATGGTGAATGGAAATCAAGTGGAAAATCATTCAAAGATGAAAAATAAATAAAAAGAATCGGTTGGAAAACCATGGTCCATACATGGAGGGATAACTTCAGGACCTTTAGGGAAACCATCTCCTGGAGCTTTCAGTGAGGCCTGATATAACAAGCTGAAATAAAATATCAAAGACGGCAGAGAACAATAGGCTTCAGTAAACAGCATACTCCAGGGAGCAAGCTGCAAGGGAACATCTTATAAAAATAACACATCAGAACAAATCTCCTCATGTGGCAGGCCGGATACAGGAAATTCATTTCCTCTCCCCAAATTCAAATAATGAAATGAAATGTTGCTCCCTGACAGGAGCAAGGAGGCCATGCCACTGACTTACTTGACATGGACTAATCTTTCTGACAAAGAAATTGTTTTATGAAGGTGTCTGGCCCTAACAGACAGTATCTTTCCCCCAACTTCCTTCCACACTGCAGCCATGTTCTCTACCTCACTACACACAGCAGTGGCAGGTGTGCGCTAGAGAAGAGCATTCCCTTGCTGGGATCTGGGAAGGAAGCACTCAAAGAGCAGAAGGAAAATGAATATTTGATATGCAAAAAAGATTCACAGGTGCATGGGAGTGGGGGCAAGACTGGCAGCTCCTCACGTCTCTCTCAGCTTCCATCAGAAGAGACTCTGGGAAGTTTTCAAGTGTCCAATCTTCTATTTGAACTCTGCAGGGCCAAAATCACACAGCCTGCCTTTGGTTACCTGACAACGAAATGAGTCCCTAGCATCATGATGAAATACCTCTTGATAAAATGTGTACTGTACTCTTCAGAATCCATGGCACTTTGCTATTGTCATTGTTGTGAGTTTCCTTTGAGTCTGCTGTGACTCATGTTGTGACCCCATGCACAACAGAACCAAATGCTTCCTGGTCCCACATCATTCTCATGATTGCCAGCATGCTTGAGTCCATTGTTGCTTCTAACATAGAGGGATCAACTTTCAGCACTATGTTGGGCAATATTTTGTTGTGATTCATAGGGTTTTAATTAGCTGATTTTCAGAAGTAGAATGCCAGACCTTTTTTCCTAGTCTGTCTTAGTCTGGAAGCTCTGCTGAAACCTGTCCACCATGACTGACCCTGCCGGTATTCGAAATAAGGGTGGCATAGCTTCCAGCATTAGAACAACACATAAGCCACCACAATACAACAAACTGACAGACAGATGGTGGGTGACCCTTCTCTAGGGATTATAAAGGAGCTTTGCTCAGACATAGTCCTTGCCTAAAAGGAGACAACTATCTGGTAGCAGTGATAACTATTATATAGCATTTTAAAGATTTAAACTGTTCATCTTGTCCTTTAAGCCTCACAATAATCCTGTGGGGTAGATAATTTTATGCCCACTTTACAGACAAGACAACTGAGATCAAGAGAGATAAAATAACTTCAGCTAGCAAGCAGTGGAGCCAGAACCTGAGCCCAGATCTTCAGAAGCAAAGTCTTCATTTTTCCATGACCGGAGGTTGCCTGGAGATGCACTGTATATAAATCACTGACGACCTAATGTATTTTGAAAGGGCTAATATTAGAGTTCTTTGCTTAAGCCTATCCCCAGAGAGCAAGATTCTCCTTTAAATAGTAAGGATTATGTACAAAATATAATGCCAGTCATTCTGAAAGTCTCATATTCATACATTACCAGTTTGTTGCACTTTTTCTCATTTACCATACTTGTTGAACTTCACTGGATAGAAAAATGTGCTCAGTGTTTCCAACTCCTCAGTAAGGTGTTCTAGCATCTGAGAATCAGAGAATAATAATTGTCTAATTTTGTAACTGGTATAAATTTAAATACAGTCTATCCTAATTATTCACAGATTCTGTTTATGCAAATTCATCTATTTGCTAAAATTTATTTGTAACACCAAAACTAAAACTCAAAGCTTTCATCGTCATTTTCGGACATGCACAGAGTGGTGAAAATCTGCGTCCTGCCCAACATGGACACTCTGCCTCTTGTTTTAGCTCTCATGCTCTGAAGCAAGTGTTCCTTTGGCGACCTGTGTAGTGCCATGCTTTTCACGTTTGTTGTGCTTTTTGTTGATGATTTCACCATTTAAAATGCCCCCAAGCATAATGTTGAAGTGCTTTCCAGTGTTCCTAAGCACAAGAAGGCTGCGATGTGCCTTGAGGAGAAAATATATGTATCAGTAATAGGGTGCATCCCGATCTGCATTGGAAGTGCTAAAGCAACAGCTCTAGTGTCAGATGTGGCTATGGGAAAGTGGCTGAACTTGTGGATTCGTGAGTAACGAGTGAAAGACAAAAGTGCAGCAGTGGAAAGCATTCCTGTGAGACAAAGCAGAGGCTTGCGGGCGCCTCACCCTGTGTTTCTCTCAGGAGCAATGGCTTGTAGTCACTAATTCAGTGTTTGCAGTCACTTTATAGAACATAATTATTGAGACTAATGAGGATCAACTGTATTCTGTGAGCTAGGGAACTACCTAAAACAAACTGGTGAGCTATTAACAATTTTCTTTGAAAATATCTGGAGTGAACGATATAGCAATTTTTTTTCCTCATTGAAGAAATTCCTCTCTGAACTCTAGATTCTGAAGTAAGGAACTATTTTAAAACTTCCTTAAATGTCATATGCCTTCTGAGATTCAAACAGCAATCTTGAAATGGAGATTATTTAAAAGCCCTCACACTAACAATAATAGGAACCATTTATTGAGCAATTGCTATGTGGAGACACTACCGAACATTGCAAATAACTGAACATATTAATTCATACTACAACCTAACAAGGCCTGATTACTGCCTCCATTGTTACAGATGGGAAAACTGGGGCCTGGAGTTTAAGGTTAAAGTGATGTGCCCAGGAGCACCCAACTAGCTCCCATCCAACCGACACCAAAGCTATGGAAGAAGGTTGGCTCTATGTCCCATCTGTTACCAGGATTCTCCCTGGACAGAAGTGCCACCATCCCAAGGCAAGGCTCTTAAGCTCCCTTTTTTCTTATTCTCCACAAACTAGGCTCAGGTAGGTTTCCTTTTCCAAATCTACCCACTGAAATCCCCTCTCAAGAAGGATAAGAGTGGGCAGAAATGCCTGGAAAGATGTCATCTGCTATCTCTCTTCAGGTATTTTAACAGAGGACAAAGTCCTTGCCCGGCGGACATCAAAGACACAGGAGGGTCTGACTGTGGAATGTCAGGCCTCGGTGAGCACAAGGGAGAGCATTTTTAAAGGCAAGCAGTTCCAAAAGTCACACCATCAAACAAGCCCCACACAGACATACCATCTTCTCTTAGAGTTTCCTTCTTATCCTTATTCCCACACACACCCATAAAGCATGAGGAATATGAGTGGTTCCTCTTGCCTGTTAATAGAAGATCTGAATTACTTTTTAACAAACCTTTATGTAGTATTTTCCACATGCCAGCACTTTACAAATATTGATTCATTTAATTTTTATAATAATCCTATGAGGGAGGTATTATTGCCATTTTACAGATAAGGGAGCTGAACCACAGAGAGGTTGAGTAGCTCTTCTAATGAGAAATAGGTAGTGTGGGAATTTGAACCCAGGCAGTCTGTGTTCTTATTCCATTTAATTTTCAAAGGCCAGGCTAAACCTTAGGCTTGCTAATTTGGGAGTAGAATTTCTAATGAATGAATGATATGAGGATAGGTCATAGGAGGGGAGAATTAATGCTGATATTAACCTATGTTCTGTTGATGAAAAGTAAGCTCTTGAAACCTGAGAGGGCTGTTAGGGAGATTATGATTATATTCTGAAATTTCTTTTAAGTAATATTAAAATCGTAGAGTGAATTTAGGGACCTGGAAGTACCTTAATGATTTGATTTATTCTCCCCAACTCTCTGCATTTTACAAGGCCCTGAGACTCAGAAACCACTCTAAGCCCATGAAATATATTGTAACAAATATGAATATAATATGATATGGTAATAAAGAATTGTACATGGTCCCTGTGTTCAAGGATCACGATAAAGTCAGAGAGACAAAGCAGCCTGAAAAAATAAAATGCTGTACTAACCACATAGAACTCAGTGTTGCTATAAGAACTCAAAAACACGGACACATCCACAGAAAAGGCATGTCAGGGGTCACTTCTCAGGGGGAGAAACTTGTTTGAGTACTGAAGGACGGGGCATTGAGTTCAGTGCACGGGCCCATCTCTTCACTCATCCACATGACTTGAAGGCAAAGCCCTTGTCTCCGTACCGATTTTCATGAGCCCTCACTTTAATCATGGGACTTTTTTAGAAGAAGTTGAAGAAATGGGGTTTTGTAAATGTGGATCTGAAATGAAGGACTGTAGGTTATAGCAGGAGTTTTATTTAAAATTTCCCCTGGACAGATTCAATCCTATTGACATTCTTTATATTACTCTTTAGAGAATTTATATTTGTGAACAATATAGCAAATAGCTCATCCCTGAAACACTAGATAGTTTTGTGGCTTTGAGAGTATTATGAAAATTATAAATGATAAGGAAACTCTGGGCCAAATTTTAGTTTTATGCATCTTTCCAGGAATTACATAGGATGAGAATCTGACCTTTTGAGAGTTAAAAATGTTGCTAAAAACAAAGAATACTTGATGTACAAGAGCCAAAGTGCATTAAATCATATTGGTACTGCAATTATCTCTCAGCAAAGATCCTTGGAGTTGAAGTTCAAGCTGGGGGTCGGGAGGATGGTTGGGGGAAACAGTGTCCCTCTTGTTAAAATAAAGCAATTAGTTTAATATATACTGTAGGGAAAGGAGAGAAGGCAAGGGAAATTTCCCTTGTCAAATGGTTAACATTTAGAGTGCTGCTTAGAGTAAAAGTAATAAGGCACTCTTCATGAAAAAATTGGCCATGTACCATGTCTAAATGCAAACATGTGTGTTCTTTATTTTTTTTTAATTCATTTAGACTTCTGTTAACTGGGAATATTTTTACGTGCATTCTCAGTCCTTCCCTTTCTCACTCGTACAAAAATGTGTCAGGGGACGGGAACTCACCCATAGTCACAAGTATGTTTAGATACCATAAAATATTTAATAGTACTTTCTAGAATGGTTAAGCCCCACCAAATGACTAAACAAACTTTAATTTACAATTCACAGGCTGAAATATTCAAAGGGCTATAATATTTTGCTTCTGCTAATTTATATCTCTTAGAGAGATGTTAAATTTAAAATGTGCCATTTAGAAGTTTCAAAACTCACATTTCTTTTTATGAAGTAAAGAACTAAACATATCTTTATTTCTGAGAGTTTACATTCTTTGCCATAGAGGTTTGTAGCATTTCTTGGATAATTTTAATGATCTTTGCTTTCTGTAAAGATTTTTCTTTTAATTGGTCTTGAAAACAGGTAATTCTGACTCAGTTGGGATCCAGAGTTTACTTTAGTTCTTACTGACGAGTGAAAAAGTAAGCTTCTGCAGCGATACACACAACAGTACGGTTGATCCTCAAAAACTTCATGCTGCGAAAAAGATGCCTTACCAGAAAGAGTATCTACTGTAGGATTCCATTTATATGAACTTCTAGAACAGATAAAATAATCTAGATTGAAAAAAAATCAGAACAGTGGTTGTCTGAGTGGAGGTAGGAGGGACTGACTGGGAGGCAGCATAAGGAAACTTTCTTGAGCGATGGTCATGTTTTATTATCTCCATAAGGACTTGGGTTATACATTTGTCAAAATGTAGCAAAGGTACACTTAAGATTTGGCATTTTATTTTATGTTAATTTTCTTGCAAAAGAAAAAACTATAAACAAATATATAACTCTAATTAATGATGTAGCTATGAGAAAGTGTAATGTCTATAATTCACCCTGAAATGTATTTTTAAAATAAGATGGACTGATGAATAGAGAGATATGTGGTAACACAAGTGTAGTAAATTGTTAATGTTAGAATCTAGGTAGTAGACATACAAGTATTCCCATAACATTCTTTCAACTTTTTCACAATAACATTAAATTTCTCATAATAACATGTTGTGGGGGAAGTGAAAGGAGGTACTATTAACAGTTAGGCAGGAAAATAGGCAAAAGTTGGGACTGTTTCAGCGAAACTTGCACATACGGTCACACCGCCTGGCATAGGTAATCCTGACTTTTAATTTAAACCCTCCTAAAGTCAACTTCCATGGAGCAAAGCTACGTATTTCCTCTTGATTATCTTAAACAGTGTTCAAAGTTCTCACAAAGCTACCCAAAAGCCACGTAGCCCCCTGTCCTCTAATATAGAAGCGAGAGAATTTGTACTGTAAAAGCTAGGTATGTAGCCAGTCTGGGCCAGGAATGTAAGTGGATGTCTCAGGGTGGAGCACTGCAGAAAGCTTTTTAAGAGGAAAGACTCAGTAGGCCTACCCCTTTTAGCATTTTGCCATTTTTCTTTCATTCTTCTCCTTTCTTCCTACCTCAATACAGCCTGGTGATGCAGCAACCATCTTGCACCCATGAGGATGAAAACCACATGAAGAGGGCAGAGCAGGAAGACAGATGGAGCCTGACTGTCTGGTGACATTGTTTGGTTGCCATGTCAGCCCTGTTCCACCTACACTAAGATTTTTTATTACCCAAGTCAAATAAATTTCTTATTATTTAAACATTTTTAGGTTTTTTTGTTACATCCAGCCAAACACATTCCTAACTGATATTCAGGGTATCTCAGATCAGTTCTCAGAGTAAAATTTATTTCATTCATGTTAACTTAAATAATGAATATATTGTGTTGAAAACTTTGAATAGGAAGGAGGAAAGACAGAACGTCACACAACTAAAACAAATGGAGACAGGTTGTAGAAAGAACAAGGGAATTGTTGCCAAACAGCTAGCAGGAGGGTTACCCTAATTGTGTGTATGAGTATATCTGAGAACCCCAGGTGCTCTTTATCTGACTTCCAGCCACTTCCCTCCATTCCCAGTGGATAGCTCTGCCTGGTAGCCAAAGCCACCTGGGCCTCTACATGCCAGGGGCCTAGGATAACTACCGGGAAGTGTCTCAGTGGAAGTGGTGGGGACCGAGTCTCTGAGATACAGTAAACTAGGAGAGCAAAGTAATTCTGTAGGTATAGCTGCTACTTTCCAACCCCAGGTTGTTAAACCATGTTTAAATATAATTAATTTGTGAAGAGTGAATTTTCACTGCATGAAAACACAGAGGAGATACAGACCTGCACTTTTCTTAACCAGTTGCCATCAAGGCAACTCCAACTCAGCACCTCACCTGTGTCACAGTAGAACTGAGCTCCATAGGGTTTTCAATGGCTGATTTTTCAGAAGTAGATCACCAGGACTTTCTTCCAAGGTACCTCTGGGTAGACTTGAAACTCCAACCTTTTAATTAGCGGCTGAATGCTTAACCATTTGCACTACCCTCCCCCAACACTCCCCAAGGACTCTGCACCTTTCTGTGTTCCCAGAAATTGATGACTTCCTGCCCATGGCATATGTAAAACTTTAATCTGCTAAGCTTTTCAAAAGGATGATTTAACTTAGCACTGGTATGTAGGACACCTTAGATGAAGGTCTTTCAGTGTCTCTATGACTAACCATCACCACGTCATTTTCATATTGTTTAAGCCTCTGTCATCCAGCAAGGCACTACTACCTGCTGGTACCGCAGGCACCAAATGCACGGGATGCAGCTGAGCACTGTCAGGCTGCTTCTCTCCCTGCTGCCACATGGCGAACCTCATTGCACACTTGCTTATTACAAAACTTAGAAAATATTGTAAACATCTTTCAGAGCCAAGCTTCCCCCAATTCAGCGGCTAATGCTATGTGAGTAGACTGTTAGTTTATAAATCTGTAAGTCACATTTAATCACTAGCAAGAAAGAGAGTTTTACTTCCATGGCCAACCCTGTTTTCTGCTTTTGACAGGATTTTTTAAATTGCTGGTGAAAACTGCTATGGCACAGGTGGAAAATTAGAAGACAAACAGTGAGTATTTCACTTTGGGGTGATTATTTTGTCCTCCTTTGTCTTTTTTTTAAAAAGTGCTGTTTTGGAAATTGTATTTTTAGCTTTGAAGTTTTTGCCCTGTCTTGGTTATACACAAGGTGTAAAACAAGCCATGTAATCTCAAGGAGCGTACCTATTGAAACAGGCGCAAGTGAGTAGGATGATATTTACGTCCATGGCTTAATTGCTCCAGGCACTGCTATAGCCATGACCCTTGTGATTCAAGGGGCAGAGCCCTGGCAGGCTCAGATGTCCAACATCCAACACAGCAGCCCCAGTGCCAGGAGCATGATTCAATGTGATGCAAGCATCTCGGCATTTGGGCATAGTCTGAACACTGATACTCAGCATCCTGCGATGTGGTTCCAGCTACATATGTCACACAGATGAACTGGGGCACTTTGCCACTCAGTCTGGGCAAGCTGTTAAATGAAAAGAAACACTGTCTGACACCCACAGCGTTAATTGGAAAAGCTGGAGTCTCTTAAAGATGCAAAAGGAAGTTCTATTCATTAAGAAACACAACAAAATATAAAAGTACATAAAGGCTCAAGGAAATTCTTTCCTGCTGTTCTTTTTTTCCCCATATATCTGTCACTTGTCATCTTCCCCTAAAACCTCTCTCCTACCTCTCACCAAACTCATCAAAAATACTCCTTCGAATCAGCCTAGGCTGGACTTGCCTTGCTCCCTCCTTGTCTACCCCTTTCTGTCCTGTAACTTCTGGAGAATCAGTGGGCTCTCCCTGGACTCTCCACCTTCGCCACTCTGTGTAACTTTTCTCCACCCAGCAAGGGCTCAGAAGTGGAGCCAGGTGAGCAAGAAGCCCCTACCCGGTGGGGGTGGGAAAGAAGATTTTAAAGCTCAAACATTAACAAATCTTCCCTCTCATGTTTATAAAGTTCCTGGGTAGTGTAAACAGTTAAGCGTTCAGTTGCTAACCAGGAGGTTAGAGGTTCAAGTCCACACAGAGGCACCTCAGAAGAAAGGCCTGATGATCCACTTCCAAAAAATCAGTCTTTGACAACCCTATGGAGCCCAGTTCTAGTCTGCACACATGGGATTGATGGCAACTGATTTTTCATGTATATACTGATAGGAATAAAGATTCTGTACTTAAGGGGAATATGCAGACATTTAAAAAGTTTCTTTAGTCCAGTTCCAACCTCTTTTCTAGGTGATCAGAACTAAGAGTAAATCCCCAAATTGATAGCTCCTCCTTTCTCTCCCAGCTTCCTCCTCAGACCTGGTCCTGCAGAAGGGGTGGCAGCAGGGAAGCGTTGCTGGCCTGCAGTGTGGCACATATTCTGTAACAGTTTCATGTCAGAAAACTCACAACTTCTGATTTTACTATAAATGCTACTCGTGTCTTTTGTAGCATGTGTGCGTGTGCCTTATTATTGTTGTTATAGATGATGATTTGTGATTGATCCAAAGAAAAAGGACTTGAATTGGAAATACACTTTGAGCATCTTATATATGGTTTCACAAAGCAAAGACAAACAGTACCTGAGCCTGTGAGGAAGGCCCATGTGAAGGGGGCTTCAGGCTTGAGAGCCCACTTACTGAGTACTTGTCACGGGTCAGCTGCCCTCAGCCTACCCAGCGTTTTTCCCCTATGCACCGTGGTGGAGCCAGCTGACCCCTGCCTCCCAGTCTTTTTGTCATTGGCCTTCACTCTGGCAGCTTTTTGGCTTGTAAATGAATGCTTCTGACAAGTTCTACAAAGACGAGAATTTAGCTAAGGGCCTTTTTGTCAATTAAACATTTTATCCCACAAGTGCCAGCAACGGCTTTCCAGAGCTCACAAGGTTCCTATTGCTATCTGGTTTTTAAGAATGAAGGGGAACAATGTCAACTTCTAAAGTCATTTCTTCAATCACAGGAAAGGCACATTTTTACAACCTCATATTTAAATGCTTGCCCAGAAAGGAGCCATGCACACAAGGAGGGAATTCCCCATTTTCTCCATTAGCATTGTCTAGTGACTTGGAACTATCTAGACAGCCAAAGCAAATAAATCAAACCTAAGACACCACTTGGGGGTCTGAATTGTCCAAATTAGCTGTCTAACCAAGCTGCTAATTCAGAATGATCCTAATTCACAGGAAAATGGTTGAAATTTCTGCTTCAGCTGCTGAATATTGGCCTCAAGTTTCTGAATACTGTGAGCATTACATGGTGAATGCACAGCCGTGCTTCTGAAGTATAATACACTTCTTATTCAGGGCCAGGAGTCCATGACTGAAATTCAGTGGGAGCCAGATACAGTTCTTCATGGCTTTTTGCAGCCTAAGTTACAATGAACTGCTTAGTACAGAGCACCAGGCTTTGTTCTGATAGTCACTATCTCATTCAGGTCATGTTTCCCTTTTGAGATGATTTAAGAACGTTAATAAACTGTGATCTGAAAACTCTCAGGACGTTCTTCACGCTCTTCTGGGAAGAAGACACAGAGATGAACCCTGAGTTGAGATTGAACTATGCTCCAAAAATCAAAAGTCCACGAGGTCAGTTGTTCCTCAGAGTTTGAGGAGTAGATTTACAGTGTCACCCAACTGCCCAGCACCGCCTTGCAGTCACTTCTGGTCCCACAGACTTTGTAAGTTTTGTGTAACTTAAGAATGTCAATGCAGATAGAGAGAATGAAGCCCCAGCAAATATTCACAAATCAAGGAGATTTACTCAAAACTCAGACTTTCACTTAATAAACGTTTCTGGGTGGAGATTAACTTTCATCTTTAACAAGCTGGGAAAACTGTAGGCTTGCTGATTGACTAGTTTAATTAACTCAGTTTCTTCACCAAATTTCAGATTTGCAATGTGAAACTCCTTGGTGAAAAACAGCAGAGACTGTGGGGAACCCACTGAGGGGACACAATGGCAGGGAGCGGAGTCACCTTGAACTTCAAGACAATTCAGAGCTTGCACTGTTCAACGTACTCCTCAAGCCTGGCAGTCCTCATGTTTGTGAGAATGCTGTGTCTCAGAGAGCTCCCCAGTTAGGTTGAAATGTACGGAGAGGTCCAAACACCCAGGGTGACAGGAAAAAAAGAGAGAGGAAGAATGAATCCCCCAAAATGGGACACTGCCATATGCAGGATGCACTCCTGTCTTTATCTTCTCTTTAAAATGATGAAAATGTGGAAATTCAGAGGTGTGGTTAAATGTTTTCAAAACTAGTTTCTGCATTATCAAATTTAATTAATGTTATCACAGACCCATTTGCCAGAGTGACTTTTTAACAGAATCTTTTAGGTTTGCATTTCCAAGGATATTCTTAGCACAACCATCTTCCTATTTCTTATCGTGTCTGAATTAAAGCAAACAGCAACAGGTGACAATGATGAGTCACTTATGCTCAGGGATGAACAGGCAGGCTTTCCCTAGGCGTGGTGGCCACTAACGGGCTGTTAGCAATTTCCTACTCAGAGTTTCACTTATTGTTTATTCTTATAATCCAAAAATATAGAACACAAAATCAGACATTACCCCTGCCTCTGGTGCTTAGAGACAAGGGGGCAAAGGCAGTCATTAGTCAAACAATCACACAGATAAATGTCAAGCTACAATTGTAAATGGGCTTCAAAGGAGAGGCAACCAGAGCTAATAAGGAAGGGAAGGGAAGGGTTCCTGAGGAAGCAGCAGTCGAGCTAGGGTATGAAGGATGAGGAAGGGCAGGAGTTAATTAGGCAAAACTAGAAGGAAGTAACTATCCAGAACAATCTATAAAAGGGAGCCCTGCATTTGACGGGGGGGACTGGGGTTGGCCTACCACGGTGAGTTTGAGGACCTCCTGTGTGGCTAGGATAGAGAAAGCAAGGGGAAAAAGCATTGTGTAAGATGATTCTAGAGAAATGGGAGGGTCCTGTCCACACCAGGGTCTTGGAGACTGTATTAACAACCTACCGTGCTAAGGATGTGGAGCCCTGGTGGCATGGTGGTCAAGAGCTTAGTGGCTAACCAAAAAGCCAGCAGTTCAAATCCACCGTCACTCCTCAGAAACTCTATGTGGCAGTTCTACTCTGTCCTATAGAGTCACTAGGAGTCAGAATTAACTCCAGTGGCTATGGGTTTGGTTTGGTTTTTTATGCTAAGGACAAGGGAAAGCCACTGATGTTTTACACAGAGCGATGATATGGTCATGATTCATTTCAGACAAGCTCACTCTGGGCGCAAAAGGGAAATCAATTGGCATGGGCAGCAGAGGACACAGGTTGCCCAAGTGGTCCAAAAAAGATTCTGATGGCTTAGACTAGGAGGTATGATGGAGAGGGAGCACAGTGGGCTTGATGGGTATGGGGAGGTATAGGGGTGAGGAAAAAGGAGGAACAGAAGAGGACTCCTGGGATCACTTGTACCCATGGCAGGGGTGCCATCTGCTGGGATTATGAGCTTCCGAGGGAAAACCAAGAGTTGGGTTTTGAGCACATTGAAATTGAGCTGCTCTGTGGTATCCCAGAGGAAACGCCAGTAGGCTGTGGGGACACAGGCTTGGGGCTCAGAGACCTACTGATATTGTTAATCCCTCTATTTACAAATATGAGGCTGGGAGAAACATTTAGAGTCATAAAAATACCTGGATACCTCCATCATTAATCACTCATTAACACTGTTTCCTCTCGCCATCCTTCCCCTCCAGCTTCACTATGACACTTCATTATTAACTCCGGCCCCTTCCCAGGTGCTTCATCTTAAAGTCTTCTGGGAAATCTCTTCAGTATGGGTTTCATACATTAAAATCATTTTTTTGTTTCCTGGTTGGGACAATCAGGGTTCTTCAGTTCAGTTAGATCTCTACCTCAGCCTATTTATAAACTAATTCCCTAAGAACTTGAACACACTCCATTCAGGGAACTTCTCTTACCTGTTACAGTACTAGGCAGAGGTTGAACAAGAGTTTTTGTTAAAAGCAATGCAGTCCTTTAGTGCACAGCATAAGACCTCGCCATTTTTTTTCTAGTATAACAACAGTTTTCTAGCCTCTTGCGTAAAACTTGCAACTTTTTTTAACCACTCTCCCCCTCCCTAATGATCAATAGCTTAAATTTCATTATATATTTAACATTGCAAAAATTATTCAGAGGATCAGGGGCTCACATAGACTTTACTCTGGAAAGAGTTTGAGTTTGGCATTTTGAAATCAAATTTGCCAAGTATTACTTTTTTTTAAGGTACATTTTTAAAAAGTCTTTTTAAAACGTTATAGTTTAACTACTGATAGCATTCTTTTTGAATAATCTGAATTTCAAAATAGATTATCCTGATCTACTGAAAGGCGGTGGGTTGCTACAGAAAGAAATAAACTATCAGAAGACCTAGCTCTAGTCCTAGTTCTTCTTTCTTCATTTATGGCCTTAGCGAAGTCTTTTAATGTCTTTGAACCTCAGTTTCCCATCTAATAAATGGGCATGTAAATACCTGACTTCACAGGATTGTAAAATATTTATATATCTCTATAAATTCTCTCAGGTTTTCACATAAATCCATTATCTTATCACTATATGAATGTATAAATTATTATTGCTAAAACTTCCAAAGAAACATTTCCTGTACCTTTCTTAATGTTTATTTCTTATTGAAATGATCTAGCTAAAATCTTTCTGCAGTTAGCATTCCTTGTTCTAGTTGGAAGAACAAAAAAATACAAGTACAGTTGGAGGATTGGAACTGCCTTTGCAGCACAATGTAACTGAGAGAACATGGTCTGTGGGATTGAGGAGATACGGGCTTACACACACCCATAAGCTGTGTGTCCTTGAAAAAGTTATTTAGCTTCTCTGAGCCAGACTTTCTTACAGTAACTTTGTCTCATAAGACCTTAGTAATATAGGTAAGGCCTGTGGCAAAGTACCTGGCATTGGGAAGACCTTCCATTCATGTTGGTGACTTTTCCTATCTCCTTCTATTCTATCACTCCTGTGAGCTGTCACCCCTCAGAGAGCTGTGTTTCACAATGCTGGTGGCCGTGGTGAGGTACATAGCCCATGTGGGCACTACTGATATGTGAGCGTTTTGACTACTAACCACGATTTCTACACATACTGCCGCTAAATGTCCTCGGGGTAGTCACTAAGCCTAAAAGGCTCCCAAGGCAATTCAAGATCATAAAAACATGAAACATTAGAGCTATGTTTCAGAAGATAATTTCTGGATGTTCTTAACTCCCCAGAAACAGTCTACCCTTGCTGCACACCCTCCTCCTTCACAATGCAGCAGACCACGCTGTGGGGGGCTGCCTTCATGAACCACCCAGAAGCCCAAGCCTACAGCAGGGTAACAGCACTGAGCCAAAGGAGCTGGGATGGCCCTCCTCTAATGATACCTGCACTGAGTCACTTGCTTTCTTTCCCTCTCTGGGAGGCTGCGTCCTTTCTCCAAAAGCCTTCTCCAGACAGCATGAACAAGGGGCATGGTCCGTGAACTGCCCTTTCTGCAGTGTTGCTGGCTTAAGTCCTGGCTCTTTATGGTTCCAGCTGACTGCAAATTGGTATGACCCAATGGGAAGGTTGGTTAGTTTTGGAAAGGCACTCTTGTTTACTTTGGAGGAAACTCCCCATGCTAGGAGTGACAGATACTTTTCCCTTGCTCAAAGACAATTTCTTTGGGGCAATTTGGCAACAGCCAAATTTTAGATGATTCTTGTTTAAGTGTTAGCATGTGAACCATAAATGTGTTGGTGTATTCCTGTACTCCCAAGAGGGACTGATAAGAGTGTTAGCTTGGAGCAGGCTGAGGGAAGTTGCCAGCACCCCAGGGACATTGAGTTGTGCTCTTTCACATTGTTTACTGCAAGAAAGACAGAGACAGAACAGACATGGGCCACGCAGGCCAGTCTGCAAGTCTGTGCTCCACCACTTCCTGCCAGGACTTCCAAACAGCCTGCTTTGATGACTGGCCTTCGCATGGAAACGTGAACCAGAATGGCATTCCTCTAACAGCACTGTCCATACAGCTCATTGCCACTACTTTCTGCCATGCTCCAGAGGCGTAGTGAGAGGGGATTAGAGGAGGGCATCTGTCTCAGGGCTCAAGTCCAAGGCAGCGCCGGAAGAGGCATGTCGGTGAATCACCCTGTTGAGGGGGCAGGGGGGAGGCCCGCAAATTTAGAGATGGCCCCAGGCACTCCTTACCCTCCCTAAGCCTCTGCCATCCTCAACATTCTACCCTCATTTCAATAAAAATGAGAGCTGCGTTATCAGTGTTGTCAGATTGTAGTTTGTCCTTATACCACTGAAGTAGAACTCAAAATATTTTAGTATCAGAAGAATGTTTAAATAACAGACTTTCGGGTTCCCACTGAAGTATTCCTGCCCCATTTCACTGCACAGTGTTCAGATTTGAAGCAGAGTGTTTCTCTGTACCATATCTGCACCCATCAAAAGCACTATCAATTTGTCTCTATCTTCTTCCTAGAGTCCCTGGGTGTACAAATTTAACGCATTCGGTTACTAACCAAAAGTTTGGCGGTTGAGTCCACCCAAGGCACCTCAGAAAACAGTCCTGGCCATCTACTTCTGAAAAATCAGCCATTGAAAACCCTGTGGAACATAGTTCTACTGACCCATGTGGGGCCGCTATGAGCTGGAACTGACTCAATGGCAACTGGTTTGTCTTCTTTCTACATGTAGAAACATGAACACCGGGCTTTCTTTACAGTGGACACTGTAAAATGAGAACGAATTATCCCTGAAGAAATGAGAAATAGAGTACAAGTGCATATAGGAAGTCATGGTGTTAGTGTTTTGCAGACACACATAGTTAACTAAGTCACATAATGGGGGCTGTGCTCTTAGGGATGGTAGACATGCTGCTCTCGGGTGCTTTAGGACTTGTACGTCATTCAGACTTCTCAGGAGGCTGCTTAAACTTATTATTTGCTGCTCAAAAATCCTCTAGAAATTATTAGCTTATATTAAATGTAAAGCCAATAAATTCTTTCCTAATGACAGAATCATTCAAAGTGGCTGGTCTGAAAGACGTAGAGCTAACTCTACACCAGGGACATTTTATGGAGAAACTAGACCTAAGCGATGCTTCTTTTAGTGATCCTTTCAATCACCCTAACAGGAGTTGTCTTGGGGCCACTGGGAAAGAAAGCTACACCACTGACAGGCCATGGTTTCATGTTACCCTCTGCTCCAGAAATCTTTATCTCGCTTTTGGCTCATGGCAGCTTAAGACTGTCAATCACTGTGGACAACAACAGCAGTATATTACATTTATAAACCACTTTTCAACCCCAAAACGCTCAACAATCATATAGAAATTATTTCAGCCACCTCTGAAATACAATCTTCAGAGTGGCTTGGCAATTCTTGAAGAAATGATTGCCTTCTAACAAAACAGCACCAATGGGAAGAGAGTGCAGGAATCATTTGTACCTACAGAACGCATTGACTTTTATAAGCACTTTGGTTTATATCTCTCCATCTGAATTGCACAGATAACAAGAACAGGGCAAATTACACCTATTTCAGAGGTGAGAACACTGAGGCCCTGAAGGACCAGGACTACAACCCAAATCTCCATTTTTTAACTCAATGCTTGCTCAGATACACACATTTACAGGTGCCCTGAAGACTTTATTAGCCTGCACTTTCACTGGGACATTTTGAGTTTTTCTGGCAACCTTTCATTAATCCTCTTACATAAGAAACCACCTGGCATTTATATACTCCACACAGTGATAGAGAATTAATAGGAGAAAGGGAACTTTTTTTTTTTTTTTTGATCCAGGGCATAAGGCAGATGCTTAATGTACTCGCTCCTCTGTGAGGGGGGATTAAAGAAGACATTTGACTACCCTTTCCCTTGTTGAAAATAGTAACAATTGCTAACATTTACTGGGCACTGTTTAATCACTGCTCTAAAGTACTTCACCTGTATTAAATTATTTCATACTCACAACATTCTATGAGGTGGATATTATTGGATTATTATGTTGAAGTCCTAACCCCTGTACCTGTGAGTGTGGCCTTTGAAGATGTTGTTAGTTAACATGCGTTCATATGGAGTAAGGTGGGTCCTAATACAATCTGATTGCTGTACTTATAGAAGAGAGAAGAGACACAGAAAGATACATAGAAGGAAAACAGCCATGTGAAGATAGAGGCAGAGATTGGAGTGATGTGTCTACAAGCCAAGGGATGCCAACGATTGCCAGCAGACGCTGGGAGACAGGCATGGAACATTCTCCCCCAGAGCTGTCAGAAGGAATCAGCACTGCCAACACCCTGACTGGGACTCCCAGACTCCAGAACTGTGAGACAATAAATCTCTGTTCTTATATGCTCTCCCTCCCCACCAGTGTGTGGTACTTTTTACAGCAGCCCAAGGAAACTAAGACAGATGAGTGGTATTAGAAACAGAAAAAATGAATTTCCCCAAGAGGCTAAGTGGCTGCATTCCTCAGAGCAGGCAGAGCAGGCTTCGGGCACAGCGTGTGTTCTGAACCACTACCCATCCCCTAGACATGCGGGTCAGTACTCAACCTGCTGCTTCAGAAGCAATTGAAATCTCCCACACATGCAGTTATAAGAGCATCTTCTGTTCCTCCTCCCCACAGGATCCTTACTCTTTGTATAAGGAAAAACGTGAGCTAAATTTGACACTTATATATTAGGGTTTTCTACCTCTGGGAGAGAAGAAAAGAAGGCCACATTTATTTGCATGTGCGCACATTCAATTCAAGTGCCCAGGGGTCTCAGTAAGAAGGTGTAACCCTATCGTATCCATGTCATATTGCAGATCATTCTAATTTATGGGATATCTCAACTCTGATCTAAGCACAGCAGAGGTAGAGCCAGGCAGAGCTGGGGGACTGGCTGAATGCTTGTTACCCATCAAACCAGTTTATGCTCCTCTCTTTACTTTGCCTGGTGAACACAAACACATCCTTTTGGTCTCAGCTCAAATCTCTCTTCCTCTAGGTAAGCGTCCAGACTCCCAAGACCAGGCCAGCCCCACAAGTCACCAGCAACAAAAAGGCAGACTGTTTATGACAAAGATATGTGGGGACATGCCTCGTTCAGAGATGTGCGGGGTTGGGGTAGGTGGTCCAGTGTCAGACCTCCTTCAGTGAGGGGACTAGAACACATTCATCTTTAGATTCCTGGTACATGGCACAGCGTATAACATCATAAATATTAGGGACTAGATGAGTACAGTGTGAATGCGAATAAAGTTCCATTTGTTTATCACATACCACTTTGCAACTACAGTGACACTAAACTGTGGTTCATCAAGATTCTGGGTTTCTTTATTACTTGTGCCGATTTTTGGCCAGAAGTGTGAAGGGTGGAGATTGTGTAACATAGGAGTCAGCTGGGGCCACCAGGTCCTTCAGGATTCAAATAGAATTGGCTAAGCCTTCTTCCCACATCCTGTGAGAACAACAGTGCCTGACCCAAGACTCCTGCCAACTCCCTGGGGGTAACATCCTCAGGGCCACCTCTCCTTCCAGTTTCCTGTCCCTGCTGACTCCATGGTCTCACTTATAGCTTGCCTCCTCCAACTCTTTCCTTCTCTCTACCTGACATCAAGCCAAACATCAACTTCCTTGACTTTCTTGATTTCACCACACTCCACTCACTCAAGTCAGTGGGTATATGGAGCCTATACTCATAATTAAGGAAGTGGGTGGTGGTGTGCATATGACACAGCATAGCAGATGAGTGAAAATAGAAAGCAGGCATCCCTCTTCCATATCTGCTCCAGTGACTTCTCATTGGTTGACTTTCCCCCTATCGTCTCTGGTCTCCCAACATGGTTGGAATACGCTTTTTCAAAATCTCCTCACATTTCTCTTTGCTTGTTGTTGTTGTTCTCCACCTGTGATGCCCCTGTTCTTTACTAGTACAAATCAGTTTCTCCATCTTGTTATCATTTCCCATCCCTTATTGTCCATGACCTCAAATTCATAAACAAACATGCCCGCTTATATAATCCTGAGAAAAGTCAGTTCTCTCCAGGAAAGGAATCCTGCAGTCAGTTCTAAAAGTCAATTTCCCCCAACCTTTCCCAATAGGAATCATAATGGTTTTTGCATGGAGACGGAACAAATCAGTCTTAGAAGGAGTACAACCAGAATGATTCTTAGAAGCAAGGATGGCAACACTTCTACTTGCTTACTTTGGACACATCTTCAGGAAAGACTAATCATTAGAAAAGGGCATCATATCTGGTAAAGTAGAGGGTCAATGAAAAAGATGAAGAACCTCAATGAGATGGATTGACACAATAGCTGCAATAATGGATGAAATATACCAACCATAATGAAGATGGCACAGGACTGGGCAATGTTTTTTTCTGTTATACAAAAGGTCACTATGAGTCAGCGCCGACTTTTGGCAACTAACAACAACAACAACAACAAGAGGGAGGAGGATGAGAAAGGGGAGAGGATGGAGGTGGGTGAGCTGTGGCTGGCAGTGTGGTTTGTGTGGGCTGACAAGTAGCTGAAATGGTAAGTGGTAGACCAAATAGAGACAAAGTTACACTTTAGTTTAGTTCATAAAATATTAAGTATTTAACATGTGATGGTCACTGGTAAGAACTAGGCATAGAATGCAACAGGAACCCAGCCCACCCTCCAAGGACTGGCTCACAGGCACTCGGCCCGTGAGCAAGCATGCACAGAAGCACAGTTTATAGTGTCATAGACCTGTGCAGTACCAACAAGGCCCCAACATCCTCGCTTGTGCTTCAAAGACTGATCATTGGGTGGGGGGCAGGGTGGAAAGAGTGGCAAAGGTCAGGCCATCAGAGCCAGGTAGTTTCCTTTTGCCACTGGCCTCTTCTGTTGACATCATAAAAACATAAAAGTATACAGAGATCTTAGGAGGCTCACCTCCATGTTTTTTTTCATTTTCATTTTCTATTCTAACCCCATGACTAATTAGATATTTCACATTCTACCAGTCTGTCAATGTACTGGGCACTGTTGCTTGCCTAACCAACATCCAAAATATCCCTCTTTTCCTTCCTTACAGAATCCCAATTGTATCCATGTAGCCACCTCTCCCACAGTGCCATCATCTCTGAACTAGCCCTGAGATGGGAGCCAGGGACCATCTCCTAGGGTTGTTGTCTCCAGATGAGCTCCCTGAACTCTGCAGCTGTCCTGCAGCCAGCCAGCTGGAGGATGGCAGAACAGGCAAGAGGCTCTTGGGTCCCTGATGACAGTGCTGGACTGCTGATATGTGAGATAATAAATTATTTGATTGTTTAAGACAGTCTGAGCCAGAGTTTTAAGTTATTTGTGGCTGAAAACAGCTTCACTAATACACCTAAAAAAAAACAGACTAAACTCATTGCCATTGAGTTGATTCCGACTTATCCAAAGCTATAGAGTGAGTAAATCTAACACTGGGAAGTAATTCGACACCACATACCAAACCCAAAACCAAAACTTTTGCCCTCAATTCCAACTCCTAGCAACCCTATAGGACAGAATAGAACTGCCGCATAGGCTTTCCAAGAAGCGACTGATGGATTCGAACTGCCGACCTTTTGGTTAGCAGCCGAGCTCTTAACCACTGTGCCACCAGGGCTCTAATACACCTACAGCACTAGAAATATTTCTGCAGAATATGTCTTAGGTTATATTAGTGTTCCCACTGTTCCTGGTGGGGGCACTTACATGATCTAAAACATTTTTGGAGTCTCACAATAATTCGTAGGGACACTGAGCACTTAATGGGTGGGAATCAGGGATGTTAGATGCCCTGCAATGACTCTTTAACATTCTGTGAGACTCTAGAATGTCCTGTTTACAGTCATGTAAGTGAGAAGCCAGTTTATAACATTATATATGCCTAGATCCTAACTCCATTCTATATACAAACAAAGTATTTGTGCACAGGCTTAATATACAGCTACCACAAGAATCTAGGGACTTTTTTTCCTTTAGTATTTGGAACTATAACAAGACTTGTGCACTGTTTTGGAAAAATCGCCTCATGGATTGCAAAGCTGCTCATTGTGTTTGAGCCCCAAATACAGCACACTAGTAATTGTTCCCTGTAGCCTTCCTATAATTCTCTATATAAATACGCCCATCTGACTTCTTCACTGTATTACTTGAGCATTTATTAATTAAAATACATACCATAATTAGGTCATTATATTAATTTTTAAAATGTATTTGTATGTTGGTTATATTATTTATGAATTTCTTCCATGAGGTGTTACAGAACAGTTTAATTTTAAAAGGAAATGATTGTGGTGATGTGTTCATAGGCATATAAATGTAAAAATCTGATCAAATTTTATACTTAAAATATGTACCATTTAGTGGACTTCCATTATACCTCAGTAGAGTTGAGGGGAAAGGGGTGAGTCTATACAACTGAAGCAACTAAACGAGATAATCCATGATGTCTTTTCCAAGTTCTAAATTTTCACAAAGCCACTTCACTGTTGCATGATGAATCTTGGGTGACAAACTATAAGCAGGAAGCAACTTTGAGAGATGTATATCCATATACGGCACAGGTTGGCCCCCTTCAATTAGATCTATTTCTAAAGTGTGCCTCTTGAGAAGACAGTTCATAAATATTGCCTGACTCGGTAGACTCATCATTTGGGTGCGTATCTGATGCTACCAGACCGTCCTTTTACTTTGCCAAAGATAATTTTCAGGAAATCTCAGTGTAAAAATTACTTCTAGATCCTCTCTGTCCTGCTACAAGTCTGATTTATTTCATAAACTCTGTTACTCTTCTGTTTTATTGATTAATACTTAGAGCCAGATTACAGCTGCAGCTTTGAGAGACAATTATATGCTTCTTTCCCCAATTCCATGTTGAGTCTCCTTATTCTGGTAGCTTGGAATCAGTCATGGCAGGAGTATTTACACCACAGGTGTGGGTTTTTACTCCTGGAGACCAGTCATTAAACATTTAGCAGCACACCACTGCCCAGAGCCACAAGCAGACACCCTCTTTATTTAGCTGTGCCCAGACTTTGTATATTGAGGCATACAGGGGAGAAGATTTCTGTCCTTAAAACTTCACATAAATTGTAGCTTTGATTTGAATATTAGCATCTGCTTCTCTGTTATCAAAAGACTAAGGATATATATATACTGGAATCTTGACCTCTTCTAGGACTAAGTAAAACATCTCTAGATGGCTGGTAAAAAGGTAGGTTCATGAATAGGTGGGTACTAAGGAAGTAAAGATGTTGCCAAATGTGTGTGTGTGTTTATGAAAGCTGGCTAGAAATCAAAGCCAACAAACTTGGCTCCGACTAACGTTTCTGACATAAGTGGCATGATCGCTGGAAGTTCATTAGTGCTCTTTTACTGAATGGGATTTGGCAATGAGCTTGTTTTCCATTGGCAAGCGGGAGTCAAGAAAGGAACTGCCAACAAGTCTTTTAGCCAACCAGATTCTAATCATCATGCTCCACCTGAACTTGGTGCCTACACAGCCATTTCAGTTAACACCTGCAAGTCTCTAATACTTGGTGGGAAGCAGATGAAACAATTCAGAGTTGGGAAAAAACATGTTAAGGGACTGGGCATTGAACTCACAAACAGATCTGACTGCAGACCTGTGATACAGAGTAAACTCATGTGCAGTGAAATTAGATGAATGTGTCCTGCAGGCATAAATCACAATGACAAATATAGAAATTTATATCCTATATATGCCCCTAGTCCAGGAGGAAAGCATGTGAACTTCCCAGCAGCTGGGCTATGCCTAGGTCCAGGGAAGTCTGCACTATGGCCACCCCATGACTCTTCTCTCCCTTCTGCTTTGATGTTACCTCACCTCCCTTTAGACACACATTTACACAGTACAGATACTTTCTGCCAAGTACAAGATGCCCTCTTGCTCTCATCCCACTCCACATTAAAGTCTGCTCCCAAAAAATGATCTAATGTCAGCCATTTCTTCTCCACTTATCTCACGCCCAGTCATGTCCAATCATGAGAGATATTCGTCTAATGCACCATGGTGCTGCCTAGGAGCATAACACAGATGTGCTGTTCACCTTCTGGGAGGATCCAGATGACTGTTCATTGGCCTGGTTGAGTTTTGCTTCCTCCACCTGGCTCTGGAGTTGACATATTCCTACTGTGGGAAATTTTCTGGTTACTTTGTGGATACAATCAGTTGGCTCTAGAAAGGATCAAGCACTCCTCTGAGTGTTATTTCTGTAAATTGTCTTTTTTTCTGAGTGGTTAGGATGGGCAGCAAGGGTGAGATGACTACTGGGAAGTGCATTTCGCTCAAAAGATATAAGAGGCATAAAAATAGAAAAAACGGCACACACACACAAAAAGTAAAAATCTACTGTATTTGAACAATGTTTGCTCAAAAAAATTCCTTAGGAATAGGAAATCAGAGCCATCACTTGTGAGGCATTGTGCTCATGAGACATTAGACAGTGACTCAGGTAGACAATGGATGGATCTGCTGATAAATGTTGAAGAAGTCACCTGTATTTGCAGTCAGCTCAAAACAGTGACAGAGGGCAAGACTGGATGGTTCCCAGCTGAACTGTTTGCCAAAATAAAAGGCTAGGACTTCCCCGCATAGCTCCACTTGAGTGCACAACCCTCAGGTACCTTATAAGAGCTTTGATTTTCATCTGTATATTCCTTGAGAGTTGTTTGAAGTTGTTTAATGAAGATGTTAAAGAATTTTTGGAGGAGCACATAATGTTATTGGTCCTGGATCTTAGGGTGAAATGCCATGTTATGGTGGAAAAAGCATAACCCCTAAACTATCCGTTTATTAGGCAAAAATAAAATCTCAGTAAATTCCAAAAGTAGAAATTATACAGGCCAGGCTTTGTGATATATATATGAAATTTTGTAAAAGGTAAAATAATCATGACTCTCAAACAAATATAAAATGAACACGTGTCAGAGATTTTATTTACTTCATTAGCCAATGAGGGAACCAGTAAGATGTTACTTACCACTAATTCAAAATAGAATTTAAAAGACACATACATACTCGCACAACAATTAGGAATGGTGAAATGAATTTACAAATACATCTGTGGAAAGAGATGATGGAAAAGCTCGATATTTTCAGTCAGAACAAGGCCAGGGGCCGACTGTGGAACAGACTATCAATTACTCATATAAAAATTTAAGTTGAAGCTGAAGAAATTTAAACAAGTCTATAAGAACTGAAATATGACCTTAAGTATATTCCTCCTGAATTTAGAGACCATCTCAAGAGTAGATTTGACACATTTAACACTAATGATCAAAGACCAGAAGAGTTGTGGATGACATCAAAGACATCATACAGGAAGAAAGTAAGAGGTCATTAAAAAGACAGGAAAGAAAGAAAAGACCAAAATGGATGTCAGAAGAGACTCTGGAACTTGCTCTTGAACAAAGAGTCGCTAAAGCAAATGGAAGAAATGATGAAGTAAAAGAACTGAACAGAAGATTTCCAAAGGCAGCTTGAGCAGGCAAAGTATTATAATGAAATGTGGGAAGACCTGAGTTAGAAACCAAAACGGAAGAACACAGTTAGCATTTCTCAAGCTGAAAGAACCGAAGAAAAAAATCAAGGCTTGAGTTGCAATACTGAAGGACTCTATGAGCAAAATATTGAATGGCGCAGGAAGCAACAAAAGAAGATGGAAGGAATACACAGAGTCACTGTGTCAAAAAGATTTGGTCGATGTTCATCCATTTCAGGAGGTAGCATATGATCAAGAACCAGAGGTACTAAAGGAAGAAGGCCAAGCTTTACTGAAGGCATTGGCAAAAAAAAAAAGGCTTTAGGAATTGAAAAAATAGCAATTGAGATGTTTCAACAAATGGATGCAATGCTGGAAGTGCCCATTCATCTATGCCAAGAATTTTGGAAGACAGCTACCTGGTCAATGGACTCGAAGAGATCCATATTTGTACCCATTCCAAAGTAAGGTGATCCAACAGAATGCAGAAATCATCGAATAATACCATTAATATCACACCCAAGTAAAATTTTGCTGAAGATAATTCAAAAACAGTTGAAGCAGTACATCAACAGGGAACTGCCAGAAATTAAAGCCAACTCAGAAGAGGACATGGAAAAAGGGATATTGCTGATGTTAGAGGGATCTCGGTTGAAAGCAGAGAATACCAGAATGATGTTTACCTGTATTTTATTGACTATGCAAAGGCATTCAACTGTATGGATCATAAAAAAATTATGGATAACATTGCAAAGAATGGGAATTCCAGAACACTTAATTGTGCTCATGAGGAACCTGTACGTAGACCAAGAGGCAGTCGTTTGAACAAAACAAGGGGATACTGCATGGTTTAAAGTCAGGAAAGGTGTGTGTCAGGGTTGTATCCTTTCACCATGCTTATTCAATCTGTATGCAGAGCAAATAACCCAAGAAGCTGGACTATATGAAGAACGTGACACCAGGATTGCTAGAAGACTCATTAAAGACCTGTGATATGCAGACGGCACAACCTTGCTTGCTGAAAGTGAAGAGGACTTGAAGCACTTAATGATGAAGACCAAAGACTACAGCCTTCAATATGGATTACACCCCAACATAAAGAAAACAAAAATCTTCACAAATGGACCGGCAAGCAACATCATGATAAATGGAGAAAATATTGAAGTCGTCAAGGATTTCATTTTACTTGGATCCACTATCAATGCCTATGGAAGTAGCAGTCAAGAAATCAAATGATGTATTTCATTGGACAAATCTGCTGCAAAAGACTTCTTTAAAGTGTTGAAAAGCAAAGATGTCACTTTGATGATTAAGGTGCACCTGACTCAAGCCATGGAATTTTCAATGGCCTCATATATATAGGAAAGCTGGACAAATAAGGAAAACCAAAAAAGAATTGATGCCTTTGAATCATGGTGTTGGTGAAGAATATTGAATATACCATGGACTGCCAGAAGAACAAACAAATCTGTCTTGGAAGAAGTACAGACAGAATGCTTCTTAGAAGCAAGGATGGTGATATTTGATCAATAATCAGAAATTATATTTGATGATCCATCAGATGCCTAATTATGTTTCCTTTTAACTTTATTTGAAAGCAAAGGGAAATAATCTGACTTGTTACCATTATCAGTCATTTACTTTCTCAACAAAAGTATTTAGAATTGTTCCTTTGTTGTCCCAAGGACTTTTGCACCCTCAAATAATGCATCATAATATTATGAAAGGTATGTCTTTCTTTTTAAAGTGAGAGAAGGGCAATTCAGAAAGAGGAGGAGGGGAAATAGAACTCTCAGTGAGTTCTCAGGAAAATCCACATAGAAAAGAGTACACAAGGAAATTGGCAATTTGGGAATCAATTCCCTGAAAATTATCCCTGCCTGCCACTGACCTGTTCACAAACCTTTCATATTCCAGGGATGTGCTTACCCCATTTAGAGGACCAAATTTTGGCCACTTGGTAGAGCTTATTCATTCATTTTCTTTAAGTCAGGAAGAAACAGTGAAACCTATTGAACATCATGTCACCTCACCCTGACGCATCTGCAGTCTGATCAAGTACAGAGCAAAAGCATGCGCAGAGGCCCAGCTTTTTTCCTTTTATTTTTGGAAAATGTGTGCTGCTTGGTGCTTCCTTTTGTTGTTACTGATTTTATTGTTACTTAACAATTACATAATGCTACTTACAATAATGTAAATAGCATGGAGAAGGCTACACTTCAATTCCAGTCTTTCCCCAGAGGTTATGTCTATTAAAGGTTTGGTGCATGTCCTCTCAGAGACCTCTTCTGTGCATTTACATATACATGTGCATCCCTTTAAAATATATAGTATTTTTTTTATGTATCGTTGTGCAACTTGCATTTTTCACTTGAAGAGTATTCCAAAGAATGGATCTTCTAAAGCTTTTTAAAATTATCGATAGACATTTGATTTTTTTTCCATGTTAAAAATAGTTCCACAGACTCTATCTTTTCACTAAAACTTAGAGCAGTACCTAGTATATGACAAGTACTATATAACTAATTTCTTTTAGTATTACTATAGTTTCGTATTTTACAGTTAGGTCATTATCTGGAATTTATTTTTGTAATAGACATAAATTATAGATCTATTTTCACTTCATTTTTTTCTTTATAGAAAGTCAATTATTTATAATTATAGAAATTTTCCTAACACCACCAATTGAATAATCCATACTTTCCCCACTGGGGTGAAACGGCCTTTTTATCGTCTACTAAATTCCCATATACACTTGAGCCTATTACTGAACTCTCTCTTTTGTTTCATTAATCTATTCATCTATTACTTCAAGACCTGGTACTGGCTGGGCAAGTCCCCCTCCCCTCCACCTTTGTTCATTTTTTAAATTTATTTAGGTTATCCATGTATATTTACTTTTCCATATTGATTTTAGAATCAACTTGTCATGTTTCATGAAAATTCCTGTTAGCATTTAGATACAGACTTTTTTTAATTCAAAATTAACTCAAGAAGAGTTGACATCTCTATAACATTGTAAATTGCAATATTGTATTACAGTCTTTCCGTCTATGACCATGGCTTATCCTTTTCCTTACTAAAGTCTTCTTTCATGTCCTCCAGTGAAGTTATCTCTAAAAACCTCTTGCACCTATTTTTTGGATAACTTTGTTCTTGAATACTTTGCAGCCTTTGACACTATTGAAAATGCATTTTTCTTAAATTACTTTTTCTCCTTAGTTATTGCAGATATATAGGGAAAATATAGATTAAGATATGTGCTTTAATATGTAGATAACCTGCTGACCTCTTGATTTTATTGTGTTTTCATTAATTCTCTTGGTTTTTCTGGATCTGCAGATAATTACAATTTTGTCTCTTATTTTCTTTTCTTTTTAACTAGACATTCAGCTCCTTGGGAGCAGGCACAGCATTGTATTTCTGGTGATATCTCCCAGTGTCCAGCACACAGTAGGATTTTTTAAAAAATTAACAACAACAACAAAAGAATGAGCAATAGATGTCAAAAGCAGATTTACTATAAAACTAACGAAGCTTAAGCTTCAGGAAGCCTCAATGCATGGGCCCTTACCAAGGCTCCGGGCAGGACTGTAGCAAAGTGACTTCAAGAAATGTGCCTACTGCACACTGTGTCTACTCAGCCAGCATGAAGACTGGAAGATGCAAGGCCAGAGAGTGGAATAAGTCCTACAGCACCCAGTTATAGGTAGTGAAGGAGAATCAAGTTTCAGTATGTATGGATAAGGAAGCTTGTCAGTAGAAAAATCCTCCAATCATCCATCAGTTACGTAAAAGTGTATGCACAGGATCATCAACATCTTGTCAAAATAAAAGTTCACAATACATTTTTGAGAGAGGGGTTAGAGTGGTATATTTCAAAAAATTTGAACACATTTTTACTTTAGAAAGGTGTTGTGAAACATTTTAAGAAAACAAATGAGAAATTATAGAGCCTTGATTTGAATGTATGTGAAGGGTACATTCTTTTGTCAAGCTTAAATTTAATAAACAACTGAGAGAAAAAAATCACACTAAATTTAATGGAATATGAACAAAAATGAAAAAAATATGCAATAGAATCAATAGAAATTATTCTGATCCAGAGAACTGAATTTTAACAACAAAAAAGTTTAAATCATTCCAAACACAGTAATTTATTAAAAAAAGAGATAAATTCTAAGTAGAAACAATGGATACACTCACTATCGAATTTCTTTAAAATCTAATCAGTGAAGATGCAAAAATCATGTGAACATATTGGAAAAAGATTTAAATGTCTTTTGATTCAAGACAAAATATCTACAGCAATGAAAATAGCATAAAGCTCAACAGATTGCCACAACAAGCCATTGACAAAACTAATTAATGTGTGTCATTAATTCAAATAGTAATTCTGATTAGTCACCGTACTAGAAAAACTGAAATGCCCTGAAATCTTACAATCATATAAGGTAAAATTTTTCTTGAATTTTGACAACAATCCTAAAATTTACATAATATGGCCAATAATGAATTGAAAAGTAAAATAATTTTTTTAACTCTTCAGTGATAAATGTTAGAAGTTAATCAACCATGCTAGAAAAGTCTGACTTATCTTTCTATTCTCGCTACAGAAAATGGTGCTATAAAATTATTGTCTTATGAAGTGGTGATCAAAGAAGATGTAGACAAAACATGTAGGGGAAAAGTGTTTAGAGGTGTTTTAGGAAGTTAATAAATAATAAATGTTATTTTTCTAGATTTTGTGATGTTTAAATTATGTTTCAGATGTTTTGCAAGTTTGCAATTTGTTTGGAAAGTTCTTAATCATTTCACTTCCAATATTTCTTTTGCATATTCTATATCCTCTTCTGCTGATGTCACATCTTATTACTATATCCTCTTTTACCCTCTCTTCTGTATTTTTCCATTCTTTATCTCATCATGTTTTATTCTGAATATTTTATTCTAACTTAACTTCCAGCTTACTAAATCTCTCTTCAGTTATGACTCATCTGCTGTTAAACTCATCCTTTAAGTTCTTATTTCTGGTATTAAATTTTTCAGTTTTAGAGTTTGCTTTTGGTTTTTGTAGCATATACTATAACTTCCCATGTCTGTATCTGCCAAAATTCCTAATATTGTCTTTTCTATCCTTGACCATAGTAAGAATATTTAAAGCTTGTTTTTATTATTTCTATTAAAATTTCTAATTCCAATATCGGGAGTCTTTATGGATCTCTTTCTATCACTCATTGTTTCAACTGATGCTTGTCCAAGTTGTCCAGTTTCCAAAACAACCTAGCTGTTTTTTCATTGTATATCAGATACTGTAACCCAAAATTGTTTGTAGAACTAGTTGTTTTTTTTTTAATATTTTATTGTACTTCAGGTGAAGGCTTACAGAACAGATAGTTTCTCATGTAACAGTAACACACATGCTGTTTTATGACAT
>NW_004444134.1:3732223-3810287 GCF_000243295.1 Trichechus manatus latirostris | reverse complement strand
GAATCTCTCCTCGCTCTCTGTTCTCTTTCAGTATTCTTACTCCGTTTGGTGTTTGGCTGAGTTCTTTATCTCTTCATTTGATGTTCCAGGGTTTCCGGATTGTTGATTCTCTGTTCGGCTTAGTTTTTCGGATCTTTGTTGTGGAGGGACGGTGTGGTGTTTCTGCCTAGAGTGCCATCTTGCCAGAATTCCCCCTGTAGAACTAATTTGAGGCTCAGGTGCTAACAAGGTTGTGGAGAATTACAGGGCCAGGATCCAGAAGAGAGAACTGAGCACAGCATTTGGGACTCCTTCCTTCCCTGGAGGCATTGCCTGCTCTTGAAAGAGTTGAGAGGCTGAGTAGTACCATTGACAGCCTCATGGGGGTAGAGAGCAGGTTTGGAGTCCAGGCCTGTGAGGGTGAGTGTGTGTGTGTAGGAATATGAGTTGTGTGTGTGTGAGTGTTTGTGTGAATGTGAGTGTGTGTGAATGTGTGTATATAGAGTGTGTGAGTGTGTGTGAATTAAGTGTATGAGTGCATGTGAATGTGAGTGTGTGAATGTTTGTGTGGCTATAAGTGTGTATAAGAGTGTATGTAGTGTGTGTGAATGTGTGTGTGTGAATGTGAGTATATGTGAGTGTGTATGAATGTGTGTGCATGAATGTGAGTACATGTGTGTAAGTGACTTGTGTTAATATGAGTGTGTGTACTGGGGGGAAAGTTTCGGGTGAACCCCATGCCTACGAGGCAGTGCTTTGTGGCCCCAAATCAAAGCAAGTGGAGGATAGGGATACATTTCGTTTGCATTTAAGAGGTTACATTTTTGTGGTTCACCATCACTTCCAGGTACTGTTAAGTTATTGCTAGCCACCCTGCTGTAGATATTGCTTTCAGGAATGCTTACAAAGCCCATTCTGCTGACTCACCCAGCATGGTGATTTGAAGGTGCAGGGTCAGAGGTCACTTCACAGTCTGAACACGTCCTACAGCACTGAGACTGGATGTATGCAGGGAACGGGGGAAAACAAGGTTTGAAAAACATGGAATCAGAAGTCAGTCTATGGAAAGATTTTTCAAATCTTAAAGCTTATATACAAAAAAAAACTTGATAGAAATTATCCAAAATTTGACAGCAATACTAAAATTTACATATTATCAATAAGATGCAAAACTGAAAGAAATTTTTCTGAACTGTCAATTAGAAATACATTTCAATCAACTGTGTTAGAAGAAAGACTGGATTATCTCACTAGACTCTCTATAGACATGATATTATAAAATTATTGTCACATGAACCAAACCAAAACCAAACCAAAACCAAACCTGTTGCTGTCGAGTCAATTCCAACTCATAGTGACCCTATAGGACAGACCAGAACTGCCCCATAAAGTTTCCAAGGAGTGCCTGGTGAATTCAAACTGCCAACATTCTGGGTAGCAGCCATAGCACTTAACCACTAGGCCACCAGGGTTTCCTGTCTTATGTAAGGCAATCAAAAAGTATGCACCCAAAGGCAGAGTCAACAGGGTGCCATGCTGTTCCTCCGCAACAAAGACTCAAAAAACTAAGTAAAACAGATACAAACATCAATCCTGGAACCCTAAGAATCAAATAAAGGGATAAAGAACTAGATCAAATACCAAATGCAAGAAGAAACTGATGGAAAACAGAGAATGAGGAGAGGTATGGAGTGGAGGTCCCCAGCCTACAGCGTCACTATCTTGAAACACAGCCAGCAACAGCCCTGGAAAGGGAGTATGGAAGGCAACTTCACAGAGCCCCCAACAGGAGATAGAACACCCAGTAACCAGAGAAACATGCTTTCCCACCCCTCACCCTTCTGCCCCAAATGCCACCTCCGCCTTTTCCCACCTTGGCTTGAGATCCACCAGCTGGCTGCCACCCCGGGTCTGCCCCACCCCCACCTGCCAACTCCCACCATGCCACTTTTCCCCCTCTCTTCCTTTTATTTCTCCCTCCCACCTAGCCCCACACACCATCTCCACCTCTTCCTGCTGGGCCACGTCACACCACCATGGCTAGAGAGCCACCAGCCCACTGCTGCCCTGGATCCACCCCATCCCTAACTACCAGCTCCTGTCATGCCATTTTTTAATTTTTTTTTACTTTGTTCCCTTTCTTCCTTTTCTTTCTCTATCCACCTAGCCCCATATGCTGTGTCTACCCCTTCCCACTGGGCCATGTCACACTGTGACAGCTAGAGAGCCACCAGCCCACCACCGGCCCTGGTCCACCCTGCCCCCACCCACAAGCTCCCATCTTGCTACCATTTTTTTTTTTTTGCATTTTTTCCTTTCTTTTCTTTCTTTTCTTTCTCCCTCCCACCTAGCCCTATATGTCACCTCACCTCCCTACCAACAGGCCCTCAGGTCCACCATGCCTCCACTTACTGACCCCCACCATACTGCCAATTTATTTATTTCTCTTTTATTTCTTTTCTCTTTCTTCCTTTTCTTTTTCCCTCCCACCTAGTACTGTATGCCACATTCCCACTTCCTGCTGGTCCCCACTGCACCGCCACAGCTAGAGAGCCACTTCTCTGCCACTGCCCTGGGTCTGCACTGCCCCCACTCACCAGCTCCCACTATGATGCCACTTTTTTCTTTTTATTTTCTTTCTTTTCTTTCCCCCTCCTACCTAGCCTTGCAAGGAACCACCCTCCCTTCCCCTGGAATTCTGGGTCTGCTCCACCCCCACTAGCCAGCACCCACTGCTTCAAACGTTTTTCTTTTTTTTTTTCCTTTCTTACTTTTCTTTCTCCCTCCCAGCAAGCCCTGTAGGCCACCTCCACCCACTTTGAATCAGCCCCCATGGCACCACTGCAGATAGAGTGCCACTGGCACACTGGCTCACCGATGTCCCAGGTCCCCACCGCCCCCACCTACCAGACCCCACCATGCTGCCATTTATTTTTTTCTTTTTTCTTATTTCTTCCTTATCTTTCTACCTCCCACCGAGCCCCAGATGCCACCTCCCCCCACTTCTTGCTGGCCCCCCGGTCCACGCCACCCACACCCATTAGCTACCATATTTTTTCTTTCTCTGTCTTTTCTTTTCTCTCTCTTTTCTCCCTCAACCTAGTCCCATATGCCATTCCCCCTTCCTCTGTCCCCAACTGTACCACAATGGCTAGAGTGTCCCAGGTACTCAGGCCCACCACCACACAAGGCCTCACCATCCCTTTCCTCCCGCTACTCGACCAGTTGCTGAATGGTGGGAAGTGAGCCCATACCACTCCCCGCCTGGCCCTGCCTGCTGCTTCCCTGCCCACCCAGATGAGGTGGTGAGAGGTATCATCCCCACAGATGAGCAAGCAGCAAAGCACTCCTGGCCCGTCTGCCCTGACATATCAAAACAAAACACAAAAAAAAAAACAGGACAAAACACATGAACGTACAATAAATAAATTTTTTAAAAAATCCTTAATGTCTTGGAGACAGTAGACAATATCAAAACATATAAAACAGCAGGACAAGATGGTTCCAGCAAGCGACCAAAATAAAAGATCAAATGACTTTCCGGTAGAAGAAAAGGCAGTTGAACTACCTGATCCGGAATGCAGAAGACTAATATTTGGGAATCTCTAATAAATTAGGAAAGAGATCAGAGAAAACATAGACAAAACCAAAGAAAACAGCCAAAATCAAGGAAAACACAGACAAAGCAATAAAAGAATTCAGGAAAACAATACAAGAAAAAATATGAAACTAAATAAACAATTAGATATCATACAAAAACAGCAACTAGCAAGGCAAGAGATAAACAACAAAATTTAAGGAATGGGAAATTCAATAGAAGATTTTAGGAGCAAATTTGAAACAATGGAAGACAGAATCAGTGAGATCAAAGGCAAATCCATGAACACCACTTAGAAAGTGAAAAAAAAATTGAGAAAAGAATGAAGAAAAATGAAAAAACCTAAGAAATATGAGGGACACAATCAAGAGCAAAAATTTGTGCATGATTGCAATTCCAGAATAGGGGAAGAAAATGGAAAACAGAGAAGATTGTTGAATATTTGCTAGCAGAAAACTTCTCAAATATCAAGAAAGAAGAAAACCTGACCATCCAAGACTCTCAAAGGACCTCATATAGGATAGACCCCAAAAGAAGTCACCAAGACATATCATAATCACACTTGTCAAAACCAAAGACAAAGAAAGAATCCTGAGTGCTTGAGAAAAACAGCATGCTCACTTACAAATAGGAAACAATAAGACTGAACTCTGATTACTCAGCAGAAACTATGAAGGCAAGAAGGCAATGGGATGACAGTATATAAAAAACTTTGAAAGGAAAAAACTGCCAACCAAGGGTAATATACCCTGCAAAACTCCCTCTCAAATGTGATAGTGAAATGAGGACTTTTCCAGGGAAAAGGGAATTCGTAAAAACAAAACCAAACTTAAAAGAAATATTAAAGGGAGTCCTTTGGTTAGAGAACCAACACCATCAGACAACAACCAGAGTCTAGGACATAGGACAGCATCAGTAATATGCCAATCTGGGTAAAGAACTCTCAATAATAAAACAAAGCTAAAAAACTTAAAACAGGGAAACAGAGATGTCATTCTGTAAATGACGACAACACCAAAACAATAAAAGGGGGACTAAGTGGTGTAGGTATAGAAGTTTCAAATGAAGAGGAAGTCAAGGCTATATCAAGTACTAAAAGACTGGTTGAAACTTAGGAAGATAAGGGTAAATTTCAAGGTAACCACAAAGAAAGTTAACAAAAAAAACAAAAAAGAAGAAAACATAAAGTCTCAGTAAGCACAAAATCTATAATAATGAAAGAAAAGAAAAGAAAATCCACAAACAAAAGGAACTCAGCATGAGAAAGTAAGAGGAACAAAGAAAACATCAGCACCACAAAAAAAAAAAAACCACAACAATATGACATCAATGAACTCATACCTATCGATAATCACTCTTTGTTGTCTAGTGCTGCTGTAACAGAAATAACACAAGTGGAGAGCTTTTAACAAGAGAAATTTACTCTCTCATAGTCCAGTAGGCTGCAAGTCCAAATTCAGTGCATCAGCTCCAAGAGAACACTTTCTCTGTCGGCTCTGGAGGAAGACTGTGTCATCAATCTTCCCTTGGTCTAGGAGCTTCCCTGTGCAGGAACTTCAGGTCCAAAGGATGTACTCTGCTCCTGGCACTGCTTTCTTGGTGGTATGAGGTTCGCATGTGTCTCTGCTCCCCTCTCTCTTTTATATCTCAAAAGAGATTGGACTAAGACACTATCTAATCTTGTACACCTCATCAGTATAACCTCATCGCAGTGACAGAATTTGCAACACATAAGGAGATCACATATAACCTCATCATAGTGATAGAGTTTATAACACATAAGGAAATCACATCAGATTACACAATCATACAATACTGGGAATCAAGACCCAGCCAAGTTGACAAATATTTTTGGGGGACACAATTCAATCCATGACAATCACACTGAACATAAATGGCATAAATGCACCCGTCAAAAGACAGTGGCATAATGAATAAAAAAAACACACCAATCAGTATGCTATCTACAAGAGATACACCTTAGAAAAAGAAAAAAACATATTCAAAATGAAAGGATGGTGTGATGGTTAAGATTGTGTATCTACTTGGCTGGGCCATGATTCTCAGTGTTTATATGTGATCACTCCCATGATGGAATCTGCTGTGAGTAGTCAATCAGTCGAAAGGGAGTTTCCTTGGAGGTGTGACCTACATCTGAATATAAGCAGATTTTCTGCCTTTTTTGCTCACTCTGGATCCTGCGGTTGCCTCTTGTTTGTCTGACCTCCAGTTCTTGGTACTTGAGCCATCAGTTTATCTGCTGATCTTGGGATTTGTCAGTCTTCACAGCCTGAGAGTGGGAGCCCTGTTCTCCGACCTACTGATGTTGGGTTCACCAGCCCCTGCAGCTACATGAATTGAGAGAAGCCTCTATCCTGATCCACAGACTTGAGACATTCCAGCCTCTACAATCACATGAGCTGTTTTCTTGATATAAATCTCTCTCTATAGATATACTTACATGCTTTATTGGTTTTGTTTCTCTAGAGAACCCAGCCTAAGACGTTTGATATCAAGAGTGGTTCTAGAAAAAAAAATTGTAAGGATGAGTTTTCTAATTGGTTCTCAAGTCTGGTTAGTCTTAAAGATGTTGATGACTCTACTTCTGTCAGTAAAGAGGGCACTGCAATACAGATACACAAAATATCACCACCAGAAGATCAGTTATTGGTGAAAGGCAAGGCTCTGGGTGAACACATGTGTGATACCTTTCTACTGTTTTGTCAGAATGAGAAGTCTAAGGAAGCTGGTTTGTTGGTCCTACTTTCACTAGGCAAACTGGCAAAAGAAAGAGATGCACTCAGGACTTCAGAGTCAAAGCTCAAGTGCTGCACAAATAACCTCAAGGCTTCCACTTATACTTTGAAAGAAATCCTTATAACAGAGCTGAAATTTCTGAAAACCAAACCCAGAGTCTTATTGTAAGAGTGGCTCAATTACAACACCAGCTCAATAGCCAACCTTGAGAGGTGTCTGAAGTTAAAGTAAGGGCATTGATTGGGTAGAAATGGGATCCTGAAACTTGGGATGAGGACATATGGGCAGATAATCCGGGAGCTGGGGACACTGAGCCCCTAAATTCCATTGAATCACTCCTGCCAGCAGAACCACTCCCATCTGAAGAGATTACTTCATGTTTGTCTGCTAAACCACTCTGCCCAGAAAAACCATTAGCCCTTCCACTCCCTTCTTGAGATTAGCCCTAGCCCAGCTGCTTCCAAAGAGCTTTTTCCTGAGTCATTGCCTGGGGCATCACCTGAGGCAGATACTTTACAAGACAATGCTGAATGTTCTCAAAACAATTCCACACTACTGATTCCGTCTTCTAGACCTAGTGAGTGCCAAAAGGTGAAGTGCAAAGCGTGACCCAGGAGGAGGTACACTACACTCCAAAAGAACTGCTTACTTTTCTAATATGTACAAACAGAAACCTGGGGAATGTGTGGGATAATGGTGCAAGAATATTAAGTTGGATCAATCTGAGTTTATAGATATGGGTCCACTAAGCACAGATTCTTCGTTCAATGTTTCAGCTCAATAAGTTAGGAAAGGATCTAATACTTTATTTGGTTGGGTTGCTGAAGCATGGATTATGAGGTGGCCTGCACTAAATCAAGTTGAAGTACTAGCTCTGCCTTGGTATACTGTATAAGAAAATATCCATAACAATGTATGTATAAATTTTTGTCTGAGAGACTAACTTGAAGTGTAAACTTTCACTTAAAGTACAACAATAAAATAAAAAATAAAAAAAGAAGGTATCCAAATGCTTTGGGAAATTGGCATGCTAGAGTGGATTTATCAGGTTAGACTCACGGATCTACACATGGAGTGCCCAGAGGACACACCTTTTACCACAATTGTGGGTAACAAACTTGTGAAGGGAGCTCCAGCATCCTTGCAGATTGCTGTGATTACTATTTTACATAAATCAAATTTGACAGTGGAAACTGCCCTAACTGAATTAAGACACCTAACTACAATGGGGCTGATTGGACCACATGGTAGCAGGGGCCAAGTGGTGGCACTCAATTATCAAAGACAAGGTGGGCATGGTTACAGTAATGGACAGTGGAGTCAAAACAGTAATCAGAATAGTCTGACTCATATGGACTTATGGCTTTGGCTACTTAGTCATGGTGTCCCTAGGAGTGAAATAGATAGGAAATCTACTAAATATTTACTTGATCTGAACAAACAGATGAATTCTAGGTCAGGTGAACAGCAGTTCGCCAGAATAGAGAGTCACGGTCCCTCAATCAATTCCCAGATTTCAGCGGGTTTAAAGACCCACAACCCCTTGAACGAAGGGGAGGCCAGGTCCCCTTGAGGAAGGACTCCAATACACTGCCAAAAATTTTTACTGTTATTTTTTCTCCCAGTCTTCCCTAAAGGGATCTACGACCTTTAAGAGAGTAACTGTTCATTGGGTAAAAGGAAATGATCAGACTTTTTGGGGATTGCTAGATACTGGCTCTGAACTGACACTAATTTCAAGAGACCCAAAACGTCACTGTGGCCCACCAGTCAGAGTGGGGGCATATGGAGGTCAGGTTATTAATGGAGACTTGGCTCATGTCTGTCTCACAGTCAGTTCAGTGGGTCCCCAAACCCATCCTGTAGTGATTTTCCCAGTTTCAGAATGCCTAATTGGAATAGATATACTCAGCAACTGGCAGAAGCCCCAGATTGGGTCCCTGACAAAGAGAGTAAGGGCTATTATAGTAGGAAAAGCCAAGTGGAAGCCATTAGAACTGCCCATACCTAGGAAAATAGTAAACCAGAAGTAATATCACATTTCTGGAGGGACTGCAGAGATTACTGCCACCATCGAGGGCTTGAAGGATGCAGGGGTGGTGATTCCCACTACATCCCCATTCAACTCGTCTATTTGGCCTGTGCAAAAAACAGATGGATCTTGGAGAATGACAGTAGATTACCAAAAACAACCAGGTAGTGACTCCAATTGCAGCTGCTGTTCCAGATGTAGTTTTATTGCTTGAGCAAATTAATATATCTCCTGGTACCTGGTATGCAGCTATTGATCTGGCTAATACCTTTTTCTCCATACCTGTTTCGAAGAACCATCAGAAGCAGTTTGCCTTCAGCTGGCAAGGCCAGGAATACACCTTCACGTGCCTACCTCAGGGCTACATCAACTCTCCAGCCCTATGCCATAATTTAGTCCACAGGGACATTGATTGCCTCTCCCTTCCACAAGCTGTCACACTAGTCCTTTACATTGATGACATTATGCTGATTGGACCTAGTAAGGAAGAAATGTCAATGACTCTGGACTTATTGGTAAAACAGACGTGTGCCAGAGGGTGGGAAATTAATCCCACAAAAATTCAGGCACCTTCCACCTCAGTGAAATTTCTAGGGGTCCAGTGGTGTGGGGCGTGTCAAGATATTCCTTCTAAAGTGAAGGATAAGTTGTTGCATCTTGCTGCTCCCACAACTAAAAAGGAGGCACAATGCCTAGTGGGCCTCTTTGGATTTTGGAGGCAACATATTCCTCATTTGGGTGTGCTACTCTGGCTTATTTATCAAGTGACTCAAAAACCTGCTAGTTTTGAGTGGGACCCAGAACAAGGAAGGCTCAGCGACAGGTTCAGGCTGCTGTGCAAGACACTCTGCTACTTAGGCCATATGATCCAGCTGATCCATTGGTGCTTAAAGTGTCAGTGGCAGATAGAGGTGCTGTTTGGAGTCTTTGGCGGGCCCCTATTGGTGAATCATAGTGCATACCCTTAGGATTTTGGAGTAAAGCCCTGCCATCCTCTGCAGATAACTACTCTCCTTTTGAGAAACAGCTTTTGGCTTGTTACTTGGCCTTAGTAGAGACTGAATGCTTAATCATGGGACACCAAGTCACCATGCAGCCTGAGCTGCCCATCATGAACTGAGTGTTGTCTGACCCAATCATAAAGTTGGGCGTGCACAGCAGCACTCCATCATTAAATGGAAGTGGTATATACGAGATCGGGCCTGAGCAGGACCTGAAGTCACAAGTAAGTTGTATGAGTAACTTACTGAAGGCACAAGTACTGAAGTACTGAAGGCACAAGTAAGTTGCCCAAATGCCCATGGTCTCCACTCCTGTCACATTACCTTCCATCTCCCAGTCTGCACCCGCAGCCTCAAGAGGAGTTCCTTATGATCAGTTGACTGAAAAAGAGAAAACTCGTGCCTGGTTTACGGATGGTTCTGCATGATATGCAGGCACCACTCAAAAGTGGACAGCAGCAGCACTACAGCCCCTTTCTGGGACCTCCCTGAAGCACAGTGGTGAAAGGAAATCCTCTCAATGGGCAGAAGTTTGAGCAGTGCACCTGGTTGTTCACTTTGCTTAGAAGGAGAAATGGCCAGATGAGTGATCATATACTGATTCATGTGCAGTGTTCAAAGGTTTGGCTAGATGGTGAGGGACATGGAAGGAACATGATAGGAAAATTGGAGACAAGGATTTATGGGGAAGAGGTATGTGGATAGACCTCTCTGAATGGGCAAAAGAAATGAAGATATTCATGTCTCATGTGAATGCTCACCAAACGGTGACCTTGGCAGAGGAGGATTTTAACAATCAAGTGGATAGGATGACACATTCTGTGGAAACCAATCATTCTCTTTCCCTAGCCACTCCCATCATTGCTCAATGGGCTCATGAACAAAGTGGCCATGGTGGCAAGGATGGAGGTTATGCATGGGCAACATGGACTTCCACTCACCAAGGCTGACTTGGCTACATCTACTGCTGAGTGCCCAATCTGCCAGCAGCAGAGACCAACACCGATATGGCACCATCGCTCGAGGTGATCAGCCAGCAATCTCGTGGCCAGTTGATTATGTTGGACCACTTCCATCATGAAGGGCAGCGTTTTGTCCTTACTGGAATAGACTCTTACTCTGGATATGGATTTACCTTTGCTGCATGCAATGCTTCTGCCAAAACTACCATCTGTGGACTTACAGAATGCCTTATTCGCCGTCATGGTATCCCACACAGCATTGCCTCAGATCGAGGGACTCATTTCACAGCAAATGAAGTGTGGCAGTGGGCCCATGCTCATGGAATTCACTGGTCTTACCATGTCCCCCATCATCCTGAAGAAGCTAGCTTGATAGGATGATGGAATGGCCTTCTAAAGACACAATTATGGTGTCAGCTAGGTGGCAATACCTTGCAGGGTTGGGGCAATATTTTCCAGGAGGCTGTATATGCTCTAAATCAGTGTCCAATATATGGTGCTGTTTTTCCCATAGCCAGGATTCATAGGTCCAGGAATCAAGGGGTGGAAATGGGAGTGGCACCACTCACTATTACCCCTAGTAATCCACGTGCAAGATTTTTGTTTCTGGTCCCCATGACCTTATGCTCCGCAGGTCTAGAGGTCTTAGTTCCAAAAGAAGGAATGCTCCCACCTGGAGACACAGCACTGATTCCATTGAACTGGAAGCTAAGAATGCCACCTAACCTCTTTGAGTTCCTTATGCCTCCAGATCAACAGGCAAAGAAAGGAGTTACCACACTGGCTGGTGTGATTGATCCTGATTACCAAGAGGAAATTGGATTGATATTACATAATGGAGGTAAAGAAGAGTATGTCTGGAATGCAGGAGATCCCTTAGGGAGTCTCTTAGTACTACCATGCCCTGTGATTAAAGTCAATGGAAAACTACAGCAACCAAATTCTGACATGACTATTAATGACCCAGACCCTTCAGGAATGAAGGGTTGTGTCATCTCACCAGGCAGAGAAACATGACCAGCTGAGGTGCTTGCTGAGGACAAAAGGAATACAAAATGGGTGGTGGAAGAAGGTAGTTCTAAATACCAGTTACAGCCATGTGACCAGTTGCAGAAATGAGGACTGTGATTGTTGTGAGTATTTCTGCTTTGTATATGTGCATTAAATATTTTTGTTTTCTTCACTTACAAAATATAAGATGTAAATGGGGCTAGTGCATTTTCGGTTGTATGCGTGTTAGTTGTGTCATGTTAGGTGCAAGTATGACTTTATAATTGTGTTTATTCAGAGATTATGTATGGCTCAAGGAGATGTGTACTTGTGCCAAGTTGACAAAGGGTGGACTGTGATGGTTAAGATTGTGTGTCAACTTGACTGGGCCATGATTCTCAGTGTTTGTATGTGATCACTCTCATGATGGAATCTGCTGTGAGTAGCCAATCAGTTGAAAGGGAGTTTCCTTGGAAGTGTGGCCTACATCCACATATAAGCAGATTTTCTGCCTTTTTTGCTCACTCTGGATCCTGCAGCTGCCTCTGTTCAACTGACCTCCAGTTCTTGGGACTTGAGCCATCAGCTTATCTGCCTATCTTGATATTCATTGATCTTCACAGCCTGAGAGTGGGAGCCCTACTCTCCGACCTGCCTATCCTGGGTTCACCAACCTCTGTGGTTATATGAATCAAGAGAAGCCTCTATCCTGATCCAGGACTTGGGACATTCCTGCCTCTACAACTGTGTGAGCCATTTCCTTGATATAAATCTCTCTATATATGTTTATACGTTTACTGGTTTTGCTTCTCTAGAGATCCCAGCCTAAGACAGATGAATATATATATATATATATGTATGTATCTCAGGCAAATAGTAACCAAAAAAGTGCAGGAGTGTCAATCCTAACTTTAGATAAAATAGACTTTAAGGCAAAACCAACCATAAAAAACCATAAAAGACAAGGAAGAACATTATATAATGATTATAAGGACAATGCCCCAAGAAGACATAACCTTAATAAATATTCAGGCACCCAATGACAGGGCTCCAAAATACATAAAACAAACTCAAACAGCACTGAAAAGAGAAATAGACACTTCTATAATAATGGTAGGAAACTTCAACACACCACTCTAGTAAAGGACAGAACATCTAGAAATAAACTCATCAAAGATTCAGAAGATCTAAAAACCAAAATCAACCAACTTAACCTCATAGACATATATAGAACACTCCATCCAACAGCAGCAAAGTATACATTCTTTTCCAATGCACTTGGAACATTCTCCAGAACAGACCACAATTTAGGCCACAAAGCAACCCTCAGGGGGGATAGAGAGGGCTGTCACTAACTAGACAGTAGACAAGTGTGAACTTTGGTGAAGGGAAAGACAGGACACAGTATAGGGGGAATCAGCACAGTTTGACCAAGGCAAAGCCACAGAAGCTCCCTAGACACATGCAAACACTTTAAGGACCAAGTTACTGGGGCTGAGGGCTAGGGATCATGGTCTTGGGAGACATCCAGGTCAATTGGCATGACAGAGTTCATAAAGAAAATGTTCTACACCCTACTTTGGTGCTTAGCGTCTGGGGTCTTACAAGCTTGTGAGTGACCATCTAAAATACTTCTATTAGTTCCATCATGTTCAGAGCAAAGGAGAATGAAGAAAATCAAAGACATAAGGAAAATATTAGTCCTAAGGACTAATGAACTACATGAAACACTGTCTCCACCAGCCTGAGCCCAAAAGAACTAGATGGTGCCTGGCTACCACCACTGACTGCTCTGACAGGGATCACAATAGAGGGTTCTGGACAGAGCAGGAGAAAAATGTAGAAGAAAATTCAAAATCACAAAAGAAGAAAGACCAGGCTTAGTAGTCTGACAGAGGCTGGAGGAACCCCCGAGACCATAGCCCCCAGGTACCCTGCTAACTCAGAAATGAAGCCACTCCCAAAGCCCAAAGCCTTCCTTTCAGCCAAAGATTAGACAGGCCTATAAAACAAACAATAACACACAAGAGGAGCGCGCTTCTTATTTCAGTCAAGTATACAAGACCAAAGGGGGAAAGAAAAAAACCAAACCCGTTGTCACAGAGTTGATTCCAACTCATAGCGACCCTATAGGACAGAGTAGAACTGCCCCATAGGGTTTCCAAGGAGCAGCTGGTGGATTCGAACTGCCAGTCTTTTGGTTAGCAGCCAGGCTCTTAACCATTGCACCACAAGGGCTCCATCTACCCAAAAGCAAAGATGAGAAGGCAGGAAGGGACAGGAAAACCAGACTAATGGACACAGGGAACCCGAAGTGGAAAAGGAAAGGGAGAGAGTGCTGACACATTGCAGGGATTGCAACCTATATTACAAAACAATTTGGGTATAAATTTTTGAATGAGAAACTAAGTTGTGCTATAGACTTTCACCTAAAACACAATAAAATTTTAAAAAAAAAAGTATACAGCCAAAACTATAAGGGGAAAAGAGTTCTAGAGGTGGATTGGACAGTTATTTCCTAGATTTTATGCTGTTTGTGGCATTTTTCAGATTTTTAAAATTTGTAATTCATTATGATTTCCTTTATTTTCTAAATGATAAAAATTTAATATTTAATTTTGTTTTTATAAGTGTGTATGTTTTTGAAAGTGGCCTCCCAAATTGTACATGATCCAGGCTGCTCTAGAGCTCGGTCTATACAATATTTATGTGTTACAAGGTGTCTTTTGTCGTTATTTGAGAAGAGACTCTTTGGTAGCTCTCATCATACCCCATAAACACAGTGGATTCCATTTTAGTCATCTGTAAAATGAAGGAATTAGCTTAAAGTTTCTAAGGACTATTCCAGCTCTAGGATGCAGTGGCCCTGTGGCTCTGTGAATTGCAGAGATAAGATTTAGTGGGACTTTCCTATGTGGCCTTGCAAAATGACCCAGAAAGTGAAAAAAAAAAAAAAAAGTATTTATACCACCATAGAACTCTTAAGGAGCAACCAAGACTGAAATAGGATAGCTGAAAACAAAATAGGAGAAAATGCGTGCATATCTCCAGTCCAGCGGCCAGAACCCACAAAGGAGGAGGGCAATTCGGGTTTTGCAAGTTTCAACTCAACACCATCTCAAGGGTATACAACGTTAACAGTGAAGGAAATAGAAGAGAGAATTTTTTCTTTTGACAGATTTTTAGAGTGTTGTGGCATTTTCTTTCCCTATAGTCAGAGGTTTGGAGTTTTTATTTTTGCATTGAAGTAGACCTTTTAATGATTAAAATTAAACTGAGATCTAGAAGTGACCAGAGAAAATGTTTTGCTGTTTTTGTGGAGATGTGATTAGAAAAAACCACAGGATTTATCCCAGATTTTATGCAGGGTAAAGGAGAAGCCAATGTAGCTAGTTCACAAGGGCAGCTGTGAGAAAGAATAAAATTCTTACATTTTTGCTATTGAGTTCCACTCTTTGAACTTAATGCTTTAAAAACTCTATTGCAGAAATGTTATGCAAACTATTAAGTGTTTTACAAATTTTAATTTGGGTTACACTGGCAATACAGGGATCATCAGATCAATGGATGGATGTCACACTTCTTAGATTTCATAGGTAAATAAAACTTAGAAACATTTTGAGAGGCTGATATTGGGCTGCCAAATCTTTAGTTTGCCAAGTAAAAAACTAATACTTTAATTGCATTACATAAAATCACTAAAATTCCACAAGAGGAACATCTTTATAGGAAAAAAGTAGAAAAAGATACAGCAATATAATATCAGAATAAAAAACAGCCATTCATTTTTAATAAATTTAATTTTGTGAATCTTTACCTCGTAATTGTCTTTCCCTACAGATAAGTGAAGACGTTTTGGGTGTGGGAGCTATGAATCAGATGCTTACTGAGGCATTGGTTTGATTGTGGCATTCTAGGAACCATTAAAAAAAAAAAAAAAAAAAAACCACACATGATGGCCATATCAGCATTTCAAAGCTATTTAAATTGATATGAACCACAAACTGAGGTACAAACCCAAATTTCTTTAATTTTGTCACATAGTAACGCAAATGAAACCACAAAATTCTAATATTGCTCTCTTCAGTACCCTCTTCCCAGAAATATGCATAAACTCCAAAGATTTATTCCATCCAAAAGCAGAGGAAGGGCTTCTGTCTTTTCTCAATGACCACTGAAACCTGTTGCAGTCAAGTTGATTCCGACTCATAGCATCTCTATAGGAGAGAGTAGGACTACCCCATAGAGTTTCCGAGGAGTGGCTGGGGGACTCAAACAGCCAACCTTTTGGTTAGCAGCCTCAGCTCTTAACCACTGCACCACCAGGGCTCCTCTCCCTGGTGGCAGCTGTAGAGAAAATGGGCAATCCACTGCTGCAATTATTGCCATCGCCACATGATGGTGCTGTTGAGGCCTAGTCCGGCACACTCTGAGCAAAGAAGGGCCAGGCCCAGGCCATAAGGGGCCACAGGGGTCTTCAAAGGAGGACAGACCCTTTCCTAAGTATTGTTTGCCTCCAGAAGTATTCTATATTTGGGACACAATGTTGCAGCTCTTAAAGATAAGCTTTTTCATTTGATATACAGGCCCTTTCCAGGAAAGCAGTGAGCCCAGTCCCAGCTCTAACATGCTCCAGCTCACAGGTAGAGAACTGGGCAGAGGGAATTTCCTCTGCGTTGACCATCTCAGCAATGGGCAAGTCAGATTTTACTTTTAAACCCTCCAATGCAAAATATACTCATCACATCCCCTCCATAGACACTCAATCCTCCTTATGAAGAACTTTGCAGGGTGGTTCCAGCGTTCCCCTCACCTCATTGTCACACAAAGGACAACCTCAGAGATCCCAAGGAGATTCTCCACTGAGGTTTTTATTTCAGAAAAGCAGGCGTTTCTTTGGCTACAGAGAAAACACAAATTTAATCTCTGATCAAGCAACGCTTTGCCAAACACCCTACTCCTACACTACAGTAGAACCATGGTGGAAGCTATAAGAACTGTGAGGATGTCACCACAGAATATGGCAGGTGTAAATGGATTCTGTGGCTCAGGTTACACCACTGAGCCAGCAAGGGGGCAAGAGCACAAAGACCCAGCCCAGCCCTTTCCCTCAACTCAGAACAACTCTGAAGAGTCATTGTAGCTTCACATTTCCTGAGGGACCAGCTGAAGCCTCTGAGGTATTTGCGTCACAGCCCAGCTTCTTCCTCTACCGACGCTACTTCCTTCCCTTCCATCAAAGGTGTTAATCTTTAGAGGGCTCCTCAGTAAATTTCCTGCACACTAATCTCTGCCTCAGGGTCTGCTTCTTGAGGATACCAAACTGCAATGATAGGCCTGAACTCTGGACCTCTTGGGAATAGACCATTTCCCAGAAGTTCTGGTCCTGCCAATGGGATTCTTCAAGATCTCAACAAATAACATGAGTTACTAACGTACTTACAACAATGAGTATTTATTGCAAAGGAACACGGGAATATACAGCAGAGGGTGAAATGGCCTTACCGACAGCATGCTGCCCTGTCCAAAGGGTATAAATGGGCAGGAGAGCAACTCAACCTTGCTAGAGGCAGCAAATCCATTGGTCCCATATTCTCCTGGAATTTATACTTACTTATTCAATATATATGCTAAACAAATAACACAAAAACCTGGGCTATATAAAGACGAATGCCGCATCGGAACTGGAGACAGACTCATTAACAACCTGACATATGCAGATGACATAACCTTGCTTGCCAAAAGTTAAGAAGACTTGAAGCACTTACTGATGAAGATCAAAAACTGCAGCCTTCAGTATGGATTACATCTGAACATAAAGAAAACAAAAATCCTTACAACTGAACCAATAAACAACAGTATGATGAATGATGAAGAAATTGAAGTTATTAAGGTTTTCATTCTTCTTGGATCAATAATCAATGCCCATAGAAGCAGCAGTCAAAAAATCAAATGATGTATTATTGCATTGAGAAATCTGCTGCAAAATATGTCTTTAAAGTGTTAAAAAGCAAAGATGTCACTTTGAGGACTAAAGTGTGCCTGACCCAAGCCATGGTATTTTCAATAACCTCATATGCATGAGAAATCTGGACAAAGAATAAGGAAGACCAAAGAAGAATGGACCCATTTGAATTGTATTGGTGAAAAATATTGAATAGACCCTGAACTTCCAGAAGAACAAACAAGTCCGTCTTGGAGGAATACAGCCAGAATACTCCTTAGATGGGGGGATGGTGAGACTTTGTCTCACCTACTTTGGACATGTCATTAGGAGGAACCAATCGCTGGAGAAAGACTATGTTCTTGTTGTTGTTGTTGTTAGGTGTGGTCGAGTCAGTTCTGACTCATAGCGACCCTACGCACAACAGAAAGAAACACTGCCCAGTCCTGCACCATCCTCACAATCATTCCTATGCTTGAGCCCATCGTTGCAGAGACTGAGTCAATCCATCTCATTGAGGGCCTTCCCCTCTTTCAATGACCCTCTACCTTACCAAGCTTAATGTGCTTCTCCAGAGACTGGTCTCTCCTGATAACATGGCCAAAGTACGTGAGACGAAGTCTCATCATCTTTGCTTCTAATAAGCACTCCAGCTGTACTTCTTCCAAGACAGATTTGTTCATTCTTCTGGCAGTCCATGTTATATTCAACATTATTTACCAACACCATAATTCAAAGACATTAATTCTTTTTCAATTTTCCTTATTCATTGTCCAGCTTTCTAATGCATATGAGACGATTGAAAATACCATGTCTTTGGTCAGGTGCACCTTAGCCGTCAAAGTGACATCTTTGCTTTTCAACACTTTAAAGAGGTCTTTTGCATCAGATTTGCCTAATGCAATAATACATCATTCGATTTCTTGACAGCTGTTTCCATAGGCATTGATTGTGGATCCTAGTAAAATGAAGTCCCTGACAACTTCAATTTTTCTCCGTTTATCATGATGTTGTTTACTGATCCAGTTGTGAGGATTTTTGTCTTTTTTATGCTTGGTAAAATAGAGGGTCATAGAAAAAGAACGACACTATCAATGAGATGGATTGACACAGTGGCTGCAAAAATGGGCTTAAACATTAGATTGTGAGGGTGGAACAGGACCAGGCAAAGTTCTGTTATACATAAGGTCACTATGAGTTGGAACTGACTTGATGTCACCTAACAACAACAAAGGGAGGAATTCAGTTGCATTGTTTTGGTGTCTTTAAGCATGTGTGTCCTCAACATGCATCCCTTGAGCACAGCCTACTCACAGTTGCATCCAGCAAGTACAGGTGTTCACTTGGAAGACTGATCTGGTTTCACATCTCTGGTAAGCATACCACCCAAGGGAAGATAAGTGGTGGTGGTGGGGGGGCACTTTCTCAAAAGATAGCTGTATGCATGGTAACAGTTACCTTTCCCAAAGCTTCTAGACTTCTTTTTCATCCTGTCCAGAATAAGTGTAGCATAGTGGTTTAGAGAAATGATTTTTAAAGTAGTCACAGCAGCACTAGCATCATCTAGAAAATGTAAATTCTTGGGCCCTGCCCCAGATCTACCTGACCAAAATACTGTGAGTGGGCCCAGCAATCTGAGTTTTAACAAGTTCTCCAAGGGATTCTAATACACACTAAAGTTTGAAAAACACTGGTTTAGAGCAGAATTTGGTAAACTTTTTCTGTTAAAAGCCAGATAGTAAATATTTTAGGCTTTGTGGACCCTGTGATCTTGTCACAACTACTCAACTCTGCTATTGTAGTACAAAAGCAGCTACAGACAATATGTAAACAAATGGGCACGGCTGTGTTCCAATAAACTCTGTGGACACTGAATTTGAATTTCATATAATTTTAGTGTGTCATAAAATATTATTCTTCTGGTAATTGCTGTCGACCACTTAAATGTGTAAAGACCATTCTCAGCTCACACACTAGACAAAAACAGGCAGCAAGCTGGATTTGACCCATAGGGCTTTTGACCACTCCTAATTTAGAGTTTGGACTAACTAGTTGGGCAATCTTGGGTCAGTCATTTAATCTGTGTGCCTCAGAGTCCTTGAATGTAAAGTGGGGGCAATAATGGTACCTATCTCACAGGCTGCTGTTAACATTAAATGGGTTAACATACGTAAAGCACTTAGAAAACCCCTATGTAAATGTTTTATATCATTTTTATATCCTTGCATAACTTACCTCCTTATTGGAAGGCTTCTGTGTCAGTAGAGTACAACCCTCTGGCACAGGAACTTTTCTCAAAGCAACTCTGAAGCTCCAAATGGTCTCATTTCCCATGCTCCATGGATAAGTAGCCGCAGCCTCCCACCACTCCCACGGCCACCGCCCTCCAGTACGGGCTGTAATTACTGCATTTTTGCTCATGCTCATAAACAGAAGTATTCCCAGGGCTTTGGTGATGAAGGCATTTGGAGTGAGCTGAGCAGATTTTTCTTCTGCCCCCCAACTGTGTTTCCAGGCCATCACTCTGCTCTCTGATTTGATGCATCAGTGTTGTTCTTGGGCAGTACTCGAGAGTTCCAATCTAACCATTTCGGAAGTCAGTCAGCTCCTTATTTATAGCTTTGCCTGGAACGTGTCAAAAGCAATGTGTTCAATAATATTAGGGCAGGGTGGCTATGAGAAAGAGACAGGGAAAGAGAGATAGATAGCATTGCAAGTGGAAAACTGACCAGAGCAATAACCGTGCTGGAAAGCCAACTCAGTACCCTATATGATACTGTCTGGAGGGAAGACAAGCAGCATAGATTCAAACACTGTGAGGGGCCTCATCTGGATGCCTCGGATGCTTCAGAGATGCAGCCAGGTTAAGTACCCTGAGTGCCTGTGACTCTCACATTTGCCTTTTGTGCCAGGTGTGTCTTATTTCCATTGTGGTGTCCTTCCAGAGCCTGGGAAGTATGCCCATGCTCCAGAACTTTCCCCATTCTCTCATTTCACAATGTATTAAGTACAAGTAATAAGACACTGTCACAAGCACAACATACCAAAATGTATGCGATGCAGCGAAGGCAGTACTCTGAGGGAAAGTTATAGAAATAAATGTCTACATGAAAAAAAAAGAAAGATCTCAAATCAACAGCCTAACTCTACAATTTGAGGAACTAGAAATAAAAGAGAAAACTAAGCTTAAACCAACCAGAAGAAAGGAAATAACAAAAATCAGAGCAGAAATAAATGATATAAAAAATAATAGAGAGAATCAACCAAACCAAAATTGGTCCTTTGAAAAGATGCTGTCACACACTGCCACCAAATGGATAAACATTTGGTTTACATATTATATAAAAGTTTCTTGTCATCTATAACTGAATGTCTATAATTCGATGTCCATGAATGGAAACATTGAAACATACTACAAGGGAAAACGTGCAATATTTGCCTCTAGATTTTAAGAGTTTTTTGGTGTAAGAGGCATAGGGAAGAACAAAATGATCTTTCTGGTTAAGTACTTTCCTATTTCCCTTAACAGAAAGTCAGAGTCTGATGCAAGATGCAAAATGCAAAATTTAAATGCACACATTTTACCTAGATAGTATCATATTTGTTTATCATAAGAACTCTGAAGTAAGGAATGTGCTACCCATTTATAGATGAAGCAACTGAGGCTCCTGTTAAGGATTGAATTGTGTCCCCCAAAAATGTGTATCAACTTGGCTAGGCCATGGTTTCCAATATTGTGTGATTGTCCTCGATTTTGTGATCTGATGTGATTATCCTATATGTTGTAAATCCTAACCTCCATGATGTTAGTGATGCAGGATTAGAGGTAGTTATGTTAATGAGGCAAGACGCAATCTACAGGATTAGATTGTATCTTGACTCAATCTCTTTTGAGATATAAAAGAGAAAAGGAAGCAGAGAGGAGAGGGACCAAGCAAGAAGAGCCAGGAGTGGAGCATGTCCTTTGGACCCGGGATCCCTGTGCTGAGAAGCTCCTAGACCAGGGGAATATTGATGACAAGGACCTTCCCCCAGAGCCAGCAGAGAGAGAAAGCCTTCCCCTGGAGATGGTGCCCTGAATTCAGACTTCTAGCCTCTTAAACTGTGAGAGAATAAATTTCTGTTTCTTAGAGCCATCTACTTGTGGTATTTCTGTTACAGCAGTACTGGATAACAAAGAGAGCTCCCTATAGGTCAATACCCTTCTCAAGGCCACACACCAAGCCATGGAGCACAAAGGAACGGTCCATCTTGCACATTGCAACATTAGCCAGGATGAGTCTATCTGTTGCACATTATCTCCTAACAAAGCAGAAAACATAAGCCAGTGAGGTATGCCTTCAACATAAACTGTGGAGGAGAATATGAGGGAAGGTGCCCCCCACAGAGGGCAATCCTGAATTAGGGAAACCCAAAACACTGCCAGAAGGTGACTACACATGGGTCATACGTGGTTATTTGAGTTGTCACTTCTGTGTGGCATGGTTTTTACAAAATGAACTTTTTTTTAACACAAGCTTTCCAGAACAACGCTTCCTTTGTCTTTCAATTATCATTTGTTAAGAGCTTATATGATGTTTTCTTCCATGGAGGTAACTATTTGGGTTGACATCTTTAACTGTTTCAGCATGTGATTGCTACCCTAACCATCAGAGACAAATGCTGTAAGCAGGCATGCTATTTTTCTTCCCTCTCTTCCTCTTCCACTCCAGCCTTATCTCAGTTATCACTCTAGATGGATCATGACTCCTTCTTGGGCCAACATCAAAGCTGATGTCTTCTTTGAGCTTCTAGACACAACAGAAATGAAAGAGGTCATAGTCCGTGGTGTCGGTGGAATACGATTTGAAGGAGTTCCTGGTTGGTGAAAATGGTTAATGCACTTGGCTGCTAACCAAATGTTGGAAGTTCGAATCCACCTAGAAGTACCTCTGAAGAAAGGCTTGGTGATCTAATTCTGAAAAATTGACCATTGAAAACCCTATGGAGCACAGTTCTACTCTGACAAACTTGAAGTTGCCATGAGTCAGAATCAATGGCAACTGGGTTTTGTGTGTGTGTGTTTTTATTATTATTTTTAGATTCATTTGAAGTTGTCCATAGGCTCTGTCTTTATCCTGGAGGAGTTTTAAATGAACGTGTGGTCACATATTGGAACTTCCAGTAAAACATGATGAAGAAGCCAAAGTAGGAGCACTTGGTGAACATTTGTTGAAGACCAGTGCCAAACACACACACGAGACACAGAAACATGGTGGTCAGTCTTAGATGGAGCAGGAGCCAATCTTGGGAGAATTCTGTCTAACCTTTAACTAGTGTGTCTATCCACTCATTGTCCAAATGTTTCCCTACTCAATAGTCTGCCCTTCAAACTCTAGAAACTAATATTATATTTTATCCCAAATTCAAGGAAAATTCTATGTTAAAGCTACATTGCCTGTAGCCCATTCTTCTACTCTTTGGTATCAAGATAACATTAGTCCACTTTGATGAGTTTGGAGACGTGAAATTACAGAAAAGATTTGCCTTGGATAATGCTTCTGACCTCTTGAGTCAGTGACTTGGGGGTGGGGTGATTTGCACACCAGATGTGAGAGTAGAAAACTCACCGCTGCCCACCCAGACACTTTTCATGCTGGGGATTGTATGAATTCAGGATTGCCCTCTACGGGGTGGTTGGGGGGCACCTTCCTTCATATTCTCCTCCACAGTTTATGTTGAAGGCATACCTCACTGGCTTATGTTTTCTGCTTTGTTAGGAGATAATGTGCAACAGATAGACTCATCCTGGCTAATGTTGCAATGTGCAAGATGGACCGTTTCTTTGTGCTCCATGGCTTGGTGTGTGGCCTTGAGAAGGGTATTGACCTATAGGGAGCTCTCTTTGTTATCCAGTACTGCTGTAACAGAAATACCACAAGTAGATGGCTCTAAGAAACAGAAATTTATTCTCTCACAGTTTAAGAGGCTAGAAGTCTGAATTCAGGGCGTCAAATTCAGACATAAGACGTGATCAAGGTGGCAGGAATCAGGCCTACTGACCCCATGCGCTTGCTCACTGATCACTCAACCTTACCAGCTTTCCTCATCTGTTTTGCTTCAAAGTTTGTCCAAGAGGTGGTGAGTAAAATCTTCCCTTCATCATTTTCCTCACAGCTCAGAGACGCAGAGAAAAATGAAGGACATTCATTTGCCTCTGGCCCTGCCAGGAGGCCTTGACTGGTGTTGCTGCTGGCAGAGGGATGGCCCTTTCTCAGAGGGATGGCCCTTGCTCGGGTATGTGGGGGAGGCTGCCTTCGCCTGTTTCTCTCCAGTTAGCAAAACAGTGGCGGTGGCCAAGACAAATAGCCCACGGCATGCAGTTAACAGCTAGCAATCACTGTGGTGTGAAGCGGTCCCCTGAAATGAGACATCAAGGATGCTGCTCGGAATAGCTGGAATGTCGGACATTCTTTCACATGAAAGACGGCAGCACAGCAGCTGCGTGGGAGACCTCAGCCGGGAGGACACTTGAGTCCCAGGACACACCATGGACTGAGGAGGGATGACTCCTGATGCCTCAACCTCAGGCACTCCACTCTGGGAGGTCAGGAGGCAGACCCGTCTCACCCACCACCAAGGCCAGCTCTCTCTACCACCTCCCGCTTCTCATCAAAAAGTAATGTGGCTATTAATAGGTCATATCAAAGGAGCCCTTGTAGTTTATAATCATTTTCATTTGACTTAGGGAAACGCAACTATGAAATGTCTGCGTGGTGATTACATGGGTCAGCGAGGCAGGTTTATGTCGGTGGATACTCAGCGTCTAGAAACAGACAGATGAGGCAGGGGGGATAGTTTATGGGTTTTAATGCGTGTGCTGACATGGAGAATCAGAGTTAGATTTATGCTGTGCTTGGGCCATCACTGAAGGCTGAAAACCAATCATTACAAGCCAGATGACAACTGGAATGCTGTAATAACTCGGAGGAATATTTATTTGAATTTTAAGTTTTTGGATGAATCTGGTTTTCAAAAAGTGAGGGCTCCCTGGAAAGTCAGACTGTGCCATTATCACATCCACACCATTGTGCATTTGCTAGACAACTCTGTAATCCTATATGGAAAGCATAGCCAGAAAGTAGGATAAGCCCCAAGACCTGAAGTCTCATTACTGAGGGCCTCCCCACCATAACTTCATTGCGGTTACTCCACACCCTAAATATTATTAATAGACCGAAAGAATGCAGTACTTGTAAAGTCTGGTCAGTATCACTAAGTCAGCAGTCTATGTGACAGGGAATTTGATGGAGTGGCAATCTGTGTTAGATTACTTTTCTTCTGACTCATTCTACCAAATTTCAGGTGATAAAGTAGCAAAAATGGGGCTGGACATTTTTATGAAGCCCATTGTCAGTCTAAAGACCTCAAGTAAATTTCTGTAAACACATCTTCATTTTGCACTAAAGCCATCTCAAATGCCAACAGTTCTACTCTCAAGCAACTCAGACCTTGGAATTAACTATGTTGACTCATGACATCTTTAATGGTTCTCGCTTCTTCCAGATTAGTGAAGGAAGTTGGACATAAATGACTGATATGTCACTATTTCCATAAAATACATCCCAACACTTCCTATATAATCTTCAATTCATTTCATTCCCCTTATCTATGTTGCTTTTCTTTCCTTTCCAGAATTCCAAGCAAGCATTTTCAGTGATAATTTTTCTCCTCAGGAAGATCTGTCATTCTCAAACTATACCAGAAATAAGAAAGTTTGTCTGATTTGTGGCCACCCCCTCAGGGTAGCTGTCCTACGCCACCTCCCATATTAACCCACCAGCTAGTCACTGAAAGGGTGTACCAGACCTGATATCTGTGCAGTTGTGACCATGATATGGACGTTCACTGAGCTATTGGTTTATGTAGGCACTTTTCTGAATACACGTTATTCTCCAATCACATAATTTTTTTAAATGTACATAAACTGCTACTGTAATGTACCCTCCCTGTCTCTTCTACTTAATTATTATCTAAGATAAATTAAAGGCAAATAAAAGAAAGGTCCTCAAGTGTCCCCTGTGACTTTGGAGCTTTGGGACAGATCGTGTCATATTTGAGAAAAAGCAGCTTGTAGACTTCAAGAACGAGGCCGGGGTTGGAGTCCTGCCACAGATTACCAAATTTACTGTGGCCATTTCCTGTTCTCAGGGTCAGGTTCTTCACCCACCCCTCAGCCCCTGCTCTGCTCAACAGATTCTATCTTGCAGATTTGAGATTTGTGTTACATATGTGTTTAAAACAAACTTCTAAAAAAGAGATTACAAAAATAAAGAAAAAGATCTTACTGATATGTCCACCCCCCTCTGCTCCACAGGGTAATCTTGTGCAAGGAATTTATTCAGTTTTTTAACTTGCTTAACCATCCTTTTTTAATCATGAGAATAATCAAAACATTTCTAAGATGGTACTTAAAGCTAATGAATTACTCTTTAGACAAACACAAACCCATTTTGTTCTCCAATCAGGGCTGTGGGCTTCTGAAGCAGGAAGGCAGAGGCCTGACCCATGACTGCCATGTCCCAGCTACTGTCTGTGGTTCAACAGTAGCAACTCAAAGTCCCGCTAGACCTCATCTTTCTCCATACCGCTGTGGGCCTCGGGCAGTTGAGTGCACGGACCCCCTCAATGGGCTCCCTCATGCTCTAACTTCCAGTGGGTTTGGCAATGGAAAGTGAGTGTTTATTCCACCAACTCCCTTCTGGGGGAGTTGCCTCTGACTGGCTATGTCCCTTGAATGAAGGTTATAGTTCCTCTCAGGGTGACCCTCTCTCAGGACCCTCTTTTGCAAGGTTCCTTTGACCACTAGCTCCCCTCCCCGCCTTCAGGTTTAGGAGTGGTGATAGGCCTGGCTGTGGCAATCCTTTGTCATTTCCTTATACTCTAGCCATCAACTTTGTAAATAGTCTCCCTGTTAAATCCTCCTCTATTATAATTGAGTGTCCCATCTAGTGTTTCATTGGGAGATGGGGAGCTGATAAGGGACCTAAAGGGAAACTATAGTCAAGCAGAGAATGGAGCCACACACCATGCACTGGATTGTCCTGAGGCGCAGCATGATGTTTATGGCCACAGGGAAGAAACGATGTGTGTGCCCTCCTATGTGGTCATTCAACCAAAAAACACCCAAAATAAAACCCATTGCCATGGAGTCAATTCTGACTCATAGTAGAACTGCCCCATAGGGTTTCCAAGGAGTGGCTGGTGGATTCGATCTACCAACATTTTGGTTAGCAGCCAAGCTCTTAACCGCTGCACCACCAGGCTCCAATGTGGTCATTAGGGTTCCATAAATCTGAGGGGCTCTTCTGGGACATTCTTGTCGAAGTCTTTGGCGATCTCTCTCATTGTTCTTCATTGGTCTACACTTTACTGGGCAATGGCTGAGCAACCATACCTCCTGAGTGGAGGAATGGTAGGAGGACAGGCACATAAGGAGTTCTGAATAAGTGTTTCTGAATATTTGCAAACCATAAGTGAACAGCTTGATGGATTTTCTAAAATGGAACCCACCTATGGAACAGAACTTTACCAGCACCCTGTAGGCCCCCTCATCCTCTTGTCGCCCCACCTCTAAGGGCAGCCATCTCACTCACTTTTAGCACCATAGTTCAGTTTTGCTTGTTCTGGAACTTTATGTAAATGGAATCATATAGTATGTACTTTTGTGTCTAGTTTCTTTCACTTTACATTATGTTTGTGAGAATCATCTCTTTTGGTGTATATGTTCATTCTCTTGCTGTATAGTATTTTATTTCATGAATACATCATGATGTATCAATCTAGTCTGCCTCTCATCCACAGGTTATCTTCAAAATCTTACTAAGGGAGAAATAGGGGACCACCGTGAACCAGCCTCAAGAGCCCTGCTTTGGGAATATCTTCGGTAACTTCCTTCATTTTTGGAGGAGTTGCTCATTTCTTTGGTTGAACGCCAACTGAAGTTGCTGGAGTTGGTGTAGAGACTGTGTTGTATGGGACACACTTTGTCCATACCCTCAATCACACTCAGCTAAGTGAGGTGTTTGTGCCAGGAGAAAAGCCCCACCAGAGGACCAGCCTTGGGCTCGCTAGGGGAACTTCATGACCAGTATCATTGTCCATACTACGTAATATTGTTTCTTTCTTTCTTTCTTTCTTTCTTTGCCAAATTCATAGTCAAATTCATAGAGATGAAATGTAGTTTTGACACAGCTCCACTCTCTCAAGCAGATGCTCCCATCTGAGTGGCAATGTATAGAGACATACATGCTGGCTTTATTTACACATGTTGGTCTGTGCCCTCACTGAGCGCTAGTGAACAGGTCCAGGTAAGGGCTATGATTTAGAGTACTAGTGAACAGCTCTAGGTATGGGCATTGATTTAGAGCACTAGAGAGTAGGTCCAGCTTTGAGCACTGATTTAGAGCACTAGTGAACATGTTCAGCTTTGAGCACTGATTTAGAGCACTAGTGAACATGTCCAGCTATGGGCATTGATTTAGAGTGCTAATGAGCAGGTCCAGGTATGGGCATTGATTTAGGGCACTAGTGAGCAGGTCTAGGTATGGGCATTGATTTAGAGTACTAAGGGGCAGGTCCAGCTATGGGCATTGATTTAGAGCTAGGGGGCAGGTCCAGATATGGGCAGTGATTTAGAGCACTAGTGAACAGGTCTAGATAAGGGCACTGATTTAGAGCACTAGTGAGCAGGTCCAGGTATGGGCATTGATTTGGAGCACTAGTGAACAGGTCCATATATGGACATTGATTTAGTGAGCTTCTGTGTGGCAGAAAAACATCTACAGTTGAAACCAATGAATGCAGATGAATCTTTGTTTTGTGTAGGAGCTAAATCTACAGGCTTGAAACTATAAATTTTTTAAGATAGGTCTAATGAAATTGTATGTTACTTCAAGGTGGAGACAAGCAAGAACTAATTAAGCAACATCCACCTAAAGTAATGGAACTAATCAAGCGGTGGAGATATATATGTATATACATGTTGATTTTTGTTACTGGATACTGGACTATAAAATAAACTCAAATACAAAATTTTTAATAAAGACTATTTTCATACTAAATAAATAATTGATTATCATGAATGGAGGAAGTCCAGCAAAGGTTTCTAGCAAATAAAATAAAAATTTAAAGAATGTAAGGTACAGTGATAACTTCTACAGGGTCATTTATTTTAAATGATTGCCATTTTAAAGCAAAATATTATTAAATTAGGGATGACTTTAAACACATTCTCCACATAAATAGAAAATTTCGGCAAGCAGTGTCATCTTTATAGAATCTCTGTTCCCAAATAGGCAAGGGGGGGTCAAATACTTGAGTAACATTTTCTTAGCCAATTGGGCAATCCTTTTTTTTCTTGTTCCAGCCAGACTCTCCCTTTTGCACTTTCTATACTGGAGTAGACAACAATATACATCTCATTATAATTGATAGGATTTGCCTCAAAATCTGGTCAGTAAAGCTTGAGAAAACTAGCTGAGCAATATGGACAGGAAAAAAAAAATTACTTCCTTGAATCTATAATCCAAACCAAAAACCAAACCCGTTGCCATTGAGTTGATTTTGACTCGTGGTGACCCCATGTGTGACAGAGTAGAACAGCTGCATAGGGTTTTCTTGGCTGATCGCCAGGCCTTTCTTTCACAGCACCACTGAGTGGATTTGAACTGCCAACCTTTCAGTTAGTAGCCGAGTGCAAACCATTTATGACACCCAGGGACCTTTGAATCTATGAAAGTGGAGTTTTATTCTGGAGAGAGAATAAAATGACGAACTACCAAAATGCATCCCACAGCCCTCCTCCCTAGGGCTTCTTATATAGGGACAAATTGAAGTGAGCTGGGCCTCCAGGCCTTACACTGGGGGCCCACTGCATAAAGACCACTCCCCATAGGGAGGTTGGTGTGGGCATTCAGCACAGCAGTGCCAGAGCAGGAGGTGGATCTGGGCACAGGGACTGGGGCTGGCCTTTAAGGCCTGATGCATTAAGGGCTGCATTTACTTCATCATATGTCTAGTAGATGTGGAAATGAAATGCTTTTTCCTGGGAAGAGACTGGAAGCAAATCTGATTTGTCATAGAAATAAATTGATACAAGCCTTTTTAGTTGGTCAGAGAGATGCAAACAGCTCTTGGTGTTCCATCACCAAGGATCACCATAATTTATCTCACACACATACAGAGACCACACTCACACACATACCACACACCACATACACCACAAAACTCACATACACACACACCACACATCACATTCACACCCACTACACATACCACATACACACCATGTGTACATACACACACCACATGCACGCCACACTCACACACACACCAAAAACATACAACACATATACACACACACACCCCACACTTACACACCACACACAAGCATACACACTCACATACCACATTCATACACACATACCATACACATGTGTGCACACACTTGCACACATACACACACAAATACACATCACACACACTCCCAGGCACACACATTGCCCACTTCCCTCTCTTCTGTGTAAGTCGGGCACTGTGTGTGCAGCTCATTCCATAGCACTGTTAGTGCCAGTGTCCTGGTTATGTGTGGTGGAGGAGTAGGCCAGGGGAAGCTGAAACCAAGCACTCATTGAATGCTTGGCTGAAGGCAGGCATGATGAGGGCAAGACTCCTGCCAGCCTCCCACACACAGTTATGCTATTGCAACTGAGAGCTCTGAGCCACAGAGCTGCTTCCATTTCGGCTCTGGGACTTTCCCAGGGATGTCAGCCAATTGAACAGAGTAGTGTAGGCTGAGTGTGTGTGAGAAAGAATGTGTGTGTGTGTCTGAATGTGAGTGTGTGAGTGTGTGTGAATGACTGTTAGTGTGTGTGAGTGTGAACATGTTTGAGTGTTTGTGTGAGTATGTGTGTGTGCCTGTGCATATGTGTGTGAGCGTGTATGGATGTGAGTGTGTGAATGTATGAGTGTGTGAGAATGTGTGAGTGTGTGTATGAGTGTGAGTATGTGTGTGAATGAATGTTAGTGTGTGTGAGTGTGAATGTGTTTGAATGTTTGTGTGAGTATGTGTGTGTGCTTGTGCATATGTGTGTATGAATGTGAGTGTGTGAATGTGGTGTTTGTGAATGTGTGAGTGTGTAAGAATGTGTGTGTGTATGAATGTGAGTGTGTGAGAATGTGTGTGTGCATGAATGTAAGTCTGTGTGAGTGTGAAATTGTGTGTATGAGTGTCTGCATACATGTGTGTGCCCCTGCATATGCATGCGAGTGTTATGTGGACAGATGCCCACAAGAAACTGCGTCAAGACCACCTCTTCCTTTTCCATTCTGAACCAAGGAAGCCAGGATTTGAATTCAGGCCTCCAGAAGGGAGAGCTTGCCAAGCCATCTGCAGTAACAATAAGTGCCACATTCGCGGCAGGCAGGGGTTCCGGGAACTGAAAAGAAAGCTGGGAGAAGAGAACATTCCCTACCATTCAGACCAGCATGGCCCCAACCTCTGAAAAGTTTCCCTCGAGGGATACTTGTTTATTCATTTGTTTGCATCCCTCAGTTTCCTACTTCTACCCAAAACCAGAAAAGGGGACAAAAGACACTAAAGGAAATGGTACATTCTTGCCATATTTCTCATCCATTCAGAACTATGAAGCATCAGAAATCTTGTGGGAAAGCCACTTCTCAGGAGATTTCCAACCCAATTTCTCAACTTAAGTGGTCTGGAACTTTTGCCTAAGTTTTAGATAAGGTCCTAATTCCTGGTTGCTTGACTGCTCAGATTTCAAATTCTTCTCAGGTTCCCATCAATCATTCCAAGAGACAAGCAAAACATTTCACATAACAAAATCTGCTGGTTTGTAACATATCTTTGGTCTGAATGTATAATACTTCTAAGTCTTTGCGGAAAAACACAGATCTCTGAAGCCTGCCTGCACCGCTGCAGCCCGGACCCCAACACTGAGCTGCTAACCGCGTGTGCTCTAAACAGAGTGCATGTGGAGGCCACAGAAATGAGGACAATTAGGGCAAATCAGATCCAGTGATCAAATATAGCTAATTTGTATCCATAATATTTGGGAGTTCTATAGTCGGCTTCAATTGGAAAGATATCTTCCAGACCACACTATTGTTTTTCCACAGGGACTGCCTTTTGCTTTTAATTATTGAACCTTAAGAATTCTTGCTGTAATTTGGGTTTAGCTTGTAATTCTTGAAGAAGAAAAAAAAAAAATCCAGCCCATAAATCCTTCTGTATTCCATCACTCCCAACAATAGGCTTCTGTGACCCAATTCACCATCAATTAGCCATGTTTTTCAGAGGGAGTGGGTGAAGGGGGGGAAAGGAATTGAAGAAACTAATCTTACAGCAAGCATGGCCTCAAATAGCAGTGGAGTGAATGGAAACTCCTTGGCAAAGAGCCTTGGCTAAATAAAATGTAGAAGAAATGTCTCAAAAATAGAATATGCAGTGAGTAAAGAGTGAACTCTAAATAACAACCTATTATAAAAGATGTTGAGTATGCCTAATGGTAAATTGGAGTTAGGAGTTTGAGAACATCGTTCATTTTTAAGAAATGTGTTATTATAATGGATCCCCTGGTAGGAGATGGGGCACGCTCTTGACTCCACTCAGGTGTATGGGAGCACAGGGACCTCACCAACAAGGTGTCATTGCTTTTGCAACCTGGGCCTGTAGCAGCACAGGTCTCTCATTCCCTGTACACAGCCTCAGGGTGATAGGCTGTCCCAGACTTCGCTATCCCACTCCACTCTCGATCATTTCATGCACTCACGTGCAATGAAAGCTACCTGTGAGCCAGTGAGGGGCATTTCAGCCAGAGACAGCCATTTCTTAAAAGGAGCAGGCTCATTTTCTAACCAACCAGCCATGAAAGAAGAGTAAGGAGGAACAATAGCATTCCAAAATTTTTTAATGAAATATTTTCTACCAAATTGGCAATTTAAAAAAGATACATGTGTGTATAAACATATGCATACACATTTACACCAGTTGCCATAGAATCAGCTTCGACTCATGGTGCCCCCATGTGTGTCAGAGTAGAACTGTGCTCCACAGCGTTTTCAATGGCTGATTTTTTGGAAATAGGTTGCCAGGCCTTTCTTCTGAGGTGCCTGTGAGTGGGCTTTGGTTAGTAGCCAAGCATGTTAACCATTTACAACACCCGGGGACTCCATATATACTTACACTTTAAAAAAAAAAAACAAAAAACCAAGCCAGTTGCCATCAAGTTGATTCTGACTTGTGGTGACACCAGGTTGTGCAGAGTAGAATTGCACTCCATAGGGTTTTCAAGGATTTGAACTTTCAGAAATAGATCTCCAGGCCTTTCTTCCAAGGAGCCTCTTAGTGGGTTCAAATTACCAACCTTTGGGTTAGTAGTCAAGCGCTTACTCATTTGTGCCACCAAGGGTCACCTGAACGTATATACATATATATGTATGTGTGTATACATGCACATATATGAACATATATATATATATATATATATACATAAATCCTGAGTTTGCAAAAGTGTGTTGTAGGAAAATGCGCACTCTTATAGATTATTGTGGGAATGTTAATAACAACAATTTTTTCGGAAGGCTATTTGGCAAAAGTACTTAAAGCCTTAAAAATATGCATACCCTTTGACCTAGAAATTCTACTTTGAAGACTATATACTAGGGGAAAAAACTAAAGATTTAGTAAAATTATTTTTCTAGAAGCATTGCTTGGAATTGCAAAAAAGGGGGAGAAAAACCAACTTAATGTCCAATAATAGACGACTGGTAAAACAGAATATGGCAGAATATAGGACACCATCCTGCCATTAAAATGATGATTAATATGTATTAACAGAAAAAAAATCACAACATAATTTTAAATTTAAAAAAGTTATAGAGTAGGCCACATGAAAATCACCGGAGAATCAAGGAACAGAAGCTGAAAAGACATAAAGACCTTCCCCCAGAGCAGAGAGAAGCAAAGCTTTCCCCTACAGCCGGCGCCTTGAATTCGGACATCTAACCTCTTAAACTCCGTGAGCACCAGCGGGAAGCCTCAACGTCCACAGGAGGAAGCAGGTCTCGGCCAATCAGAAAGCCAGGCTTGAGCTCCTTGCAGGCCCTGAAGGTATATTGGCCGTTTCCTCCCAGAAAAGACCCACTGTGTCGCCTCGCGCCCTCAGCACGAACCAACCGTCGCTCCGAGCCTGAAGGGGCAAAACCTGCGGGAGCGATGTGACTTGATGAAGGAGGCACGTGGCTGTGCGGACCGGAAGGATGCCGGCGGTACAGAGGAGCAGGTGGCGGAAATGGCAGGAGGCTACCAGGAGCAGTTCGAGCAATAGGAGCTGCTCAAGTTCCAGGTGCAGTTGGGGAACCACGAGGAGAAGGAGGAAGCGGGCCTGGTGGCCGAGGCCGAGACCGAGACCATGGCCACCAGCTGGATGCTCAATTTCCTCTGCCTCTCTCTTTGCGGGGCCTTCCGCGACGGCCGCTCGGAGGACTTCCACCAGACCGGTGACAGCGAGGAGGCTATCATTCATGAACTGTCCAGTCTAAAAGCTTACCATTTGGGAATATATACATATGTCAGTTTTTGAAAAGAATTGCAGCTGGAGAAGCCCTTAATGCAGTTTGAAAGTGATGAACGAATTACACCCTTGGAATCAGCCCGGATGATTTGGGATTCAATTGAAAAGGAACATGACAAACTTCATGAAGAAATACAGAATTTAATTAAAATGCAGGCTATAGCTCTTCGTATGGAAAATGGCAATTTTTAAGGAAGCAGAAGTCTTTGAAAGAATACTTGATGACCCAAATTCTTATACACCTTTAAAAAGAAAATTGCTTATGATAATCTCTGAGAAAGATGCATTCCATTCCATTTTTCAACACTTCAGCTACAACCACATGATGGAGACAATTAATAGTTATGTGAATTATGTGCTAAATGAAAAATCAACTTTTCTAATGAAGGCAGCAGCAAAAGTAGTGGAAAGTAAAAGAGCAAGAACATTAACTTCTAGAGATAAACCTAACGGTAATGACAGTGAAATGGAAACTCCAGCTAATTTGGATATAGGAGAAAGTGTTAGTGACAGACAGTCTTTGGTAACTGAATCCTCAGGGAGTGCAGTATCCTTATAGAGGTCTCACAAGAATCTCTTCTTATCTAAGTTTAACCATGGAAGCCAACATCAAGATCCTGATGAGAAAGAGGAAAGAATGGAACTCTTCAAATTAGAAGAAAGAAGACAGTAGAAGATACAGTAAAAGCAAGACAAGACATGCTTTAAACAATCAGCCAGTAACTTCTAGGAAAAAACAACTACAAGTAGTTGGAAAATAAGGCCTTGGTGATAGAGACGATGCTGGAGATCACATGATAGAATTTTGCAAGACCAAGGACTTCATCATTGCAAATACCTTTTTTCACCAACATAAACGACAACTATTCACATGGACCTTGACAGACGGAATACACAGAAATCAAATCGACTACACCTATGGAAAGAGACAATGAAAAAGCTCAATATCATCAGTCAGAACAAGGCCAGGGGCCAAATGTGGAACAGACCATCAATTGCTTATATGCAAGTTCAAGTTGAAACTGAAGAAAATTAGCAGAAGTCCACAAGAGCCAAAGTACAACCTTGAATTTAGAGATCATCTAAAGAATAGATTTGACTCATTGAACACTAATGACCGAAGACCAGACAAGTTGTGGAATGACATCAAGGACATTATTCATGAAGAAAGCAAGAGGTCATTAAAAAGACAGGAAAGAAAAAAAGACCAAAATGGATGTCAGAAGAGACTCTGAAACTTGCTCTTGGACGTCAAGTAGGTAAAGCAAAAGGAAGAAAAGATGAAGTAAGAGAGCTAAACAGAAGATTTCAAAGGGCGACTCCATAAGACAAAATAAAGTACTATAATGACATGTGCAAAGACCTGGAGATAGAAAACCAAAAGGGAAGAACATGCTTGGCATTTCCCAAGCTGAAAGAACTGAAGAAAAAATTCAAGCCTTGAGTTGCAATATTGAAGGATTCTACAAGACAAATATTCAGTGATGCAGGATGCATCAAAAGAAGATGGAAAGAATACACAGAGTCACTATACCAAAAAGAATTGGTCGACGTTCAACCATTTCAGGAGGTACCACATGAGCAGGAACCAATGGTACTGAAGGAAGAAGTCCAAGTTGCACTGAAGGCATTGGCAAAAAACAAGGCTCTAGGAACTGACAGAATACCAATTGTGATATTTCAACAAACAGATGCAGCACTGGAAGTGCTCATTCGTCTATGCCAAGAAACTTGGAAGACGGCTACCTGTCCAAGCAACTGGAAGAGATCCATATTTATGCCTATTCCCAAGAAAGGTAATCAAACCAAACGTGGAAATTATCGAACAATATCATTAGTATCACATGCAGGTAAAATGTTGCTGAAGATCATTCAAAAGCAGCTGTAGCAGTATGTTGACAAGGAACTGCCAGAAATTCAAACTATATTCAGAAGAGGACGTGGAACAAGGTATATCATAGCTGATGTCAGATGGATTCCGGCTGAAAGCAGAGAATACCAGAAAGATGTTTACTTGTGTTTTATTGACTATGCAAAGGCATTCGACAGTGTGGGTCATAACAAGTTATGGATAACATTGGGAAGAATGGGAATTCCAGAACACTTAATTGTGCTCGTGAGGAACCTGTACACAGATCAAGAGGCAGTCATAAGAACAGAACAAGGGGATACTTCATGGTTTAAAGTCAGGAAAGGTGTGCAGCAGGGTTGTATCCTTTCACCATACCTATTCAATCTGTATGCTGAGCAAATAAGCCAAGAAGCTGGCCTATATGAAGAAGAACGGGGCATCAGTATTGGAGGAAGACACATTAACAACCTGCATTATGCTGATGACACAACCTTGCTTGCTGAAAGTGAAGAGGACTTGAAGCACTTACTGATGAAGATCAAAAACCACAGACTTCAGTATGGATTACACCTCAACAGAAAGAAAACAAAAATCCTCACAACTAGACCAATAAGCAACGTCATGATAAACGGAGAAAAGACTGAAGTTGTCAAGGATTTCATTTAACTTGGATCCACAATCAACACCCATGAAAGCAGCAGTCAAGAAATCAAAAGACACATTGCACTGGGCAAATCTGCTGCAAAAGACCGCTTTAAAGTGTTGAAAACAAAGATGTCACCTTGAAGACTAAGATGTGCCTGACTCAAGCCATGGTGTTTTCAATCACCTCATATGCATGTGAAAGCTGGACAATGAATAAGGAAGATCAAAGAAGAATTGAAGCCTTTAAGTTGTGGTATTGGCGAAAAATATTGACTATACCATGGACTGCCAAAAGAACAAACAGGTCTGTCTTGGAAGAAGTACAGCCAGAATGCTCCTTAGAAGCAAGGATGGTGAGACTGTATCTCACATACTTTGGATGTGTTATCCAGGAGTGGGGAGGATCAGTCCCTAGAGAAGGACATCATACTTGGTAAAGTAGAGGGTTGGTGAAAAAAAGTAAGACCCTCAACGAGATGGATTAACACAGTGGCTGCAACAATGAGCTCTAGCATCACAGTGATTGTGAGGATGGTGTAGGACCTGGCAGTGTTTCATTCTGTTGTACATAGGGTCGCTGTGAGTCGGAACCGACTCAACGGCGCCTAACAACAACAACAACAGGAAAAAACAGGCATGGCTTTGGGAAGAAGACAGGAATCTGAGATGTGGTGTGAGGAAATAATCGAGACGGAAACTGAACTAAAATACTATTACATTATAAATTCAACAGCCGAACAATAGTCATGTTAAAAGACACATGAAGGACTGTGAAGAAACTGAAACTGATCTGCTCAGACAATGAAGACTGAATATGTTTATAAAAGCTTGATAAAAGGAAGATAGTTAAATATTTTGATCACTGCATTTGTTGTGACTTTACTGGTAACTGTTGTATCTTAAAGTTTGTATTTAAAGTATTATAGTATTTTTCTGTGAAACAAAGTCATTTAATTCATTTAAGGATTGTGCTATAACAGTAAAACTATATGCCATCATTATATTTTTAAGAATCTTTTTACTTTGATGAAATGTAAAATTGTTTAACCCTGCCTCATTCAATGTCCACTCCCAAATCCTGCTCCAATAAAAAAAAGAACGAAAACCTGACAAGAGGGAAAAATAAAATAGAGTGTATAAACTGATGTGATTAAAAAAAAAAACTATACCTGTATACAAAGGATCTCAATTAAAGATATGAAGAATTTATCACCATATATTCCAACAAGTAGAAAAACATAGTAACCAATATCTGCTTTGAATATCTTAAAGCACAAATTACCCAGCACCAACACGAGTGTTGTGGAAAACAGTATCAGTGTTGAGCTATAAACTGAAATGTGATTGAAGCACTGAGGATAAACAAGCGATCACTGAGGATATACACCAAGGCATTATCTTTAGTTTATCTTGAGGATGAAATCATGGGTGTTTTTTAACTCTCTTTGTTTTATTTATTTGTACATCTAATTTTTCCACAATGTTTTCTTTTGTATTAAGAAGACAATACTTTAGAAACATTATTAAAACAGACATTCCAAGGTGCGAACAGAGGGTCAATTCAATAATAATTTTGGCATAACTTACCCCAAAGAACAAATTGTTTGATTTTTGGAACCATAAAAATCCTTCAGCGGCTGTGGCAGCATGCTTGTCCATTTTCCCATTCTTACGTATTCTGTAATATTCTTTGGACTTGGACAGACATGGCTGTGGCAGCATGCTTGTCCGTTTTCCTACTTTTGTCTGTTCTGTGATATTTCCTCGGGCTCAGGCAGACATGGCTCTGGCAACATGGTTGTCCACTTCCCTCTTCTGCCTTTTTTAATATATACCAAATAAAACTTTCTTCTTGCTTTTATAAAAAAACATCCTTCAGGTAAAACCAAAAAATCCAGACTCATTCCCATCGAGTCAATTCTGACTCATAGTGACCCTATAGGACAGAGCAGAACTTCCCCATAGGATTTCCAAGGCTGTAATCTTTATGGAAGCAGACTGCCACATCTTTCTTCCGAAGAGTGGCTGGCCAGTTTGAACCACCGACCTTTCAGTTAGCAGCTGAGTGCTTAACCACTTTGCCCCCATTCTTCTTCCTTCAGGTCATTTGGGTGTAATTTAGACCACCAGAACTGATAACATGAATATAGTGCTCAACCAATGGCTGGGAGCAGTCTATGGGAAGCGTGACTCAGAGGAAAGGAGAATGCACAGCCAAGGACCTTATAGCCAGCAGCTGGGCCCACAGTCCTTACACCCCTGTATTTGGAGGTCTGTGAGGCCACTCCACCCACATTGAGGGAAACTCACCTTTCTACAGGCATTCACAAGGTAACTTGGCCCTCTTTTCACACTAAATTATCCATAGGTACCACAAGATCTTGGAGCCCTGGTGGCACAATGGTTAAGAGCTCAGCTGCTCACCAAAAGGCTGGCAGTTCATACGCACCAGCCGCTCCTTAGAAACCCTATGGGACGGTTCTACTCTGTCCTATAGGGTCTCTATGAGTCAAAATCAACTCGATGGCAATGGGTTTGGTTTGACCAGAAGATCTTAGATTACTTTACCGTGGCACTTCATGTTTTTTAGTGTATGCCTTGATTGTCCTCTAGACTAAAATCAACAAAGAGCAGTAGGTGCCAAGAACAGTGCTGGCTGGTCTGAGGTGGATGCGATGCTGTGGCTGCCCCAGCACAGAGCTAGCCAGCATCAGGGATCAGTCAGCACAGATGAGGCCATAGAAGGACACAAGGCCGTCCACAGAGAAGAGGTCTGAATGAAGCAGATGGAGAAAGAAAACTCAAGAGTTGTCACAGCATGGGGCAAAAATAAAGTAGAGATGTTCATGGGAGTCAAAGGAAAACGGTTGAGGAAAAGCGGTCATCTTTGCAGACAGGTTAAGAAAACTTGAGAACCTTAAGCTGCAGGCAGGGACACTACTGTATTTGCATGATACAGAGGAGCCTTGGAGATCGTGAGTGTCCTTGCTTAAGCGCAAGCAGGGACAGGACTAGAACTCAGTTCTGGCACTCGTTTTGTGAGTTTGCCACTCAAGCATCTTTGTCCCATTTGTTCATTCAAGGCTGTAGTTTTGCACAGCAACTCTGTGATCTTAAGCAGCCTCCTCACGTCTCTTTTCCTCAGATTCCTCACTAGGTAAGAGGGGCACTAATGTCCCATCCAGCTAAATAGTCTTTGATCTCATTAAGAGAGATAAGACACTGTCATTCAAGGTGGGTCTCTGTGATCACCCAGACCCTGTCTGAGTATCTGCCTGTCATGCACCGAGGTTTGGGAGCAATTCCAAAAGTTACACAATACAAGCTAAAGAAAAGGCTTAACTAGACCTATGTGGCTAAGGGTCAACAAGAGGAAAGAAGCATGGGTCCCCTGAACTCCCTAACAGCCCACAGAGGGACTTGCCAGAACCAGACCCGCAGCACCTACAGCATGGGTCTGCATTCCAGTGGGGGCCCTACACAGCACAGCCTCCCATCTCACTGGGCAATCACAGCAAAGCAGTCCTGATAGTGGGGGAAGAAGCAGGCTGTTTGGTGCAGATAGTCTGGGTTTGGAGTGTTGGCTATTTGCAGGATTAAACACCTGTTGCAGAACATGGGCTGCCCTGGAGACTTTCCGGGGCTGAGGGCAATTGTAATCCCCCCTGCAAGGGGAGGGCTCCGCAGGCCATGGGAAGCAAAGCTTGAGGCAGCCCCTTCTGCTGGGAGAATAAGGGACCCCTAGTACCACAGAGTTTACCATCCAGGCAACCTAAAGTTAGCTCCCATGAGCTTGCTCAGACAGATCTGTTCATGGCACCATGGACACGTTGCCAAAGTAACTCTATTGTAAAAGGGACAGGTGGCATTAAAAAATAAATGCAGGAGAAATGTAATGGCCATTCAAAAACGGGAACAAGAGCTTTAGCTAGTGAGATGATGAGGCAAGGCTCCATAAAAAAAGACAGAATTTGGTGAGAGCCTGAGGGATAAGCAAGGTTTGGACAAGTGAGGCCATGACAAGAGCATCCCAAACCCAGGCGTAAGCATAAACCAGGTCACAGAGGACAGAGAGTGGGGTGGAAGAGTGTGCCCTACAGAACACACAGGAGCCCTTGACACTGGAAGGCCACACTGGGATCAGAGTTAGCCAAAATATTAGAAACATTTACTCTTAAAATTTCAGAATGGAATTCAGAAATATTTCAATCAGGTGGATTATAATACCAGCTGTTTATACTCAGTGAGTGCTTGTTGGTGTTTGCTTTGCTTTTCTCCTGCAGTTCTGTCTTTCCTTCCATTAGAATCCAACATTTTTTTTTAGGTTTTGATTATTCTAGACCTCAAATTTTGCTACTGTGTTAACATTAAAATCCCCACAGTGGATTTCTTTTTCCTCCCAAGAATTCTATTCCTTTCAGCACAATTCATATGTTGAAATTCCTCATGTTTCAAGCTACCTGGTTTAGACATGTCACAGGGTAAATAACTTCTGAACATCAGCTTCTAAGTCCTGACAAGGAATGTCTAACATAAATACTTCCACACAAGGGAGAGAGGAGCTAGGAGGCCTGCGCCCCAGAGGAGGGCCACCCTGCTCAGTCGCTGCCTTGGTTATTTGAGCTGTGACGTAAGTATGTCCAAATGACTCCAAAATGTTTTTGTCTCCTTTGTATTGTTTGTCTTGAGGCAGACAGGGGGTTAAAGATAAGCCAAGGTTAGAACCAGGGCTGGAACCAACTGTGACTAATAGCCAACCACTCGCGCAAGGAATACTTTCACTTTTCCCATATGCCAGACCATATCCCTCACCCTCATTCTCTGCACCCTGGGTCAGGTCTTGCTCTCCCTCATCCCATCCACCTCCAAGAAAATGCCCCCAGTAGACTGTAAATTAAATTAGAGTCATAACACCCTCATAAGCCCGCAGTGTACCATTGCCCACTCAGAATCCAGTTTGGTATGCATACCGAGCTGATTGCAGGTTCATCTGCTTGACTCCCTGTTTAAGGTGAATGCTCATCAACTCAGGTTAAGATGTGGGTTCTACTCTGACACCCGCAACTGGCTCACACTGGGGATTTGTTTAACTCAGTGATAACAAAAGAAAGCTAGCCAAAACTGTATAAAGACCTAAGTCTGTTGGTGGTTGACAGTGGCAGGAGGGAGAAAAAGTGGGGAATCATTGCTTGAGGGGTGCTGGGCTTCTGTTAAGGGTGATGGAAAAATCTGGGAATGGATAGTGGTGATGGTTGCACAACATGATGAACATAATTAATGTCACTGAATTGTACATGTAAGGGGTGTTGAAGTGGCAATTTTTATCTTAAATGGATACTCACCAAAACAAAGTTAATTAATTTTTTAAAAAAGGAAGTTGGCAAATATGAGACATGCCATCCCTCTCCCTTTCCACATCCATGGCAGACATCAATAATCAATCACGTCACTGAGCTCCAACATGAACTCAGAAAACTAAACCCAGGGCTCCAGGCAGCCAGTATCAATCAACTGGTGTTAGCTCTTAAAATAAAAATTATTTGCCATCCTGGGACTAAGCTTTTTTTGACATCTAACAGTCTATTACTACATTAAATGAATGCACCTGCAAGATGACATTAAGAACAGTGGGACAGGTCAACTGATTCTGATGAAAATCCATCTTTTTGTAGTAAACATTAAATGAAGGCTGACTTAATTTTTTAAAACAAGCACATACCTTCATTTGAAATAAAAATCTCTATAAATTATAAAACTTGATGCTCATTGACCAGGACAACAGTAGTTTTTTGGTTGCCTACTTTGAACTTGTTCCCAAATGAGAACTAGCCTTTTAAAAATCATTTTGTAGCTCATGTAGCTGACAGCCAGCTACATTATCTAAGCCCCTTTTCTTCTTCTCTGTTGGAAATTTTACAAAAATTTTACAAACAACTAGTGGCCAATCTTTTTTCAGTAAATAAATTAGGGAGATCTAGAAGTCCATGCTCATGTAAAAATGGAGGATGAAATTCTAGGTGCCAGAAACTACCAACCCTAATGACAGGAACTTTAGGGGAAGGCTCTTAGAACCTCAAGAAGGTCCGTGCCCTTGTTGTGCTATTGATAGGCATGGCCCCCATGAGTTTCCATGTGTCTCCCTCTACATGCCTACAACCTCCTTGAAGACAGAGACCCTGATATACACATCTCCAAATCCCTAGAGTCTGGGGCATCAACTAGCTAAACGTGGAGAGATGGTTTTTGAGTGAATCTTCCCATCCCTCTGTTCTTCAAAGAGAAGACGTGAAAATGTATAGGATTTAGGAGGCAGCCTAGACCCTGACTACACACCCACCACTGTCAGGCAGGGAGAGAATCCCAAGAATACTTTCTTTCTCAAAACACTGTTCCTGGAAAATGAACAGGAATATTACTTCCAGGCTTGACCACAGTTTCTATTAGACTGATCCAATTTGCAGCCTCTCCAACTGGGCTCAATATCCAGAGGTGAGGAGGGGGTTTCTTTGAAGAATCAATATCAGATGCTGGGAACTTCCCAATCTTTGGCCCTTGGGCAAAACACATAAACTTTAAATGACAAAGCCCCCAAGCAAGTTCATTAGAACATCTGGGCACCTTATCAGGGATTTATCAAGCTTTCCAGAGCTGATCCAAGCACTGTTTTAATGAAAATCGGCTGTCAATGAACAATTTATGCCAAGGATTTTTTTTCCTCCTCTTCTCTTTTTTCTCGTCCCACTCCCCCTCTTCTTCTTTTTCTTCTTCCCCTTCTCCTACCCCCTCCTCCTAGTCCTCCTCCTTCTCCTTTTTCTTTTTCTCTCCCTCTCTCTCTGGCTTTTATCGCTACAAAGGCTAATTCTGAGATAGTGAGCAAGCCTCATATTTCTAGGCCTGCTATACACACTGTTATTATCAAGCATTTAAGCTTAGGTTAACCACTCTATGTCAAAATAAAATAAGTAGGGTGGGCATCCATCATCATAGCTTGAACTGGGGAATTATACGAGGTTGAATTACTCTCTACTTTTGCAACTGGGTCCTTGGCCAAGACAACATAACCTTTCAGACTTAATTTGTATAAGTAAGAAAGCTCTTCATAAGTTTTACTGATTTTTAAACTGGTAATTTTAAACCAGTCACATATTTTGGTTAACTAATTATTATACCTCTCTACTTGTGCCTTGAGGTGACTTAACCTAAGGAGTTAAAATTACAAAATTAAAATAAATAGCTGTATTCCAACTGAGTACTGTCCATCTATACACATCAATAAGTTTCGTTTATAGCCTTGGGGAAGAATAATGCTCTTTGAACAATCAAAATGTTATTATCATAAACTCCTTCTTTATTTCTCCACTCTGCCCTGATTGGGTTGATATGTTTTATTTCATGATTCCTTTATTTCAGTTGCATGTTAAGTCAAGGACAAAAGGACCTCAGGACCTGGAAATTCTCAAGCATCTAAAAGTGGAAACTCAAGAGCCCCAGTGGTCTAGATAATGTGAAAGATACCAGGACCTGGAAACAGGAATTAAAACCCAAAGACCTGAAAAGCCAACTGGTTAATTGAATAAAATGAAGGTCCACCAAGGTTTCCAAATTTGGGGAAATTCACTGAGTCTAAAAGATAAGGTGAAGAGTGGAGTCCAAAAGATGCCCAGATTGTACAAAGACCTTCAGGATGACAAAGAGCTATTCAACGAAGAAAAACAATAAGGTTCAATCTAGTCCACTTTCACTTCTGTAATGTGTTTGTAATTCAAGGGCACAGGTATGGGTCAACCGATATACATAGATGTGTTTTGTTTTTGCATAAAATTGTATTAGAAATACTATAAAGCATAGCTTTAATATTTTGAAAAAAATGTTAAAAATCATAGGGTATGGAAATTTTCATTTCTGATTTCTGACTTAAAGAAAGACTGGGTATGCTCTTCAGCTACAACTATGAGACTGGATAGTATTTTCCTTATTTGAAAATTGAACACTTGGTGTCCTGATGTGGCAAAAAAAAACCTGCTGGTCGGATCATAGAGAAAGCCTAAGAGACCCAAAGTTCTCAGTCTTGGCAGCCCTTGTCCTCCACCCCACCCCTCCCTCCCACAACTTGCAGAGAAGCTACACCTTGGGAGGTTATTGTGCGATGGGATCCATTATTACACAACTGTGGGTTTAAAGTCTCACTGTCCACATGCAACAGAACAGTATTTGATCCTACATTTGAAGATTACTTGCCTGAGAAAATCTAAATCAAGGACTTTCTACGAGCTTCCTGTTTCTTCAGTCATCTAGTCATTCACCTGGAGGTCTATGCTACATATCCCCAACCAGACAGATCCCAGTACCCTAAGGGCAGGGACTGCACGTGGCACAAAGCCATGCACTTCTCAGCTAGTGCTCAATAACCAGGTGGTGGTGTGATGTGGTGGTTCCAATGAGTCATTTAAAAGACACTGTTTCTCCCCGGAGTCCTCAGAAAGGAGAGGATATTTTTAGTTATTCAAATGAAGTATAAAGGCTAAGTCATAGGGCAACATTTACTCCCCCACTCCTTAGGTTTTCCTAAAGAGAATGGAATTTCCACTATATTCCTCTTGAGGGAAAAAATCTGAGAAGGCTATTTCAGCTTCACTCTGTCCTTTACTCGCTTCTCCTCAAAGAATGGGATTGCTTTCATAATTGGTTCATTTGGAAGAAAGAAACGCAGGAAGGCAAACTTCAGCCTCTTCTGGGTTCTCCATCTTCAGGGAAAGCTGGTGGCATCCTGCTAGGTGTCTCCATCCAGGAGGAGGCCTGGAACTGAGCCTGAGACTGATGGGGAAGTCTGTCCATTTCAAGGGTTAGTTATTTAAAAAATCCTTGCGGCTCTTGGTTCATCTCTGTCTGACTCCCATGTCTTAACTTATAAATACATCCAATCTTCAATGAGAGATAAAGGGCCAGGATCCTAAAAAACGTAACAGAGGATCATAATATATGTTCAGGGAATGTATGTCCCCATGTCTGGCAAAAGTAGAGGAGAGTTCATGCTCAAGTACCTAAGAATGCCAGGTCATACTCTAGCCCGAGCAAGAGGTTGAGCTAATGGAGCAAGCCTCTGACCCTCTCCTCTGCTTTGTGCCTCTTGGTATTTCTTATTGTGTCGAGACTTACATCCCTGTCTCCAACTTATGTACCTACTATATGCTAAGCTGATTCACTGCCTTCATTTTTTTCTTCATTTTTAAACTCACTTTTGTTTTCACAAATAATGTATAAATATATTCTCATTATAAAAATTCCAAATGATACAAAGCAAACACCCCACCTACACTGTCCCACACCCCCAAATCCAGTATCTTTCTCTGAGAAGCAGCATCCTCCAGCACTTCCTGAGACCCAACCGCAGGTCCTCTGCTGTGATGAGGTCCCCCTCCCCAAAATCACCACTCCTTGCTGCTCCTCTCCCAAGGGCCAGGCTCAGCTCACTAAATCCCAGCATTCCTACACTTCAGGGTTTGCACTTTCAGGCATCTTATACTTACCAAAAGCTGGCTGATTCAACTACCAATATAACAGAGAATCATGTTGACCCACTGTAGTGCAATGAATAAAAGTGAGGTTCTGCGAAACTTTATAGGGTAAACAACACAAATTTCTAGGGAATAAAGAGAAAGAGGGATGAGGGATCTACAGATTAAAAGAAACACTTTAGCCATATGCAATCGTTTGTGGATCCTTGATTCCAACAAACCAAAAGCAGAGTAAATTTGTGAGACAATTCCACCACGCTTCTTCTACTTTCTCATACTGTGGTGGTTTTCATGTTGCTGTGAAGCTGGAAGCTATAACACTGATATTTCAAATACCAGCAGAGTTACCTATGGTGGACAGGTTTCAGTGAAGCTTCCAGACTAAGACAGACTAGGAAGAAAGGCCTGGTGACCTACTTCCAAAAATTAGCCAGGGAAAACCTTACAGATCACAACAGGATATTGTCCAATTTGCTTGCTTTGGACACTTCATCAGGATGGATCAATCGCTGGAGGAGGACATCATGTTTGTTGAAGCTGAGGGCCAGCGAGGGCGAGGGATACCGTTGATGAGATGGATTTGCACAACAGCCATAACAATGGACTCGAACATGCTGATGATCATGAGGATGACACAGAACCAGTAATGTTTCATACAATTGTACATATGTCGCCATGAGTCACAGTCTACTTAATGGCAGCTGTCTGTCTATCTATCTATACATGTAAGTAGACAGTGGGAGATGTGAGTGATGACTGGGTGTGGGATGATAATAAGGAATGACTGTGAATCTTGTTGACCTGTGGTCATGGATTTAAATATTTCTAAGAGTCCTTATCTTTTAGAGATATGTTCTGAAACCTTTATGAATTAAATTAGATGATGCCTAGGGTTTGCTTCAGTACAGTACTGGGCAGGGGGAAGTGGGTAGAAGTGAAAATGAAATAAAGGCCATTGTTGAGGCTGGGTGATGGGTACCTGCAGGTTTTCTTTTGCATGTGGTCAGAATTTTCCATACCCAAAGTTAAAAGAAAAAAAACAAAAAAAAAGCAGCAGCAGCAGCACAAAGCCTTGGCGGAGTTTTGCTGGCACAGTCCTGAGGAGCAGATTTGTCCTCATCTCCCTGGGCCCGGCTGAGTTGCTCTGGCTCACAGAAAGGGCTATCAGCAGGTGTGGGCACAAACTGGACTGAGAAGGCACTCTGAGAGTTGGAGTGGCCTTGACCCTATTAATGAAACTTGACTCCTCTCTCCAGAATGCCAAATTCAGCCTCAGACTCAGCTGGGAAGCAGGAACAGCCTCCTTTGCAATGACCCCAGCTTTGAGGCTCTGTCATTTTGTTGCAGGACAAGGTTCCCACACCCTAACTTTAATTCAAAACATTCCTCACTCTCTTTCCCTTCATGAAGACGTTAGGAGATGAAGGTTTAAAGTCGGCATGTCCCCGTGATTGCAGAGATGGTGTTTGTGCTCTGGAATGTGGGCGGCTGACACATGTGTGGCTGGAAGCCCAGGCAGCTAACAGGGCTTAGGACTTTGCCCAGGAGTGAAGAGATGATTGGAATATTTACTTTGAAAAGTAGCCTCCGTGGATGGGAACTGATTAATTCACCATGGGGAATTTTATATACCCTCAGGAAAGAAGGGGCTTCTCTGAGAAAATCCAATTGAGCAGGCCTAACTCTGTGTCCAGACACATTAACCACCACCACCACCACCACCCCCAACACACACACACCCTCTCTGACCAAAGGCCTCCTCTGAGAAAACAGCAGCAAGAAGGTGTTGTAGGGAAAACAAGGAACCAAATCCATTTACCTGCTTTTAAAAAGTTGAAGGTCGTCACCCAAATCCATGCTGATGTGCCCCAACGAGGTGGCTGCTGGGGGGAACAAAGCTACCAGTGCCCAAGTTAATAAAGTTCCCTGCCACCAGTCCCAAGTATCAAAGCTGCATGGGGCCCACCTCTACTGGAGGAACAGCAGGCACCATCTGTGTGAGCCTGAGCTGGCCTGTGCTGCAACTTGCCAACCCTGACAGGTCCTGAATACAGGTGTCCCCTTGTCTTCCTGCCTTCCAACATTTGGGTGAAAGCGCTCTTCCAGATTCTACTCCAAACCTCTCCCAAGGATGTGTTGTTGTTGTCAGTTGCCTTCGAGTCAGCACTGATTCATGTTGACCCCATGTACAACAAAATGAAACACTGCCCCATCCTGCATCATCTTCACCATCGTTGGTATTCTGAGTCCATTGTTATGGCCATTTTGTATTTTGAGTGCCTTCCAACCTAGGGGGCTCATATATCGGACAATATTCTGTTGTGATTCACAGGGTTTTCACCAACCAATTTTCAAAAGTAGATCACCAGATGTTTCTTCCTAGTCTGTGTTACTCTGGAAGCTCCACTGAGAACTATCCACCATGGGTGACCCTACTGGTACTTGAAATATGGGTGGCATAGCTTCCAGCATCGTAACAACATGCAAGCCACCACAGTACAACGAACTGACAGACGAGTGGTGGCCCAAGGCCATGGACCAGCATATATAAAATCCCACGTGAGACCATCTCGATGAACTTGGACAACCAAGCCATCCACTTATCCTTAAACAAGATTCAGCAGCTGGAGGGGTAGCAGACAGTGCTCCAACACAAGGCTGTCTTCCTCATGTAGTGCAGGCGAAACTTTCACCTTAGCCTGAACCAAGCAGCATCATACCAAGGGTAAAATTCATCCCCCGTCTCTGCAGCCTTCTCTCCCACATTCCCCTTTCAACCCACCTCCCACCACTACACTGCTGGCCCTGCCTGGGTTTGCACCTCCAAGATGGCACAGGAGCTTCTCAGCCTAGAAACACCCTCTTCTGCTTCCCACTGGCTGACTTCCACTTTGTTCCCAGGTCTCAGTGCAGTGTGCCTCATCTTTGAACCCTTTCAAGGTCCTCCAAGTCTGAGTTAGTTAGCCTTCGCCTGTGCCCTACCTTGAACACAGAGTGTGTTGTACTTATCTGTCTCCCTTGAACTCTAAACAATTTGAGGGCAAGGGCTACATTTTTCATCTCTGTGTTCCTATCACTGATCACAGTGGCTGGCACCTAATCAGCTCTCAACGTTTGTTGAATGAATGGATGGCTGCAGGACCACCAGCATTGGACAACCCACGTGACAACACTCACATTATATTGGGGGATGTGGAGTGGCTTCATTCCAGTAGAATATGATGTAAGTGGGGCCCCAGAGCTGTGCAACTAGAAGATCTGGAAAGACTATTATTTCATATTTCCATAGATTTAGAATTTCTTCCAGTAGGCTTGCACCCTAGTAAGATAGCACATAGGGTGTGTTTTCCTCCAGTTCTCAGATGAAGAAAGTCACTTGTCCAAGATCCCCAGTAATGACTGTCTGTGAGTCACAACTGGCCATCCTTGGTCATGCACCTCTGCATCCCACTTTGAAGATGGGTCTTTGGGTTCTGTGCTGCAGGAGCCTCTTGGAAGGGTTCTCACCTTCACTCTGGGGAGCTGGGGAGTGCTGAGGGGGAGAGTGTTTGGCTCCATTTCTTCCATCATCAACATCTTCAAATGGCCTATTTTGTGATTTCAGTCAAAATCACCAAAATATATTTTCTGATTTTCAGTTTTCTGAATATTACATTTATATGTGGAAAGCAATATCGGTTTTTATTCCTATTTTTTTCCTGGAAGTGTTAGATGTCATTTTAATAGTATATGAAGTATATATCAAATCATTGCCAAATTAGAGAAGCTCAACAGTAGTGGATTCTCAACATTAATTCCCATGATGTCTTTATATATGAACCTGAAATTCTTTCCCTAAGATTTTCAAATGCATCTCAGAGTCTTTGGCTAACCCTAATTTGTACCCCTTGATGCTAATATGAAGCCCTGGTGGCACAGTGGTTAAGCATTTGACTGCTAACCATAAGGTAGGCAGTTCAAATCCACCAGCCGCTCATTGGAAACCTTATGGAGCAGTTCTACTCTGTCCTGTAGGGACACTGAGTTGGAATCGACCCAATGGCAATGGGTTTTTTTGGTTTTTTATGGAATCCTGATATGGAAACTACAATCAAATTAATATCTATTATTTTCTTTTTAGTAAATGAGTACATGTTGGAGGTTTTTTTACTGCATAATAAAACCAACATAAAATAAATTTGCTTCAGTGCTTCCTCACTTCTTAGAACTACCACGTTTCGCCTGCTTTTGCTGTTCTTGATTTGGCGTGTCGCCCAGGCATTAACAAGGTTGTCAGCTGGACAATGGCAGGGGCCAGGAGCCTTGGAGCTCTCTGCCCAGTCAGCTCTGCATAGTAAGGAGACCGTGATGGGTTTGCACCCCAAGAGTGTTTGGCCACTGTGGATTTTGCTTTCATAGATTCTGATTGTTTCTGACCCTATGTTTTTTATTATATTCCTTTGCCGTTCTAGCAGCTGTTTTTAGCTGTCTTAAGAAAGTTTGAACTACTAGATGAGCTTTATGGAAATTGGTCATGGAAGAGGCCGATACAGCACATTTTAGAAAATGAGAGACTAAATTGCCCCTCAGCTCCCTTTCACAGTAATTTTTTCCAATTGCCATTGAGTTAATTCCAACTCATGACAACCCCATGTGTGTCTGAGTAGAACTGTTCTCCATGGGGTTTTCAATGGCTGATTTTTGGAAGTAGATCACCAGACCTTTCTTTCAAGGTGCCTTTGAGTAGACTCAAACCTCCAACCTTTCAGTTAGCAGCCAAGCGTGTTAACAGTTTGCACCAGCCAGGGACTTCACAGTAATAGCAATGACAAAATAAACCAGTGGTATGGGTGAAGGAGGGTGGTTGCAACCCAATTTCTAACTAGATTCTCAGACTAGATTTCTGTGAGAGACTACCATCCACATACAATTAATTCCTTTAGCTATATTTATTACAATTTATTAGAAACATTTAGCTACATGGATCAAATTAGAAAGATGCTTTAAGGATTTTTACCTTTTAAGAGAGTCCACTCAACTCTTTTGTTTTTAATTTCATGTACTTCTTTGATTTTATACACTTAGTCTCAAAAGAATTAAGCTTAAATATTCAGTAGAGTTCTTTTGGTCTGTGAAAGAAAATAAAGTGCCTGAGATGTTATTAGCTTATCTCTCCTATTGTTTGATTATATTAAAATATTTTTCCATTCTGTTAAGCATACTAATTACCCACATAGTTAACTTGATTCAACAGTGTGCATACAAGCCAATAAAGAACTTCAGGCTTGTTCTAGACCTGCCTTGGGTATAATGGTTTACCTCCACTTCACATACCAGTGTTATGGAAGAATAATTCACCAGCAGACCAAAACTAACCATTCATCTGTGTAGGGTGTGACTTCATACATTTCCATGAATAAAACAGACTCTAAAAGCAGTAAAACAAAGTGTTTCAGTGGTCTAAGCCAGGTATCTGAGCATCCTCCCAATGTCCTCTAGAATAACTGGCCTTTTATGTAATATCACTTCTAAAATTAATTTTGCTACCAAAACTGAAGAGTTTAAAAATAAAACAAATTATTAGCAACACTGAAGCTTGTTGTTGTTAGCTGCTGTCGAGTAGACCCCCTCTCATGGTGACCCTACATGTTACGGTGTAGAACTGCCCCACAGGGCTTCTTGGCTGTAATCTCTACTGAAGCAGATCGTCAGGCCTTTTTTTCCACAGAGCCGCTGGGTGGGTTCGAACTGCCAACCTTTGGGTTAGAAACCAATCACAGATAACTTTTTTGCCACCCAGGCTCCAGTACTGAAGCTAGTTGAAACAAACTATTTATATGTAGACGACTCAGTATTATTATACATTTTGTTAGCTATTTAAGAACACTAAGTCTTCTCAAATGTTCATTACATTACAGGCTTATTGAAAACACAGGAAATGAAACCTAGATTCGGGGGATAGGGTGCTGGAACTGCTAGGTTCTGTGACTTCAGACAAGTCACCTAGGACTTGTGAAGTGTAGAATGAAGAGGCTGAACAAAAATTTCTAAAGGTCCTCCCACCTCTGACACCAGGACATTCTGAGATGAGACGAGAATTCTAGAATGAGATGAAAGATCAGCCAAAGTGGGTGTCACATTAGCTAGAAGGGTGCTGCTGGCAGCGTGTTCTCCGTTCTCCCTGTGGAATCAGCAGGCACTTCCACCGCTCAGGTGGGCTGCACCTATAAACACAGGACACTAAGGTGCTGGGCCTATCCTCCACCCCAAAGCAAGCTGAAACTCACAAAACCTTTGGTTACAGGCCTAGCACACAAATCCAGCTTCCTTGCAGGCTGTTGAAATGCATTCTCTAAGGAACTGCATCTGATTCTCATTTTCTTCTGTCTGTCAGAATCTATTCCTACGTAAAGGAGAGGTAAAAGCATAATCACGCTAAAGGGCTTTACATTCTTTGCCATGACATCATAATGAAATACTCACTTTAGATGATTTAATGTTTCATTCTTAGTTATAATCTGGAGTCAATAGACACTTCTTTCATCATTCTTGCTATTTTTCAAATAAATGGCACAATTCCAATCACTTACTTATGTTCTAATATCCTAACACCTGTGCTTCCCACAGCAAAGGAGCCTGCCTCTGATTAGAATGACCTCCTTTAACTGGACTTGTCATCCTGCCCAACATCACAAAAGCACACATTTTTTCTTTAATGAACAGTGGAGGGCACTGTTGTATTTGGTGTGTTTCTACATGCTAGTCTCTCAGGACAAGGGAAAAGGGAAAAGGGCTCCTTCCCATAGTAATATAAACATGATGTACAATAGCGAAAACAATAGCTACATCAACATATTTCCCCAGAAGTTGAGGATTTTTTTTTTCCCTCAGAATGTGAATGTAGAGCTCTTAGCTATGTGATAATAAGATAAATGAATGGATTTAAGAGAAGGGTGAAAAGTATTGAAAAATACTTTCAAGATGAACATGGGCTTCCCAGACCTTGTAATTCGATGATTTTGACTACTGTATGTTAGGAGTTTCATTACATTTCATTGTTCGGCAGTATAAAGATAACATAACAGCAATAAAGTATAGTGAACAGCAAGATTAAGAATATATCCTCTGAGTTCCACGAAGCATGAGCCTGGCAAGAATTATAGAAAGACACATTTTTAAATAAAGTTGTGACAGCTGAATATTATTTTCAATCACTACACTTAAGATCTGTGTTAGGCACTTCTCCACTCCCCTCCCTGAAGCCTAAACTCCAAAGACCCAACTGCATACTTGCTTTTTTGTTTCTCACAGTAAACTTCTATTTCTATGTGACAGTGCCTTTTTTTTTAGTTTCTCACCAATCTGATATTACTTTGTACCACACAGGTAACTTAATAAATCAACCTAATTAAGCTTATACATACTTACTTAATAAGCTTATACACACTCTCAGCACACATACATGCTTATAGTATGTTCTGAAGACTCCAGAACTACAAGTAAGAAAAACTGGCTTTTAGTTCACACATACTTTCATGAATCTCCAGGAAGGTTACTAGATAAAATACAGGATGCACTGTTAAATTTGAATTTCAGATTAGCAACAAATAACTTTTTTTTTTTAGCATAAGTATATTCCAGGCAACGCTTGGGACATTCTTATACAAAAAAAAAAAATTATTCATTGTTTGTCTAAAATTTAAATTTATCTGTGCATCCTATAATTTTAAATCTGGTAACCCTAAACCCGAGACATTGATGGTATCCAAACTGAGAACTACTATACTTTATGGTTTCTTCAGAACTTCAAATTTAAAACTGTCTGTCTCTGCTGTCATGAAACATAAAGAAAAGCCTGTGGATTTACAGACATTTAAAAACTTGCCTTCCCTACAGCTTCTGAAGAAGATAAACCAGTTGCTGTCAAGTTGACTCCAACTCATACAGCAACCTCATGTGTGTCAAAGCAGAACTGTGCTCCACAGGGTTTTCAATGGCTGATTTTTCAGAAGTAGATTGCCAGGACTTTCTTCCAAGGAGCCTCTGGGTGGACTCAAACCTCCAATCTTTCAGCTAGCAGCCAGGCATGTTTACCATGTGCTCTACCCAGGGACTCCCTGGAGAAGCTGGAGACAGGTTTTCCTTTCTCTCCTAACCTACAGCACATTCTTCTGCCAAAAGCTAAATGGATATAATTTGGCTGATTTAATATTCTGTTTAATGAAAAACTCTGCTCAGGGAATAATGTGTTTGTGAAGCCAGGCTGACAGAGTGAACAACAGGATTCAGCCCAAACCACACTGAAAGAGACACAGACTCAGTCGTTCTGTTGCTGATCCAGGTATAAACCTGGGAGTTAGAAACACCAGCCTACCTCAGTTTAATCCTTGACTTGGCATCTGTTACTCATTAGCTTTGCTTCCATCTTGATCATCTGACCAGAATATCTCGCTCTTGCTGCCTCCCGTTGTTTGTTTGTTTTTTTTCCAGGAACAAGTAAGCAGGTGTTGCAGAATGCTTAGCAAACAGGGATTCCTGAATTAGAAAGTAATAAAGAGCCAGTCTGTCTCCAGTAGCCAAGGAAGTTAGGCATTTAAGGGTGCTCCTTACACTTTCAGCACAGTGGGAAGCAATCAAAATGCAATCTAAAAGGCATTACACTCCCTAACCTGCTGGGAATCACGACTCCCTAGAAGCCCAACTTCATCCCAGAGAGGAGCTCAGGCACAGAGCAGAGCAAAGCCTGTTGCTGGCTGCAATTACTCAGCTGCACAAATGAGGCATAAGTTGATGAGCTCAAAACCCACTGTATAATGATGATTGTTGAACTTTGCAAAACAGTACCAGTTAATTAATTGTCAATTAAGCAACAGTAGGTTTATTTGAGCTCCCTACAGTAAAAGAGCACACCACCTTGACAGAATCTTAGCAGCATCTCAGAGAGAAGTTAGAAGTGGAACATTTATAGAGGTTTGGGATCTGAGCTCAAGTAGAATGTGTGAAATACCAGTTTAGGTTTGCTGGACATAGTGAAATGAGTGCATATAAAGTGCATCTTTATAAGTAAACTGTTGTTTTAATAAGCAAGCTGTTTGCCCAGGTGATCGGACTATTTTCTCTGATAAATTGATTGTAGGAATTTCCTGAAGTCAACGGTGAAGTTAGTCATTCATAGCCTTATCTTTCCTAGGCAAAGTTTTCCTGGATCAGACAACTAAATTATGGTGACTTAGGTGGTCTCAGTTCTATCCTCACATGGTAGCCCTCAGTCTCAGCTGAGCCCTGATATATAATCACTACTTAATGCCAATCCTTGGGTGGTGCAAACAATTTATGCAATTGGCTGCTGATAGGTTGGAGGTTTAAGTCCACTCAGAGTCACCTCAGAAGAAAGGCCTGGTAAAACAACAATAACACAAATTTTTTTAAAACAAGAAAAAAGGCCTGATGATCTGCTTTTGAAAAATCAGCCATTGAAAACTCTATGGAGCACAGTTCTACTCTGACACACATGGTATCTGCAGGAGTCAGAGTAGACTTGACAGCAAACACTTTGTATTTGTTTCTGTATATAAAGTTAACTATTGGTATCTCCCTTTATGGATAAAGAATCAAGTCTAAAAGAAATAAAGCAATTTTTTAAACCCTTCTGGATCAATCATTATCTGAAAAAAAAAAAAGGCAAAAAAACAATTCTTATCTGACATGTACAGAAACCAGGGGCCGTCCCTGTCAGAGACTGTAAGTTTGAAAAGACACTTTGATTCTGCAGGAAGGTGATGTGCGGTCAGGACAGAGACAGATGCCAGCCATACCTAAAAGCAGAATCTTTGATACGGTGGAAAAAAGTGAAGTTTTTCACTACAGATGACCTGGTAAGCAAGGTAAGCACTGCGCTTACCTTGCTGCACCCCTAACAGAAACTGAGGCAAATTTAATGATTTTGGCCAAGTCTGCACCCGTCTGGAATAATTCTTGGATAATATTGAAGAACATGAAGTTTGTCCACCCCGACTCCCCACTTCTGTATAGAATGTTTTCTTCTTTCCAAATGCCCCTTTAGATCAAGAAAATCACAGTCCCTTCCCAAGGCAGTTTACAGTGTGAGCACTGCTAGCCCTGACACGTTAGACCCCAGCATCTCACCTTTGCCTAGTGTGAGTTCCTAAGAGGCAGGAATGGCCACATCACTTTCCTGAGAAATTAGATGGTCTGAGCTTGGCAGCAACTTTTCTTTCCAAAATAAGCCATCAAAAACATGGCCTAAATCATGCTAATACTAAGGGCCCCAATTTTCAAAGTAGGACATGAAATTAAATCTCTGTGACTTCCTTTGACCCAAAAGAAAAATACAGATCTGGTCTTACTTGGTTTATCTTCATGTTAATCATGAAGGAGAAGTATGTTTAAAACACCAAACATATTTATGCCATTTTTCAACCTTTCCCTCAGAATGTTAGGTGTCTCTTGAACTACAGTGTTTGTTTAATCATCAACTCTGGTGACCCTACTCTATATTTATTATGCTTTGGAGGAAATAATATTGTAGAAGTTCCTATTTTTTAAATTCCATGCTACTATAAAATATACACTGTATCTATCATCATTTCACAAATTCGTTCATGACTTTGAAATCACGAACGGGTTAGCTTCAAACCTTCCCTTTCTAAGAAAAATAAGATAAACACTTTCATTTACCTTGGAAAGTGCTAGTTTCTTTATTTTAAATATACAGCTCGGATTCTTGTTTTCTTTTTAATCAAAATTTCTGGTTTTTTATGCCTTGCCTGGACAATCCTCTTTGAAAAATTCAACTGCCTCTGGACAAATGCTGATAGCACAGATTAAAAGCGGATATAATTCTCTAAACATGAAAGATTTTCTTTAACTCTTAACTCAGCTATCACAGCAGCAATAAAACCTTCCCCAAAAGTTTTAATAATATATTGCAGCATGATATTTTTATAATAAAATGACAAGTAAAAGCAACCTAATTTTTAACTGATCACAGATTAAATATCTATTATTGTGTTAGGCCAAATATTGCTTAAAATAAATCGGCTAGAACTTCTCATTCTTTTTTTTTTTTAAGATTATATTGATGCTATTCATTGTAGTAGGAGTAAACTTTACTAACATAGCTAATGTATCAATGTGAACATAGGTGTGATATATATTTACAAATTATTAGCAACACTGGCGCTAGTTGAAATAAAATATTTATATTTTGCCCATTAAGATTGGCAAATAATTATAACAATTTCTATACCTATTACCCCTACCCTGCCCAACCAAAAGGGTCTCTTGATGACTGAGTGAAGTTATAGCTTTTGAAATTGTCATTAGTATTACAAAGAGCAAGTTATCAAAAACGTAACCATTTAGAACAGTGTTTCTGACCCTTTTTTTCATCATGGTTCTCTTAAAGAGCCTGTTTAGACGTTTTCCCCCAAGCAGTCCCCCATGAAATTGTAACATCACAGATATACTGTATATTTGTTCATGTATTATATGAATATCTGTGCTTTATACATAAAAAGAGTAGGATTTTTTCACCTCCCAAGAACCAATTTCTGCTCCTTTGCAGGCAATATCACCCCTGTGGATTTTGAGGATTTTAAAATGTAGAGAAAGACAACGGCCCCTAATTCTCATTTGGAAAGAGGTTTGTTCTACTTTTCTTAAATCAGAGCCAAAAGAATGGGCCTAAACTAGAATAAGTCCAAAATCATTTGGGGGGGTTAAGGTGGGGAAAGAAAAATCTTCAGTTCTAAGCTGATATTTTTCCTGAAAACATTGTTATCTAATAGCATTGTGTCTATAACTGACTGAAAGAAAATCGTGACCTTTGTGATTCAGCCCTACATATGACCATAAACACCACTTCACCCATTTATTTATTATCATTCACTCATTCACTTACTGACTTACTCGTCCAACAAGCTCTAACTTAGGGGCTAAAAATGAAAAGATGAGTAACACTTGACTTGAATTTATTCACCTCATAATAAGACCACAAATTAAAGAAGTAGTAAAGTAAAATCTACATATTTTGAAACACCTAATGTCTAAAAAAAGAAAGTGCATTACTGCATATAGAAGTATAGTATTGAGTGACACTGATTATGAGTCACAGATCAATTGCAGTGCTTGTGTGTATAGACAATTTCCATGCTTTTGAGTAAGTTTGCAGTAAGCAAACCAACAGCCTGATTTCACCCATCCGTAAGTGTATTAACAAATCTGACTTAAAACCAATTTGTCAAAGTTTAACTTATAACTTTAAAGTACCCATGAAGGTATGGAGAGATATCATCTTATGGCAGTCAACTTCAACTTTGAATTTAATTAAGTATGTCAATCATTTAAGTTAAAATATTTGTAGCCAAACGGGGATAGCTTGTTTTTAGTTTTTTAAACCAGTCTTCTCCTCCTTTTTTTTCCCCCTCCACTCAGCTTTAAACCTCAGGCACCACTTGCTTTAAAAGTTCATCTTAACCTCTGTGATGTGGTGGGAGTATGCGCTGCTTTGGCAAGTGCATGGTTCACTGAAAAGTAACTTTGCGCTAGCACACCATTTATTTCTGAAATGCTGGCAAAATTGAAAGAGGCTCTAACTCCACAAGGGGCAACATTTTTCTTCAGCAAAATTGTCAACACAAGTAAAACAGCTGTGTGTAAATTAAGAGAAATTTGCTATTAAGTCAAAATTCCTGTAGGTCAGGGATGATGTTCATTGACCTAGGCATATACTCCACCAGGGCTCTAATAAAAAATAGTGTTTCCCAAATGAGATCCAGGGACACTGGTGATAGTGTAAGTGTGATCTATTGTCCATCTGAGAATGGAGGGGGAAATCACATGATCTCTAACTACTTGGCTGTTCCCATTCCTGTTAACTAGGATACAGCCTCTAGCAATTAAATAGTGGGAGGAAGGTCAACAAAGACAGAGATCTGAGAGCAAATCATATGCATCTAGCCATCAGGAAGGGAACGTATGTTTAACATTATCCCAAAGGCTTGCCTTGCCAAGTTTACAAGATAGTCTTCATCTTTCTTATGATTTAATAGCTGCAAAGAGTATGGATATTGTGAGAGACAACTTTGAGGGTGTAAAAATTTATGGTCTGGAAAAAGGCAATGAGAGAAGCCACTTTCAGGTAACTAAGAAAGAATTTCCAAAATTTTTATTGGTATGTCTAGATTTTAAGCTTGGCTACTGTCTGGGAAAAAAATAGCAAGGGCTTGCTTTGTGCCAAGAGAAGATTACAAGGGAGGGGCATAGAAAGAAGACAAAGACAGCAGAAAAGATTAAAGGCCTATAATTGAAGTGAATGTGAAAGTATAGGAGACTATATAGCAAGAAGGAGATTGAAATCTAGTCAGAAGAATCAGATCATCTTGGGGTTAAATTTTTTGTTAGCATTACCATTCCCCAAAGTATACGCCCTAGACCACAAGTTAATTATGTTTAGAAATGCATATTCATCTCTAATTTGGTACTTCACAATGCTTATTTCTATATTGAATTCCCTAAGAAGTCCTACAATGCTGGATATTTTACTATCCACTGAGACAGACTGTTCATGATAGACGTCAGTTGTGTAGTAGAGCTGGCCTGTGCCAGTTTGAACGAGCTGATTGGTAAATTTTCAAGAATTTGAAAACATGTTATTAAACAAAGACATTGTTAAAAGTTAAATTATATAAACTTACAATTAAATAAATTATATTTTAAAAAAGGTAATAAGCTCATACAGAAAGCTTTTTATTTTGCTATTGTGTTTTTCATTTCTATCTTTCCATTTGTTTTGAGTGTGTTCCCAATTTCCAGTTGAAACATTTTTATAATAGTTTCTTTAATATATTTGTCATATAATTTCAACATCTGTGTCATTTCATTAATGTCTGTTGATTGCTTTTGCCTTATGACTTGAAATGTTTCTAATTCTTCCTATGCCAAATAATTTTGGATAGCGTTACAGACATTAATGAGAGTCTGGGTCTTGTTTAAATCCTGTGAGAAATGTGAATAGTTTTGTTTTAGCAGACAATCATCCTGGTTAGGTTCAGGGTATAAGTTCTAACCCGCGGTCTTTGGTCTGTAGTGTCAATGTCAGTTCTATTCATTCCCAAGGCCTTTATAGTGTTGTTAGAATCTGTCCCCATATGTGCTACTCAGTGACCAGTGTGGGATCTGGATGGTGGTCTAGCTTTTATTTCAGTTCTCAAAGTCCTTTATTTGCTGATTAGAATCAGATTCATTCATGTGCAGCTCAGGGTGAGCCCAGGATTTCATAAGCAAATCTATGGGATTCCTTTCCCAAACTCCTCCCTCTTTGTGCATTCACAAGTGCTTTCTAATTTCCTGGGGCTTCCCTTTTTGGTCCTCCAGCTAGAAAGCTGGGACTTCAGTTACTCAGCTCTGCTGTGTACTTCACAGCTATGCCCACATCCTGGACCAAGGACAAGAAAACTGGAAGAGAAAAAATGGTAAACTCAATGCCACTTCGGTGATACTTTGACTTCTGATCTTCTTCTCCAGTCCATCTTCCACTATTTACAACTCAGAGCACTGAGGTAGCTGCTGTTTGCTTTCTGTCCAGGTTCTATAGCTATAGGACACAGGGAGAAATGAGCTTACTCCATGTTATCAGAATCCTCTTTGAAGCTTTTGCCAACCCAACTTCATTCTGCCTCCTGAGAGAAGCTTCCACCTATTTCCTATTTCTCTCCAGGACAAACATCACAGTTTTCTTTCAGAGTTTCTTATAATTTACTATTTTCACACTGCTTAACACATCACTCACTTGCCTCTGAATTTTCCCAAAATTGTTGATATCTTTCTTAAAATGTAATGTTATGGGACTATTATTACTTCCCTCAATCTAGATACTGTAAATCTATTAATCCAGTTAAAAGTGTGTTAGCTTTTCCAATGACAGTGTTTCATCACTGGCTAAGAATAAAATTTTGAAAATCTAGACCTTTTGCATATGCATAATGTCAGGTCTTTACTACTTCAGTTGATCACTTTCACCCAAATGCAGGAATATAAAACTATTAATATTATATTTTAACTTATTGGCTCTAGTTCATCATTATTTCCAGTTGAAGTAATTTGAAATTCTGAACTATTATCTATTTTATTGGTTGTCCATCTTAGCCTCTGGTAGAGAGAATAGGGGTGAGTCTTATATTCTGAGGAGGCTGGTGAAGTGGAAAGAGTGGCAGGAATGAAGAAGATATGTCTCTGCATTCTGGCTTCAGCTGGTAATACCCTCCTCCAACACATCCCATTAGCTTTGCCTGAACATGTCTAATCCTCAGTGTGGACAGAGTTCAAGTTCTTTCCCTTGGGATTTCTCTGCACCATGTCAAACAATGGCTGTGTCTAGACACCTGTTTAAATGTCCTAGGTAAGTAGTTTTTTAGAGCAGAGCAGATAGATACCCTATAGAGGATTGAAAGCTATAGAAGAGTTTGAATTTGAAAATAGCTATAGGACAGCTTTTGCCAACAAGTTATAGGAAAGAGTATTGAATTGGTACTGAGAAGAAGGAAGAAAAGAGAAGAAGAGGGAAGAAAAGAGAAGGGGCGGGAAGAAGAAACGGTGAAGGGAGAAAGACAGAAGGCAATAGAAGGAGAAAAATTGGATTCTGAAAGGAAGAAGCTCTTCATGAAACAAAGAGCATTTTTGTCAACTTTAGCCTGTGAGCTTGGCAGGGTCCACCTCTGTTACACTTGCCTTGACAAAAGCTAGAATAACAACACACAAACACACAAATGTAATAAACATTTTCTTATGATGTTGAGGTATCTTTGGAAAGAGCTTCAGAAATCCCATTGTCAGAGATAGTGAACTGGGCAAAATGGTGTCCTTTCCAGAATAAACATTTGGGATCTGGAGGAGAAAAATTATGGATCCACAAAACAGGGTCCAGTAAAAGAGGAAAGTGAATCCTGAAGAGAATTGAGGAAAAGATTTTTTAATGAAAAATTTCAAATATATGCTAAAACATAGAGAATAATATAATAAACTTCCATGTAACCAACATCCAGTTTCAATAATAATTAGTTCAGGACCAAACTTGTTTCACTTATACCCTCAACCATATCCCCCTCCACTACCTTACCCCACTGGATTATTTTGAAGCAAATCCGAGACCTCGTGGCATTCCATTCATAATGTTTCAATATGTATGAAGAAGGCATTTAAAATAGGACAAATTCTGCACAGAGAAACTGTGTATAAACTCAAAGGAAAAGTAAAACTTGAAGAAAAAAAGAGTAAAGCCACTGAAGAAAAATGTAAGGAGACAAGTGGGGAAGGGGAAAGAGCATTCATTCCTAGGAATTATTCTCAGGTTCCGGTAAATGTTTTACTTTTTAAATAAGACATAAGATTCCATTACCACTCCTTTTTACTAAAGAAACACTATAGCAGAAATCATATAGTTAACAGATAAACAAGCTCACTATTGGGGGTGATCTAGCCACTTCATACGGTGAAACTTGAAAGAAACATATTTGAGCTGAATTAGTCCATGGTGACAACACTTTTTTAAATATATGGGCCGTGACCATATTTTTAAAGTTTGTATTTGCTTAGTTCCACGAGATGTAAATTGGGATATTCAGTCATAAAACCTTTTATTGCCTCTGGGTAATTCCCCAAGAGTGGAAAATAAACTTTCATTCCGCTCCCCCCACCAAAAAAAGTGATAAATGTTTAATGACACATGTAGACCTTTCCCTTAAAGGTTATGCATAACTTTAGAATATTTTTATAAGCATCTGATTTCTTCCACCTGAATTTAGCTGATGAATCACGGTCCAGGTATGAGTATGGAAAAAGGAGCAGAACTATTTGTGGCTCCCAAAACAGGATTCACTCCTCAGCTTAGGGAATCAGCCTGTCAAATGACATGTCTGTCATTAGGAAGGATCACAGATTGCCGGGAAAAAAAATGCTCTAAGCCATACTCAGAGCCTACTGGGAAACTGTGGATCAGGGCTTGGAATATCAGGTTTAGCTTAAATTGCTAGCTACTTGAAAGGTTAGTTATGAATATCTTAAATTTCCACACACACACACAGACATATTCAAACACACACACACACACACACACACACACACACACTCTGTCTCTCACTCCATAAAAGGTTTTTCAGACGTCAACTAGTTTTTAACCCAACTAATACATGAGAAATGCAAAACAAATCAGAAAAAAAATTAATTCTTTCTTAAAATAAACAAAGATTTACACGAAAGAGAGTAAAAATCTATACGGGCCCATTTAGGATTTCACCAAAGCTCAAAGTTTTAGACTCGAATTCTGCTAGAGCTCAGTGAGCCTACGTGGATGTCCTGCCCAGTGATCTGCATCCCACTGTGGCGCCTCCATGATGTGAGGCTAACAGAGGTGTGACCACGCATACCTGGGACACAAACAGGCGCTGTGGAGTCAAAAGGTGGCCTGCTCTCCTCTCTCCCCTTTTATTTCTTGTTATGGGCCCGGGTGATGAAGTGATTAAGAGCCTGGCTGCTAACCAAAAAGTCCGCAGTTCAAATCTACCAGCCGTTCGTTGGAAACCCTATGGGGCAGTTCTACTCCATCCTATAGGGTCGCTATGAGTCGGAACCAACTCAACAGCACATAACAATGTAACAACACAGTGTTATTTGCTGCCTTGTTTTTGTACCTCTAGTTTTCATTACATAAAAGTCAGGAGGAGAAGACTAAATCTCTTTCTGTCCTAGGCTACATGGGGCAGCCCATTCCTATCCCCTACCTAATGAACACCACTGCCAAAGCCCAGAACTGAGCCCCAGGGGAATGGAGGGGGACCTGGTGGGGAAGGAAAGGAGGCTCTTGCCTCAGGCCTGTTAACCTGAGTATACCTTCTCGAGTTTGTTTTCTCAGCTGGCACATGCTCTGCTCCAGCACCGCTAGATCTAGTGGAAAACAGCTTCCTCTGAGATCTAAAGGTCCATTTTAAAGAAGTGGTTTGGAGCTCAGAAGAAGGGAGCTCAGTCAGAGCTCAGTGCCCAGCTTTCTCTGTTTTTCTTAGTATATGGAAATATGAACTGTACAAACAGTTCATATTTCACATTCCACCTGTAGCAAAATCTGCCAAAGCAGACAAGGAAGGCTCTTTAGCCCTTTCTCCACCTCCATTATTGGTGTCTTCCCACCACCCTCTTTATTACCCCATACTCCATCTGCCTGGTTCTTTAAAAAAAAAAAAAAAAGCTCATCATATGTCCTTCCCAAGGGAAAATATGTCTTTTACCAGAATATATCATCCTTACAATTTCCTATGGCTCTTCAGCTTTTCCAGCCACAATCCCCAGCTGTAGAGAGCAATGGGAGTGCTTGTTACCCATTGCACTCAAGGGAGGGTTTTAGTCGTCTTTTTTTTTCTCTATAATCCACCATCCGTGAAAGTTGTTCTTCAAGAATCTAGCTAACAGCTTCGATGAGGAGCTGCGAGCAGAAGACTGAAGATATTTCTTTCTCAGACAACCTGGGAAGTAACCTACCTCCTTTTTGTGGGTGTCCTACAAAGGCCTCGTCCCTTTTACCTCTGTATAAAAATGCTCCTAGAGCTTCGATTGGCAAAGAGCCCCCTGCTTGTCACATAGTAGACACTTAACCAGGTTTTTTCAGTTGGATAGAGGGAGACCAATATGAAGGGGAAATAAATGAACAACTAGAGATGACATGCCCCAGTATTTGCAAAACTCCTAATCATGGAAGGGACAGTGGAGCCAATGTCACCTGCCTTCCAGGTCCCCAAGCAGTAAATCATACCTACTCAGGAGTATGAGCTTGATGGACTTCACACGCATTCAGAGATGACGTGCGAACACAGTACAATCTTCCCCATCAACCAGCAGCCCCATCCTCAGGCTAAGCCATGAGGGAACACAGGGGATGTCAAAAATACTAAATCCTATTCCAGGTGGTCTCTTTCTTTGTTAGAATCAGGAGGGGAGGGGGCAAGCTTATTCTGTGCCTTACATTCAATGAAACATCTCAAGGAAAGAAATAAAGAAGAAGAAAAGGGGGAGACTAAGCAGGGAATGAAGAGAGAAGGGGAAAAGAAACAGAAAAAGGAAGAACAGAAGACTTGGTTTGGGACAGTTGGACTAGTTCTTGCATGTAGCCATAACACCAGCTTCTAATTTTGAGTTGTCAAGATACATCTCACAGAGAAGTGAAAGCAGGAAAGAACTTGTAATCTTCTTGAAAGAGACCCCACAGTATCTCCAGATGTTTTGGTTTATTCTATAGGGAGAGGAACAGGCCTAGGTTGAGAGAAGCAAATATGTTCATTCTGTGAAAGGAGGAAGGTCACAAAGTGGGAACAGTTTATATGCCTTTGAAAGTATTACATTTCAGCAGAAGGAGCCAGGAATAAGATATCATTTGTTAACTTTGCTAATCCATTAAGTAGACGTTAAACAACTGAGCTATTATTTGGAACTCTCAGCTATGTGTCTTCTAACAAGGAAACAATGTCCTGCTGAGGTTAGGTGTGGTGTGTGTTAAGACTACATAAAACTCTCAGCAGTTTTATATTAAGTTGATTTTTATTTTAAGGAACAGCAAGTATTGAATCAGTAGGAGAGAGAGGAACCACTGCCTTCTATACCCTCATCAGGAAATTACCAGATACTTTAAATGGTTTATGGTGATTTTTATCAAATCTACCCCAGAATATAGGGATATAGGGTTTGTATTTGTGTGAGTGTGTGTGTGTGTGTGTGTGTGTGTGTGTGTGTGTGGTGGTGGTGGGTTTTTCTCCTTAAATTAAATTGCTCAGAAATAGCTCAGAATCATAGAACCTTTTTGAACTCAAATAATGTCCCAGCTTCTCATTCTACTGATGAAAGGCCAAGGCCTGGGGAAGCGTCAGGGAACACATGAGTGCATAAGTTAATTTGGTAGCAAAGCCAGGACTAGAACTATGGGTGCTATTCAGTAACTCCAAATCAGAACACACATGAGCATAGAAACCAGGATGGTTGTCCCAGTGCATATGGCTAAACACCCAGGTCTCCTGACCTCACTCTAGTGCTCTTTCCATTGTTATATATCTCATATTGGCTTTGGGTTTGGGACAGCAGCTGTTTCTTTTCCCCAAGCATCCCTTCAATGTAGAGTTTGAGCAATGTTGAGGGATGAGGGGTGGAGGTGAGGGGGGTCCTGTGCCAGATCCTGTGTGGAATAAAAAAGATGCATACGATGCAGTTCCTGGAAACCTGACCCCTCAATAGCATCGTTCTGCATGACTTGGAGATGACTCACACAGACTGGCAGGAACAGGCTGGTTGCATCATCTTTTCTCATTCTCATGAGCCCAGGACAGGGCATGGCAGGTAAAGACAGAGGATGGATTGAAAATACATGTTAAAAGCTCCCTTTCTTTGATTGCTATTACCCTGACAATGACCTCCCTAACTAGGAAGCATAAGGCTGACAGAAGAGACAAGCTGACAGATGGGGTAAACCAGAAGACTAAACCACAGTTAAGAAATAAGGGCTGTGAGAGAGAATCAGTTTTGTTGCCAACTTACAGTGCTGCCCTGAGCCTGTGGTTTCACTAACTCCTCAATACAGAGACCTTATAATGGACATATGTTATTTTTGCCTGGCCAACATTCATTCCCTTTTCTTCTGGTAACAGCACCTCAGTTTTCCTGTGTAGACCCACCCTACCCCAGGCTCACCCTACCCTTCTGACTAATGTATGGTTTGCTCAATGCCCAACTCCTGAGGTGGGCCCAGGACACAGGCCTGGGCCATCAGAGCATTTCATTTCCCCACTCTCAGTGATTGGTTCAGGGATGAACTCATGACCCAGTCAGGCCAAACAGGCTCTATCTGGGGAAGTTTGCTGGATAGTGTGGAAAGAAACATTCTCTTTCTTCTGGAATTGCTAACCATGTTGGTGATGTAAGGCCAGAGCTTTCAGTGGCTCCGTGCAGAAGGTCTACCTGAACACAAAGCCGAAATGTACAACAGCAGAGCTGAGAGATGTAGAGAAGAAGGTGGGAGGAAAGCTCAGCTATAAACGGCATCATCTAAGCCCTAGACTCAATTGTGCCCCAAGTAAAACCTAAGACTGTTCAATAAATTCTCTTTTTGTTTAGGTCAGTAGTTTCATTTCTCTCACTTGAACCTAAAGAGAACAAACTAATACTAGGCTCATAATATCAGTGTTCATACAGAGAAAGGATGTGAAAATTATAAAGCAATTGCAACTCCTGTCAAAAAGTTAACAATTTCATCACATTCCACTAAGCATTAGCCCATTTGGAGCCTCTTGCTCAGTAGCCCTCACCTGAAAACAAGGAAACAACAGTGGTGGCCTCCATTTTGTTCACTGCATTAAACTGAGAGTGAATCATGCAATCATAGAGGTAGAGGTATGGGCAAGGTGCCACTGAGCACACAGCGATATCACCCAACTGAGCCTGGGAGAAAAGACAGTGTCCAACAACCATTTGCTGGGTGAGAGAAAATAAGAGGAGAGCAGGTTGGGGTGGAGAGGGGCATGAGGGGTTCTGTGTTAGGAACATTAACTTTAAACTGTCTGCAGACATCCCAAGGGTTATATCCAAGTGAATGTACATATACAATTCTTAAGGTACAGGTTAATATGTAGGTTGGAGATGTCAAATTTGGAGTCAGTATTTGGGGGGCGGGTAGGGGAGAGCTAAACCCATATGCATGAATGGACAAGGTTTTTCAAAGAGGAGGATGAGAGAAGAAATTCCAACACAGACAGACCCTGAGGGACTGCAACATTTAAAGGCAGGATAGGGAAGAGGAAACCATAAAGGAAAGGGAAAAAAAGTGACCAGAGAAGTAGAAGGGAAACTTGTAGGAAATGTCACTGATGCTAACTAAGCAAGACGGAGTTTCTATAAATGAAAGCAATCAGCAAAACCAAATGCTGGAGAGAGGTCAAAAAGTAGAAAGCTGAGAACTAGTCCCTGGATTTGGGGACCTTCTGGGGAGCAGCTTCATTGGTTAGCAGTGACATAAACCACACCAGACATGTTTATGCTACCCCACTCCTGAGATATCCTTCTCCCTCTTTCCAAAAGCATCCACTGGTCTCTCTCTCTCCTATTCCTTCTCTGTGTCTCTGCACATGTCTTTTGTCATCCCTCTTTGTACTTACCTCTATGGCAGCACTTACCACATTGCAGGAAAATGATTCCTTTTTACACTTTTCTTTCTTACTAGACTATTAGCTCCTTGAGGCCAGGCAGTTGGTATTGTTCATCTTTAAAAAAAAAAAAAAACTATTTAATAGAGAGATAATTACATAAAAAGTCCTGGTGGCACAATGGTTAAGCACTTGGCTGCTAACTGAATGGCTGGTAGCTCAAACTCATCCCACAGCTCTGCAGGAGAAAGACCTGGTGATCTGCTCCCATGAAAATTACAGCCTAGAAAACTCTATGGGGCAGTTCTACTCTGTCACATGGGATCACTATGAGTTGAAAATCGATTCAATGGCACCTGTTATGGATTGAATTGTGTCCCCCAAAAATATGTGTCAACTTGGCTAGGCCATGATTCCCAGTACTGTGTGGTTGTCCTCTATTTTGTGATCTGATGTAATTATCCTATATGTTGTAAATCCTAACCTTTATGATGTTAATGAGGCAGGATTAGAGGCAGTTATGTCAATGAGGCAGAACACAATCTACAGGATTAGGTTGTATCTTGAATCAGTCTCTTTTGAGACATAAAAGAGAAAAGCAAGCAGAGAGGAGAGGGAACTCATATCACCAAGAAAGAAGAGCCGGGAGTGGAGCGTGTCCTTTAAACCCAGGATCCCTGTGCTGAGAAGCTCCTACACCAGGGGAAGATGGATGACAGGAAACTTCCTCCAGAACTGGCAGAGAGAGGAAGTCTTTCCCTGGAGCTGGTGCCCTGAATTCAGACTTCTAGCCTCCTATACTGTAAGAGAATAAATTTCTGTTAAAGCCATCCACTTGTGGTATTTCTGTTATAGCACCACCAGATAACTAAGACAGCACCCAACAACAACGTAACTCACATATAGTAAAATTCACAAATCTAAAGCATATAACTCAATCAGATTTTACATATGTATCTGCTTATGTAACCTCCACCCAGGTCAAGATGTAGAACATTTCTAGAACTCCAGAAAATTACCTCGTGCCCCTCCCAGTCAACACCCCTGCACTGTTAATAAACAAGGGACATGGTGGACAAACCCCACCTTTATTACTAACTGTGTGGTAAGAATGAGCATGAATCCAATTCCCACAAGGAAATGGATCCAGTTTTCACCTTCCCACATCTCCATTATTTTCATCACCAGCCACCCATGTGGCACTTTGTCTCTCTGACCCTAACCACCCAGAATTAGGTCAGCTCTTACAAGCTGAACAGACACCATCCTGCAGATAGACTGACTGCTTGTGCAGCCCTTCTCTGAATTAGCCAGCCTCAGCTAAGTCAATGGAATGCATTTCATTGGGCAAATCTGCTGCAAAAGACCTCTTTAAAGTGTTGAAAAGCAAAGATGTCAGCTTGAAGACTAAGGTGTGCCTGACCCAAGCCATGGTATTTTCAATCACATCATATGCATGCAAAAGCTGGACAATGAATAAGGAAAGCCAAGGAAGAATTGACACCTTTGAATTGTGGTGTTGGTGAAGAATATTGAGTATACCATGGACTGCCAAAAGAATGAACAAATCCGTCTTGGAAGAAGTAAAACCAGAACACTCCTTAGAAGCAAGGATGGCGAGACTACATTTTGTATACTTTGGACGTGTTGTCAGGAGGGATCAGTCCCTGGAGAAGGACATCATGCTTGGTAAAGTAGAGGGTCAGCGAAAAAGAGGAAGATCCTCAAAGAGAGGAACTGACACTGTGGCTGCAACAATGAGCTCAAGCATAACAATGATTGTGACCATGGCGCAGGACCAGGTAGTGTTTCATTCTGTAGTACATAGGGTTGCTATGAGTTGGAACTGACTCAACAGCACCTAACAACAACAAGAACAAACTAAGTCAGAGTTCACAATTTAGAAGGACTCAGCACTTCCAGCTGCCATATAGGCAGACATAAGCCTATTTGGTTCTCATTCTCAGATGATGGTTCTCATTTGCTTCCTGTGAGTTTATTAACTTTCTAAATTGGCTCACAAAATTCACAGAGACTACCTATACTTACAGGTACCCAGTTTATACCACAACTTATTTACCCATCTTCTGCTATGGGACATTTGAATTGTTTCCAGATTGTGGCTAAGAACAATGCTGCTATGGACATTCTTGCATGTATCTTTTGGTGGATGTAGAACTAATTTTTGAAGGTATACACTCAGGAGTTGAAGTTCTGGGTCTGTCCTTTCATCTTTTATTCTCAGCACTTATCCATTCATTCTATATAGTAGATACCAAGTAAGTATAACCACCACCCATCTGTCAGTTTGTTCTACTGTGGTGGCTTGTATATTGCTGTGATGCTGGAAGCTATGCCACCAGTATTTCAAGTACCACCAGGGTCACCCCTGGTGGAGAGATTTCAGTGGAGCTTCCTTACTAAGACAAACTAGGAAGAACGACCGGTTGATCTACTTTCAAAAATTAGTCAATGAAAACCTTGTGGACCACAACAGAATATTGTCTGACATACTGCTGGAAGATGAGTCCCCTAAATTGGAAGGTACTACACAACAGCCTCAACATGGACTCAAACATACTAACAACCATGAAGATAATGCAGGACCAGGCAATGTTTCTTTCTGTTACACATAAGCTTGCCATGAGTTGGAGCTGACTTGACAGCAACTAACAACTAACTAATGACAACTAACAAATTGCACTTGAAATCAGTAAGCAATTTTCTCAATAAATCTCTTTTATTAAGTTAAATGTAATGCCATTTAATGAGGTCTTTGTGGTATTATCAACAGATATTTTTGGTAGTTTGGAGCACTTCCACTGAGTAAGTGTATTAAAGCGTAAACAGAAAGGTCAATTAACAGACTACATAAGCTCCCCCAGAAAACTCATAATCAACGAAACCAAACCCATTATCATTGAGTCAATTCTGACTCATAGCAACCTTATTGGACAGAGTAGAACTGCTCCCATAGGGTTTCTAAGGCTGTAATCTTTACAGAGGCAGACTGTCATATCTTTCTCCATCAGAGTGGCCAACCTTTCAAACCGCAGACCTTTGGTTAGCAGCCGAGCACTTAACCACTGTGTCACCAGGGCTCCCGGAACTCATAATACAAGCTCAAATTGGTTTAAAAATAAACTATACAATTTCAATAGAAAAAGTAAACAGCCTTTGAAATGAATTAGAATATGAAAAATTTTGTTTCAATGAGGACTCAGGAAGAAAGTCTGCAGTATTGTTAAGTGAACGGTTAGGATACATATTCCACCCTAGGCTGGAAGGAGGTCTGAGTCCATGCAACTTTATTTGCACAAGAAATATGTTTGGGCAGGAACAGGGCCTCAGCAAACGCTCCAGGAATAATACAGCAAGAAAGAAACCTCACCAATCAAGGTACCAAATATTTTTCTTTGTGAGTGCTTGCTTCAGTTTTCACTGGTTACAAGAAGTAAATACTATGGGAGAGCCAAGAAAGCATGAGAAATCAGCTTCCATCCTGTGGAAAACTCTCCTTGGAAGATGCCAGCATTTAAGACTGCCTGCCACTTTCCCTCTTCCTACTCCGTGATGGACAGAATCTGACCACAAGCTAAGCCTGAGATGACATGAAAAAAGGTGAAGTCTTACCTTAAAGAAAGGATAAAAGAAACTGCAAGGTGATGTGACTCCTCATTTGGAGACCAACACTTTGTCTCATTCCATTTTACTCCTTTCTCCCAGCCCCTACAAGGCCATCACCCCAGATGATGACTCAAGCCCAAACTTGAACTCAGTAAAGCTTATTGGTGTTTTTCTACATCTCTTCTCTTCTTTCCCTCTTCTCAAGAGGTGGAAAGAATCACTCCCTGTCTATCTAGCTTAAAATATCAATACAAAATGATTAGATAAATAATTTAGGTAGAGGTTACTGGTGAGGGTGAATTCAAGGCCATTAATCCTCTGTGGCCATCAGACACTGATAAGAAATAGAGGACAAGTTGGAAAAGAAATGAACAAAAAGAGGGGAAAGGCCTTTTCCTGCTGGGTCTGCCTTAGAGGGAGCAAACAAATCTAACTCTTCTCAATATCTGACACATCTCGTGTGGTTGTCAGGTTAAACACGAGGACACATTCGTTTGACCCAAGGTCTCACACATCAATAATATATTAAGGTTTGAATAGGAAACACCCTCAAACAAAAAGCTTTATGGTTAAAAAAAAAAAAAAAAAAAGATATTGTTTTCACCTGTGATGTAAGGATTTGTGGAATTTTCAGTGGTATTTGGGCATACAAAGGACTCGAGCACTTCCTGTGATGCCTGTGCCTGGACGGTCAGGAATCTTAGCAGGTGTTTCTAAGGAGGCAAAGGTCCTCTGAGTTCACAGTTCCAGTACACTGAGTGCCATGGTGCCAAGGAGGAAGGCCCTAGAAACTAGGGAAGAGAGTGGGAATGAATATTGTTGCTGTAATTGTATTTCTATATCAGCACTTGGCCAAGTGTTCTGAAATATTCAGGACACTGTTGAGTCTAAATTGGCTGTTTCAACATACTGTACAGATACAGTAATCAAAACAACCTGGTAATGGTATAACAATAGACAGAGACCAGTGGAATAGAACTGAGAGTCCAGAAATAAACCCACACATCTATGGTCAACTGATTTTTGCCAAAAGTGCGTAGTCCATTCAATGCAGAAAGAAGAGTCTCTTCAATAAACGGTGCTGGGAAAATTGAATTTCCACATGCAGAAAAATGAAACATGATCTATGCTTCACACTATACACAAAAACAAATTCAAAATGGATTAAGCACCTAAACGTGAAAACTAAAACCATTAAATTCTTAGAAAAACAAGCAGAGGCAATGCTGTTAGGCTTCGCTTTCAACAATGGATTATCTAATATAGTAGCAAAAGCACAAACAGTAAATGACAGAATAAATAAATGGGACCTCATAAAAATTTTAAAAATGTCTGTCCTTCATGTTTTTAATAACAAATATATAAAAGGCAAGGATAAAATTATGTTACAGGGCACATGAAATATAAAGATGTAATTAGTGACCACAACAACAAAAGGGGTGGGGAATGGTATATATATATGGAATTTCTTGTATGTTACTGAAGTTAAGTTAGTACTAACTTACCCTAGGATGTTATAAATACAAGCTCTTAAATGTAATATTCATGGTAACCACTAAGAAAATATATTTAAAAACATACACCAAAGAAAAGGAGAAGGCAATCAAAAGGCTCACTACAATAAACTAACAAAACACAAAAACAACTAGTAGTAAGGGACAAAGACAAAGAAGGCTTAAGGTATAGAAAAAACAAAGAACAAAACAGTAGAAGTAAGTCATTTCTTATCAGTAATTACAGTGAATGTAAATGGATTAAATGCTCCAATCAAAAAGCAGAGAGGAGCAGAATGGATAAAAAAAAACATGATCCAACTATATGCTGCTTACAAGAGACACACCTCAAACCCAAATACACAAATAGGTTGAAAGTGAAAGGATGGAAAAAATATTCAACACAAATAACAACCAAAAGAGAGCTGAGGTGGCAATTTTAATATCAGACAAAGTAGACTTTAAGACAAAATCTGTCAGAAGAGATAAAGATGAACATTATATAGCGAGAAGAGTCAATTAATCAAGATTTAACAATCATAAATATATATGCACCTAACTATATAAAGCAAACACTGATAGAATTGAAGGAAGAAATAAATAGTACTACAATAATAGTTGGATACTTCAATACATCGTTATCAATATCTGACAGAACATCTAGAAAGAAGATCAACAAGAAAACAGAGAACTTAAATGACACCATAAACCAGTTAGAATTAACAGACATATATAGAACACTCTACCCCAAAAAACAGCACAGTATACATTCTACTCCAGTGTGCATGAATTATTCTCCAGGATAGACCACATTTTAGGTCAAAAAGCAAGTCTTATAAATTTAAAAAGACTGAAATCATACACAGTATTTTCTCTGACCACAGCAGAATGAAGCTAGAAATCAATAACAGAAAAACGCCTGGAAAATATACAAACATATGGAAATTAAACAAGACACTATTAAACTACCAACAGGTCAAGGAAGAAATCAAATTTCTTAGAGTCAAATGAAAATGAAAGCACAACATACCAAAACTTATGGGATACAGCAAAGGCAGCACTCAGAGAAAAACTTACAGAAATAAATGTCTACATGAAAAAAGAAAGATCTCAAATTGACAGCATAATTTGACAACTAAAGGAACTAGAAAGAGAAGGGCAAACTAACCATAAACCTAAAAGAAAGGAAATAACAAAGATCAGAGCAGAAGTAGCTAAAATCAAAAACAGAAAGACAATAGAAAGAATCAATAAAACCAGAAGTTGCTTCTATGTAAAGATCAATAAAACTGAAAAACCCTTAACTAGACTGACAAAGAGAGGATGCAAATAACTGAAATAAAAAATGAAAGAGAGGATATTACAACTACCTGATAGAAATAATGAGAACTATGACAAAATATTATGAACAACATTATGGCAACAAACTGCATAACTTAGATGAAATAGACAAGTTCTTAGAAGTACACAACCTACCCAAACTGACTCAAGAGGAAATAGAAAGTCTCAACAGACCCACAACACACGAAGAGATCAAATTGGTGATCAAAAACCTCCCAACAAATAAAAGTCTTGGACCAGATGGTTTCAATGGAGAGTCCACCAAAGATTTAGAGAAGAATTGACACCAAGACTGTTCAAACTCTTCCAAAAGACAGAGAAGGAAGGAATACTCCCTAATTCATTCTATGAAGTAAACATAACCCTGATATCCAAACAAGACAAAGACACCACAAGAATAGAAAACTACAGGCCAATATCTCTTATGAATATAGATGCAAAAATCCTCAACAAGGGCGGGGCTAAGATGGCAGAGTAGTCAGACACCTCCAATAGTCCCTCTTACAACAAAGACTGGAAAAAAACAAGTGAATCAGTTATATATGACAATCTAGGAGCACTGAACATCAAAGGCAAAGTTAAGGAATAGGACTAAATGATGGGGGAGGGAGAGACAGTTCAGAAGCAGCGAGAAGTTGCCAGACCTGACCGGGCAGAAGCTGGTGCCCTGTGGGCCAGATCAGCTGGTGTGCACTGTGAGGCAGGCAGTGGCATTCAGGGTGGGTTTTCCACTTCAGGACAGACCAAGTGGTAGAGTGTCTGCTCAGGCCTCCAGAGCCAGTGAAAAGTGGTGCTCAGCCAGCAACAGATAAGTACATGGGTTTAACCTACTGCACGGATCAAAATACACCACATCTGGGAAGAACCTCTGTCCCATTTACCTGCTCCCTCTCTGCTCCGCACCAGGTCCCAGCCCAGTATCAGCAATTGCCGCATCCCCTGGGCCAGAAGTGGGACCCATCACACACCCTGAGCCATTCTCCCAGCCTTGGAGAGGGAAAAAAATAAAAAACAGGAAAAAATAATCTGCCAGCTCCCCTAAGCCAGAACTCAGGGAAGGCACAGCTCCTTTGCCTAGGCACAGCATAAGACGTCCACGGACTTTGAATGCCCTTCACCCCTGCAAAGACCTATGTGGACCCATTTCAACAGTGTAGGCCCTCATTAGCATGGTACAATGGGGTATATACCTGAAGCCTAACTTCACTGTGTCAGCTATATGGTGGAGTGGCAGGTTCATGACATTTGATACCGCTCTGCCCATTAAGCAGGATCCTCACCTGCCCACATCAGGGGCCCAAGGACGGTTGGGCCACACCACCTAGACACTTGCAACAGGGATCCAAGAATAAGTGGTGCCTCCCTGTCCTTACAACCAATAGCATTGAGTGCTCATAGTCCAGCTGCCAACCTACCCACCTACTACTCTAGGGAACAGACACTCAGGGGCAGCCATCAGCCCCCTGACATGCTCAGCAAGTGACCCCCTACTGCAGCCAGATACCTGTGCCTAGTCCAATCACCCCTGCCCATCTAGGACTGTAGGGGAGAGCCTGTACCACACACTTGATGACCAACTACTTGGACACCTGAGCTGAATCCATGTAAGAAAAGTAAACAGACTCCTGAGCTCACATACCTGGTAACAGATCTAAACACTTGGCGACAAGACGTTAGAGCTTCAAAGGTGCCAATAATCAAACCAGCTCACACGAGCAGCCTATTTGGGCATAAGAAAACAAGAAGCTAGGACATGGCAAACAAACATAAAATAAACAAATACAATAACTTATTAATAGCTCAGAGACAACTGTCAATATCAAATCACATAAACAGGTAGACCATGATGGCTTCAGCAAGCTCCCAAAACAAAAAAACAAGAAATTTTCCACAGGAAGAAAAATTCTTGGAATTAGCAGAGGTAGAATACAAAAGATTAATATATAGAACTCTTCAAGAGATCAGGAAGGAGATCAGACAAAATGCAGAACAAGCCAGTGACCACACAGACAAAGCAATACAGGAACTTAAGAAGACTATAGTAGAGCACAGTGACAAATCTAACATGCTGCAAGAATTCGTAGACAGACAGGAAACAGAAATCCAGAAGACTAACAATAAAATTTCAGAATTAGACAACTCAGTAGAAAGTTATAGGAACAGAACTGAGGCAATGGAAGTCAGAATTAGTGAGACTGAAGATAAAGCACTTGACACTAACTTATTTGAGGAAAAAAATCAGTTAAAAATTTTTTTAAAATGAAGAAAACTTAAGAATTATGTGAGACCGCATCAAGAGGAATAACCTACGAATGATTGAAGTACAAGAACGGGGCGGGGGGTGGGGGAATAACAGAAAATACAGAGAGAATTATTGAAGACTTGTTGGCAGAAAACTTCCCTGATATGGTGAAAGATGACAAGCTATCTATCCAAGATGCTCATCGAACCCCATACAATGTAAATCCCAAAAGAAAGTCACCAAGACATATTATAATTAAACTTGTCAAAACCAAAGATAAAGAGAGAATTTTAAGAGTCACTAGGGATAAACAAAAAGTCATCTACAGAGGAGAATCAATAAGACTAAGTTAAGACCAACCAGCAGAAACCATGTAGGCAAGAAGGCAATGGGATGACATATATAAAGCCTTGAAGGAAAAAAATTGCCAGCCAACAATTTTATATCCAGCAAAATTAGGGCATTTCCAGACAAACAGAAATTTAGAGAATTTGCAAAAATCAAACCAAAATTACAAGAAATAAGAAAGGGTGTCCTCTGATTAGAAAATCAATAACCTCAGATAACAACCCAAGACTAGAACACAGGACAGAACAATGAGATATAAACAAAGATAGGGAAGTCAAAAAAATAAATCAAAGAAAAAAATGCTGAAAATAGGGAAACAGAGATGTCAATATGTAAAAGACACCAGTATTAAAACAAAAAAGAGGGATTAATAATGCAGTCATAGAACTTTCATATGGAGAGGAAGTCAAGGGGATGTATAGAAATAAAAGATTGGTTTAAACTTAGAAAAATAGGGGTAAATATTAAGCTAACCACAAAGGAAACTAACAATCTTACACATCAAAATAGAAAACAAGAAAAATATAAAGACTCCGCAAATACAAAATCAACAACAGTGGAAAAGATGAAAAGAAAATACATAAAGAAAAACGATTCAGCACAGAAAATTAAGTGAAACAAAGAAACCGCGAACAACTCAAAAAAAAGTACATCAAAATGACAGCACTAAACGCATACCTGTCAATACTTACGCTGAATATAAATGGACTAAAGTCACAAATACAGAGACAGAGAGTGGGAGAATGGACCAAAAAAAAAAAAAAACACCATTAGTCTATATGCTGCCTGCAAGAGACACACCTTAAAGACAGAAACTAAAACTCAAAAGATGGAAAAAAATATATCAAGCAAACAACACTCAAAAAAGAGCAGGAGAGGGGTCTCCGGCAAGATGGCGGTCTAGGCAGAAGCACCACGCCGTCCCTCCACAACAA
>NW_004444134.1:3723501-3724728 GCF_000243295.1 Trichechus manatus latirostris | reverse complement strand
TGTTAACCAATGTCATAAAACAGCATGTGTGTTACTGTTACATGAGAAACTATCTGTTCTGTAAGCCTTCACCTGAAGTACAATAAAACATTTAAAAAAAAAAAAAAAAAGAGCAGGAGTGGCCATATTAATCTATGACAAAATAGACTTTAAAATAAAACCCACCACAAAGATAAAAAAGGACACTATATAATGATTAAAGGGTCAATACTGCAGGAGGACATAACTGTAATAAATATTTATGCACCCAACAACAGGTCTCCAGAATGCATAAAACAAACTCAAAAAGCATAGAAAAGACAGACAGACAGCTCCACAATAATAGTAGGAGACTTCAACACACCACTATCGATGAAGGACAGAACATCCAGAAAGAAGCTCAAAAAAGACACGGAAGATTTAAACATCTCAATCAACCAACTTGACCTCATAGACATATACTAAACACTCCATTCAACAGCAGACAAGAATACTTTCTTTTCCAATGCACATGGAACATTCTCCAGAATAGACCACATATTAGGCCATAAAGCAAGCCTTAACAGAATCCAAATCATCAAAATATTACAAAACATCTTTTCTGACTATAAAGCCATAAAAGTAGAAATCAATAACAGAAAAAGCAAGGAAAAAAAAATAAAACACATGGAAACTGAACAACACCTTGCTCAAAAACTACTGGGTTATAGAAGAAATTAAGAATGGAATAAAGAAATTCGTAGAATCAAACAAGAATGAAAACATTTCCTACCAGAACCTTTGGGACACAGCAAAAGCAGTGCTCAGAGGTAAGTTTATAGCAATAAATGCACACATCCAAAAAGAAGGGGCGAAAATCAAAACATTAACCCTACAACTTGAACAAGTAGAAAAAGAGCAGCAAAAGGAGCACTGGAGCACCAGAAGAAAGGAAATAATAAGAATTAGAGAAGAATTAAATGAAATAGAGAATAGAAAAACAAGTGAAAGAGTTAACAAGACCAAAAACTGGTTCTTTGAAAAGATCAACAAAATTGATACACCATTGGCCAAACCGACAAAAGAAAAACAGGATAGGAAGCAGATAACCCGTATAAGAAATGAGATGGATGATATCACAACGGACCCAACTGAAATGAAAAGAATCATAACAGAATACTATGCAAAATTGTACTCTAACAAATTTGAAAACCTAGAGGAAATGGACAAATTTCTAGAAACTCACTACCTACCTAAACTAACACAAAC
>NW_004444134.1:3702455-3722728 GCF_000243295.1 Trichechus manatus latirostris | reverse complement strand
AGAGAGAACTTCCAAAAGGAAGTCCCCAAATCAATACCATTTACAATAGCCCCCAAGAAGATAAAATACTTAGGAATAAATCTAACCAGAGACGTAAAAGACCTATACAATGAAAACTACAAGACACTATTGCAAGAAACCCAAAGAGACCTGCGTAAGTGGAAAAACATATCTTGCTCGTGGACAGGAAGACTCAACATTGTGAAAATGTCAATTCTACCCAAAACGATCTACAGATACAATGCAATCCTGATCCAAATTCCAACGGCATTTTTTAATGAGATGGGGAAATAAATCACCAACCTCATATGGAAAGGGAAGAGGCCCCACGTAAGTAAAGCATTACTTAAGAAGAACAAAGTGGGAGGCCTCACACTACCTAAGTTTAGAACCTATTATACCGCCACAGTAATGAAAATAGCCTGGTACTTGTACAACAGATACATAGACCAATGGAACAGAATTGAAAATCCAAACATAAATTCATCCACCTATGAGCAGCTGATATTTGACAAAGGCCCAAAACCCATTAATTGGGGAAAGGCAGTCTCTTTAACAAATGGTGCTGGCATAACTGGATATCCATCTGCAAAAAAATCAAAAAAGACCCATATCTCACACCATGCACAAAAACTAACTCAAAATGGATCCAAGACCTAAATATAATATCTAAAACGATAAAGATCATGGAATAAAAATTAGGGACAACACTAGGAACTCTAATACATGGCATAAACAGAATACAAAACATTACTAACAGTGCACAAACACCAGAAGAGAAACTAGATAACTGGGAGCTCCTAAAAATCAAACACTTATGCTCATCAAAAGACTTCACTAAAGAGTAAAAAGACAACCTGCAGATTGGGAAAATATTTCTGGCTACCATAAATCTGATCAGCATCTAATCTCTAAAACCTACAAGATCCTGCAAAACCTCAACAACAAAAAGACAAACAACCCATTTAAAAAATGGGCAAAGGATATGAACATACACTTCACCAAAGAAGACATAAAGGCAGCTAACAGATACATGAGGAAATGCTCACTATCATTAGCCATTAGGGAAATGCATATCAAAACTACAATGAGATACAATCTCACCCCAATAAGGCTAGCATTAATCCAGGAAACACCAAATAATAAATGTCGGAGAGGTTGTGGAGAGACTGGAACACTTATACACTGCCGGTGGGAATGTAAAATGGTACAACCACTTTGGGAAACGATTTGGCGCTTCCTTAAAAAGCTAGAAATAGAAGTACCATACGATCCAGCTATCCCACTCCTTGGAATATATCCTAGAGAAATGAGAGCTGTCACACAAAGAGATATATGCACATCCATGTTCATTGCAGCACTGTTCACAGTAGCAAAAAGATGGAAACAACCTAGGTGCCATCAACGGATGAATGGATAAACAAATTATGATATATTCACGCAATGGAATACTACACAATGATAAAGAACAATGATGAATCTGTGAAACATCTCACAACATAGATGAATCTGGAAAGGCATTATGCTGACTAAAATTAGTCAGTTGCAAAAGGACAAATATTGTATGAGACCACTAGTGTAAAGAACTCAAGAAATGGTTTAAACACAGAAGAAAACATTCTTTGATGGTTACGAGAGTGGGGAGGGAGGGCAAGTGTTATTCACTAACTAGATAGTAGACAAGAATTATCTTAGGTGAGGGGAAGGACAGCACACACTCAGGGGAGGTCAGCACAACTGGACTAAACCAAAAGCTAAGAAGTTTCCTGAATACAACAAAATACTTTGAGAGACAGAGTAGCAGCATTGGGGGTCTGGGGACCGTGGTTTCAGGAGACATCTAGGTCAACTGGCATAACAAAGTTTATTAAGAAAATGTTCTGCATCCAACTCTGGTGAGTGGCTTCTGGGGTCTTAAAAGCCAGTGAACAGCCATCTAGGATACAGCAATGGGTCCCAACCTACCTGGAGCAAAGGAGAATGAAGAACACCAAAGACACAAGGAAAATATTAGCCCAAGAGACAGAAAGGGCCACCTAAACCAGAGACTCCATCAGTCTGAAACAAGGAGAACTAGATGGTGCCCGGCTACCACCAATGACGGGTCTGACAGGGAACACAACAGAGAGTCCCCTACGAAGCAGGAGAAAAGTGGGGTGCAGAAATCAAATTCTAGTGAAAAGACCAGACTTAATGGTCTGATTGAGACTGGAGGGACCACAGAAGACATGGCCCCCAGACTCTCCGTTAGTCCAGAACTGAAACCATTCCCAAAGCCAACTCTTCAGTTAAAGATTAGACTGGACTATGGGACATAAAATGATACTTGTGAAGAGTGTGCTTCTTAGCGCAAGTAGATAAATAAGACTAAATGGGCAGCTCCTGTCTGGAGGTGAGATGAGAAGGTAAAATGGACGCAGGAAATACAGGGTGGAAAGGAAGAGTGTTTTTCACATTATAGGGAGAGCAGCCAGGGTCACATAGCAGTGTGTGTATAAATTTTTGTATGAGAAACTGACTTGAACTGCAAACTTTCACGATTAAAAAAAAAAATTGAGAACAGCTCCCCAATTTGCATATTAAATGTTGAGGATCTGAGAAGTACTCTGTATCTCAGATGTGAAACACTTGAAATTACATTTATTTGACCTGGACTGCTGGAAATCCACGGAAAGCTAACACTTGGAAAAGCTTCTTTAAAATTTGGAGATTTGGTCATTGGACAAATTGGCCTGCCACCATTCCATGCAATGGCAACAACAAATTTTTTTTTTTAAATGGTGATATATTAACCAAATTGTTGTTTGATGCCATCCAGTGGATTCGGACTCATACTGACCCCATGTAATAGACTGGAATTCTTCCATAGGGTTTTCTTCAGGAAGCCACTGTGTGGGTTTGAATCACCAACCTTTGTGGTTAGCAGCCAAGCATTTAACCATTGCACCACCAAGAGAGAGGACTAAAAAGGGAGAATCAAGGCTAACTAAGAAAGTGACGGCTTCAATTTTGGACCTGTTGAGCATGAGGCGCTTGGTGTGATGTATATATAGGACCTGAAGATGGAAAAGTTCAGTTAGAAATAAATTCTCTTTTTGATCTTAAAAAAAAAAAAACTGAAAAGCCATCAGTTACAGAGAGAAAAAAAAATGTGTCACGTTAACTTATTTGGCTGCCTAATTCTTCTGAAATTAAATACTCAGAAGGGCATACATATCCAGGCCTATTAAAAGTGAAACCTCAGTGACTTACTAAAAAAAAAAAAAACTCCTCAACAAAATACTAAAAAACAGACTCCAACTACCTTATGACCAAGAAATTCCACTCCTAGGTATATACCCAAAAGACTTGAAAGCAGAGACTCAAAAAGAGACTTGTACACCAATGTTCATTGCAGCACTATTCACAATAGCCAGAAGTGGAAACAACCTAAATGTCCATCACCATATGAATGAATAAACAAAATGTGGTACATACATACAATGGAATACTACTCAGCCACTAGAAGAAATAAAGTCTTGATACATGCTACAGTATGGATGGAGATGGAAGACATTATGTTGAGCAAAATAAGTCAATTGCAAATGGACAAATATTGTGTGACCTCACTTATATAAAAAGACAAGAAAAGGCAAACAAAGTTTATTAGTAGATGTCAGGGGTGGGAAGAAGGGAGAAAAAGGGGTTAACGGTGATGGAAAAATCTCATTGATTAAGGGTAGAGTTGCACAGACAATTATTGTAATTGCTGTCAATAAGTTGTACACCTGTAAAAAGCTGAATTGGCAAAAGTTGTGTAATAGATATATTTACAACAACAAAAAAGAGCAGCTGCTGAGGTTGCTTATGTACAATCAAACACTTCATGGGATTTGGTTCCTTGGTTTGGAGGTTTAGGGTCATGGTTTCATGGGACATACCAGTTAATTGTTATCCTAGTTTGTTGCATAGTGCCTAGGGTCTTAAAGGCTTACAAGTGGCCATCCAAGACACAACAATTGGTCTCTATCCTCTGGAGTAACAAATGAAGAAAAAGAGTCATGAATAGGAGGAGAATATGGAATGTGTGGCTGATAGTCTCCATGAGACCAGAAGAAGTAGATGGTGCCCAGCGACCATCCCTGAACATTTTGATAAAAGATTCCATAGAAGAATCCTGATCAAAATGGGGAAAATGCAGAACAGACTTTCAAATTCTCATGAACTATAGACTTTCTGGAGACATGGAGAATGCATGAACCCCTGAGATAATCTTTAAACCTTAACCCCTAAATATCCCCTGAAGTCATCTGAAAACCAAACAATAGTTTAGCTTAACTAGTAAAAAAGTTCTGCCTTGAGCATAATGCTCTTTTAAGAACTATCTATATAGGATCACATTGACAACAGCAGCTGGAAAGGTTATATAGGAACCTTAGAGGGCAGTGAGTTTATGTTCATGGAGGAGGAACAACTATGAAAAGTAGGGTGAGAATGGTTGCACAACTTCAAGAATGTAATCAATGTCACTAAACGATACACGTCAAAACTGTTGAATAGTTGTGTGTTTTGTTGTGCATATTCTCCACAACAACAACAAATAAATAAAGTTTAGGGAAAAAATTGGCAGGTCCTGACACCGTTGCCAGGGAGGGGCGGCCAGGATGGGAGGCCAGGTGTGGGCAGGATGAGGACTAGAGTAGACCTGTGCATGGCAGCTGCCAGGCCTCTCTCATTCTCTTTTAACCCACTCCAGTCAGATTTGTCCCTATCACTCTGCTGGAACTACTTGATTCAAAATTACTCTTGGCCTCCAAGTTTCTAAATTCAATGGTCAATCCTCAGTCCTCATTACCTGACTCATTAGCAACTTTTGACACAGCCATTCACTCCTCCTGATTCACTTGCCTCACTTGGCTTTCAGGACACCATACTCTTTTCCTCTTGCTTCTCTGACCCTTCCTTTCCAGTCTCTTTTACTGGTTCCCCTCTTTTCCCTGACCTCTTAATGTTGGAGTGTCCTGGAACCATTCCTTAGTCCTCTTCCCTTTTCTATGGACACCTCTTTCTCAGTTGACCTCATCCAGTCTCACGGCTTTAAATGCCATTTATGTGCTAATGACCCTCATCAGATGTGTATCTACACCCAGACCTCTCTCCCAAATGTCTAATAAGCATCTCAAACTTAATGTGTCTAAAACTCTTCACCTTCCCTCCCCAGCCTGCCACCCTCCCATCTCAGTTAATGGCCATCCTGTCCTTCCAGATGCTCAGGCCAGAACCTTAAAGCCCTCCATACTTCTTTCTTTCTCTTACATGCCTCATCCTATCCAACTAAAAATTCTGTTGGCTCTTCCTTCAAAGTACATTCAGTACCCAACTTTTCCCACCACCTACACTGCTAACACCAGATTCAATCCTCTGTCATCTCTTGCCTAGATTCCTGCAATAGCCTTCTAAGAGATTTACCTAATTCTGCCCTTGCCCTCCAGGGTCAATTCTCAACACAAGAACCAAAGTTACTCTCATAAAATGTTATGCAGATTATTCACTCTTCTGCTCAAGACTCTCAAATGGCTTCCCATCTCACCTTAAGTAAAAGCCAAAGTCACCCTAAGCACCCACCCACCCCTGCTCCTGCTATGACCTCATTGACTTCATTCCACTGCTCCCCCTTCACTCACTTGCTCCATCACACAGGCCTCTTTGCTATCGCTTTGTCCAGCTCTCACTACTGCCTAGAATGCTTTTCCTCCAAAACTTGCTTGCGTAAGTCCTTCACTTTCTTCTAACTATTATTCACTGATGCTATTCTGACCTTTCTCTTTATTACTGGAGACTTCTCCTATCCTGATACTCTATTGCCCTCGGTCTTATCTATCTTTCTTTTACCACTTCACCTTCTTTTTATTATTATTATTATTATTGTGCTTTACGTGAAAATTTACAGCTTAAGTTAATTTCTCATACAAAAATTTATACACATATTGTTATGTAACATTAGTTGCAATCCCCACAATGTGACAGCACACTCCCCTTTTCCACCTGGGTTTCTTGTGTCCATTCAACCAGTTCCTGTCCCTTCCTGCCTTCTCATCCTGCCTCCAGGCAGGAGCCACCCATTTGGTCTCATATATCTGATTGAACTAAGAAGCACACTTCTCACAAGTATTATTTTTTGTTTTATAGTCACATCACCTTCTAATAGATCATAAAATTCACTTATTTATTATGTGTATTGCTTCTTGACTACTCCACTGGAATATGAGCTCCACAAGCACAGGGTCTCTGTCTGTTTTGCTCCTCCCGGTTGTGCTGAAAGCAACTAGAATGGCCCCTGAACACCAGAGATGCTACATATTCTTGAATGAATGCATTCATTGAGCCAGTTTGTTTGTATCCACTAAACCAACATTTCTCAGGTTACGTTTGCATGCTTGTTAAAATAGATTTCTGGCTCTCACTCAGACATAAGGAATCAGATTCGCTGGAGGTGAGGATAGGGAATCTGCACTTTTAACAAGATTTCCAGGTAATTCACACTCATCCGTATATCCAGGAGGACTTTAAGATAGTGGTTTTCAAAGTTCTGTTTAACTTTTGAACCCTCTCTTCAAATATCAGCCTACAAGCTCCTAATGGATCAGACAGGTAAGCCCAGAGAAACTCTGACTGAGGCATAAAAAGGTGGGGTCCTTGGAAACACTCTCTCCTTGCAGGGGGCTCTGACGTGTTAGGGTGGCCACCCTAGGACTTCCACGAGCAATGGAAATGCCTCTGATGGAAGGTATAGCTCAAGGTCCTTTTGTTTTAGGAAACTTTTATTAATATTAACCTCTACTAACTCAATCTATCACTTCTCATTGAATTAGAATTGCCATAACATTCAAAGTGACTCCACCTTGAAAATGTTAAAGCATAAAATCTCCCTCAGAAACACAACTTTCCTCCCTTCCATAGTACCCACCTACCCTCCCACTCACCCTGCCTTTTGGCCTGAACAGTCTGTCTTTCCCTCTCTGCCAAGGCCACCACATGCTGACCATTCTGATTATATTCTCAACAACCTTCTTTAGCTCCTATTCATTGACCTTCTACTGCACTGGCCTGTGCTAATTCCAACCCTGGGTCATCCTGATTATCTCTTTTAAACATTCCTCTTCCTCAATTTACCAAATAGTGCTAAAGTAAATGACACACCCTTCTAAATTGGCTGTGTTGCAAATTTGTGTCTTTCAGTCTTGACTAGACCACAGTTCCATATGGTAGTCTACACACTCATCAGCAATGAGTTTCCCATCCTTTCCTTTATCACACAAAAGATGTACCCTCTTCAAAGTGATGACCCCCTTGTGCCTCTCAGTAGATAACCTCTTCTGAATTGACAGGAAAAGCAGATGCTATCTGGCACATCGAGTCCCTGGGTGGTCCAAATGTCAAGCGCTCAATTACTAGCCTAAAAGTTGGTGGTTTGAACCCATCCAGAAGTGCCACAGAAGACAGGCCTGGTGATCTGCTTCTGAAATGTCACAGCCTTGAAAACCCTATGGAGCAGTACTACTCTGCACACGTGGGGTTACCATGAGTTGGAATTGACTCCATGACAACTAACAACAACAATAGCCCAGAGTCTCTTACATAAATATTTATTGAAAAAAATAATCCCCAATAATTTCCTAATTCCCAAATAGAACTGCTTTGTCACTAAGCCTTTAGATTACTGAAATATTCTCTTAACCTCTCTCCCTGCCATCCTGCAGTCTATTCTTCACACATTGCTAAAGAGCTCTTTTTAAAATGTATGTCAGATGTGGCAGACAGACTCTAAGGTGCCCCCAGCTCCCTCACACTCTTGCATAATTCCTTCCTCTTGAGTGTGGACACAATCTGGGACTTGTTTCTAACCAATAAAATATTGCAAAAATGATGGAATTTCACTGTCATGATTACATTATGTTATAAGATTCACTCTTGCTAGCAAGCTTGTTCTAGAGTCTTGCTCTTCTTGGTGGTTTTGAAGAAGCAAGCTGCCATGAATCCTACAGACAAAAGGAAAAAAGTTCTGTCAGTGATCTAAGGGAGCTTGGAGTGGATTCTTCCCCGGTTGAGCCTCCAGATGAAAACACAGCCCAATGACATCTTGTTTGCAGTCCTGTGAGACCCTGAGCAGAGGACCTAGCTAAGTCAGGCCCAGACTGCTGACCCACAGAAACTGTGAGATAATAAATGTGTGTTGCTTTAAGTGGCTAAGTTTGTGGTAATTTGTTATGCAGCATAGAAAACTAATATGTCAGATCACACCACTCCCAAGCTCAAACTCTCCAATGGCCTCCATTTCTTTTGGAATAAAACTCAAGGTCCCTACTATGGCCTTTAGTTCTACATAATATAGGTTCCACTACTCTCCAGATTCATCTTCAAATTTTCCCCTTGCTCATTCCACTACAGCCACACTGGTTTTCATGCTATTCCTCAAATACCCACATCCATTCCTGCCTCAGGGCCTTGCACATTGTTTCCCCTGCCTAGAACACTCTACCTCCAGACTGTCACTTGGCTTACTCCTTCATTTCATTAAGAACGTTCCTCAAATGTCAGTTCCTCAAGGAAGCCTCCCCAGCCCACACTCACTCTCCAGACCTTATCAATACCTGAAATTACATTAGATGTATTATATATATCTTTATTTACTCTCAATTTCCCATATTAGCCGATAAGCTCCATGGGAGCAGGAATATTATTGGTCTAATTTTAGGACTGTGTCTAGGATAATGTCTGTCTCTAACTAAGTAATCGATAAATATTTGTTGAATTAATGGATAAACTATTCTGCCTGACCTACTTGAAGCATTCAGCACTGTTTATTGCATCCATGAAACTTTCTCCTCTTACTATTCTCCTTATTCTCTTCCTACTTTTCTGAATAATTGGCAGTTTCCTTATCCTCTACCAAATGTCTGTAGAATTTCTATGAAACTCTAGCCCTTGGCAAAGGTAGACAACAGACCCCAAGCTGGACCAGGAATTTTCTCCCAGGAATTTGAAACAGTCCAGTGACAGGTCTTAACCAACTCCCTACCTTGTGCTGCCAATTTATTCATTTTTGTGCAGTTCTCAGTATAACCCATTACCATTTCTGTGCCTATTTAATGTCTTCTAAATGTGTGATTGACTAGGAAGGATGTAGCTCTGCACTGGTATTTATATATTTAAACTCATACTTGTGGACGTTTTATCATACAAATTTGTACAAAAAGATATATCGTTACACATGTGAGTGCTCTCAGGTGATAGGCCAACGCTAGCCAGAAGATCTCACTGAGATGTCAGTTTGCATGGTAGCAGGTACAAGCATAGCATATCAGAAGTGGTAATGTTGTGTCATTGTACGGACTGAATTGTGTCCCTCAAAAAGATATGTTGAAGTCCTAATCTTTGTACCTGTGAATGTGACCCTGTTTGGAAATCAGGTCTTTGAAGATGTTGTCAGTTAGGTTAACATAAGGTTATACTGGAGTAGAGCAGGTGCTAACCCAATATGAGTGATGTCCTTATAAAAGAAGAGAAATACACAGAGACACAGATAGAAGGACACCATGTGACACTACAGCTGCAAACCAAGGATTACTGGGAGCCACTGGAAGCTAGGAGAGAGGAAGAAAACAGATTCAGAGCTCAGAGGAATCAACGTGCTGACACACTAATCTTGGACTCCTAGACTCCAGAGCCGTTAGACAATACATTTCTGTTCTTTAAAGCCCCCTAGTCTGTGGTATTTGGTTACAGAAGCCTAGGAAACTAATACAATCATAGATAGTTTTTAGGTGTATATTGTCTTACATTATGATGAACATCATGAGCAGTGGTTAAGTATTAAATACTGTCTGTGAGGACTGGAATCTTATTAATTCTATGCAAACAAAACAAAAGGCAGAAATGCGTGCTGATTAGTTTGCAGCTGTCCTCTCTAGATTTCTGATGTATATCATTGAAACATCTATTTGGTCTGAATATCACTTTAATAGGTGTTATAAATGTGAATTTATGAAACAAATGAGTGCTAATAAAAACATGGTTTTCACTAGCTATTCATAAGGTTTTCACTGGATAATTCCTTTCTTCATTGCAAATACCTTTTTTCACCAACATGAACAGCGATGATACACATGGACCTCGCCAGATGGAATACACAGGAGTAAAATCAACTACATCTGTGGAAAGAGACTATGGAAAAGCTCAGTATCATCAGTAAGAACAAGGCTGGGGTGGACTGCAGAACAGACCATCAGTTGCTCATATGCAAGTTCAAGTTGAAACTGAAGAAAATTAGAACAAGCCCACAAGAGCCAAAGTATGACCTTCAGTATATCCTACCTGAATTTAGAGACCATCTCAAGAATAGATTTGATGCATTGAACACTAATGACAGAAGACCAGATGAGTTGTGGAATGACATCAAGGACATTATACATGAAGAAAGCAAGAGGTCATTAAAAAGACAGGAAAGAAAGAAAAGACCAGTATGGATGTCAGAAGAGACTCTGAAACTTGCTCTTGAACGTCAAGTAGCTAAAGCAAAAGGAAGAAATGATGAAGTAAAAGAACCGAACAGAAGATTTCAAAGGGCGGCCCAAGAAGACAAAGTAAAGTATTATAATGAAATGTGCAAAGAGCTGGAGATAGAAAACCAAAAGGGAAGAACATGCTCAGCATTCCTCAAGCTGAAAGAACTGAAGAAAAAATTCAAGCTTCGAGTTGCAATAGTGAAGGATTCTATGGGGAAAACATTAAATGATGCAGAAAGCATCAAAAGAAGACGGAAGGAATATACAGAGTCATTATACCAAAAAGAATTAGTCGATGTTCAACCATTTCAAGAGGTAGCATATGATCAGGAACCGATGGTACTGAAGGAAGAAGTCTAAGTTGCACTAAAGGCCTTGGTGAGAAAGCAAGGCTCCAGGAATTGACGGAATATCAATTGAGATGTTTCAACAAACGTATGCAGCACTGTAAGTGCTCACTCATCTATGCCAAGAAATTTGGAAGACAGCTACCTGGCCAACCAACCGGAAAAGATCTATATTTATGCCTATTCCCAAGAAAGGTGATCAAACCGAATGTGGAAATTATCGAACAATATCATTAATATCACACACAAGTAAAATTTTGCTGAAGATCATTCAAAAGTGGCTACAGCAGTATGTTGACAGGTAACTGCCAGAAATTCAGGCTGGATTCAGAAGAAGACGTGGAACCAGGGATATCATTGCTGATGTTAAAAGGATCAAGGCTGAAAGCAGATAATACCAGAAAGATGTTTAACTGTGTTTTATTTTAATGCAAAGGCATTCAATGGAGTGGATCATAACAAATTATGGATAACATGGGGAAAAACGGGAATTCCAGAACACTTAGTTGTGCTCATGAGGAACCTGTACACAGATCAAGAGGCAGTTGTTCAGAAAGAACAAGGGGATACTCTGTGGTTTAAAGTCAGGAAAGGTGTGCGTCAGGGTTGCATTCTTTCACCATACCTATTCAATTTGTATGCTGAGCAACTAACACGAGAAGCTGGACTATATGAAGAACAAAGGGACATCAGGATTGGAGGAAGATTCATTAACAACCTGTGATATGCGGATTACACAACCTTGCTTGCTGAAAGTGAAGAGGACTTGAAGCACTTTCTGGTGAAGATCAAAGACCACAGCCTTCAGTATGGATTACGCATCAACATAAAAAAAAAAAAAACACTTCACAACTGGACCAATAAACAACATCATGATAACTGGAGAAAAGATTGAAGTTGTCAAGGATTTCATTTTGCTTGGATCCGCAATCAACACCCACAGAAGCAGTAGTCAGGAAATAAAAAGATGCATTGCATTGGGCAAATCTACTGCAAAAGACCTCTTTAAAGTGTTGAAAAGCAAAGATGTCACCTTGAAGACTAAGGTGTACCTGACCCAAACCATGGTATTTTGAATCTCATCATATGCATGTGAAAGCTGGAAAATGAATAAGGAAGACCAAAGAAGAATTGATGCCTTTGAATTGTGGTGTTGGCAAAGAATATTGAATATACCATGGGCTGCCAAAACAGCAAACAAATCTGTCTTGGAAGAAGTACAACCAGAATGCTTCTTGGAAGGATGGCGAAACTACATCTTACATACTTTGGATATGTTGTCAGGAGGGATCAGTCCCTGGGAAAGGATATCATGCTTGGTAAAGTACAGAGTCAGCAAAAAAGAGGAAAACCCTCAACAAGATGGATTGACACAGTGGCTTCAACAATGGGTTTAAGCATAACAATGATTGTGAGCATAGTGCAGGACCGGCAGTGTTTCATTCTGTGATGCATAGGGTCGCTACGAGTCAGAACCAACTTGACGGCACCTAACAACAACACTAAAAACATAAGGAGGGATATGTTTACAACAACAAACCAAACAAACAAAAAAAGAGTAGCTACTGAGGCTGCTTAAGTACAACCAAAAACTTTACATGATTTGGTTTCTTGGTTTAGAGATTTAGGGTCATGGTTTCATGGACCATCCCAGTTAACTGGCCTAATAACATCTTTAGTGCTTTTGTTTTACCTACGAGTTCATTGCGTAGTGCCTGGGGTCTTAAAAGCTTGCAAGTTGCCATCCAAGGTACAACAATTGCTCTCTATTCACCCTGAACAACAGAGGAATAGGAAGAGTCAGGAATAAGAGGAGGATAAGGAAAGTGTGGCTAATTGCCTCCATGAACAACTGCCTCCTCTGTCATAAGGCCAGAAGAACTGGATGGTGCCTGGTTACCATTACTGAACATCTTGATAAAAGATTCTATAGAAGAATCCTCATCAAAAGGCAGGAAATGCAGAACAAAATTTCAAATTCTCATGGAATCCAGACTTGCTGGAGCCATGAAGTGTGGATGAACCCCTGAAACTATTACCCTGAGATAATCTTTAAACTTTGAACCAAAAGTATCCCCTGAAGTCTTCTTAAAACCAAACAGTAGTTTAACTTAACTAGTTAGAAATATCTGCCTTGAGACTTCCAGGCAACATGGTGCTGTAGACAGAAGTACCATGCCGTCCCTCCACAGCAAAGATCCAAAAAAGTAAGTCAAACAGAGTCACACACCAATCCTGAAACCCTAAGCATCAAATGAAGTGTTAAAGAACTCAGTCAAGCACCGAATGGAACAAGAAACTGACCGAGAACAGAGAGCAAGGAGAGATACATGTAGAGGTCCCCTATCAGCAAATGCAGCATGAATCTGCCGTCTTGGACTCCTATCAAAGATCAGTGAACAGGAGGTACAAGAAAGCAATGTCACGGAGCTTCCAGCAAGAAACAGAACAACCGGTAACCAGAGATATATGCTTTCTCACCTCCCCTCCGCCCCACACTCTTCTTCACCCCCACTAGGCCTCCTCGGCTTCCTGCGGCAAACAATCTCTTCACTGGAAAGTACAAGCTTCACCCCAGTATCACTAGGATTCCACCTGCCCTCCCTGATCGGCTCTCTCAGTGCTATTTGTTTGCTGCTGGTGTTGCTTTTTCTGCTTCTTTAGATTTTTTCCTTATCTCTCACCACTTCCCTCTCCTTTCTCTCAAATACCTGGCTCTGTGTGCCATCTTTGCTTCTTCCTGAAAGGCTGAAAAACAGCACTGAATTGTGAAACTGCTTCCCGGCCTGTGCCGCCACACTGGTGGGACCCCTCGGGCTTTTTTTGTTTGTTTGTTTGTTTCTTCTGATTTATTCTGTTTTGATTTGTTTCTTTGTTTATTTTCTTTTTCTTTTCTCATCTTGGGAGCCCTTTCCAGCCAGGCAGTACCGTGCAGCTTGGGAGTAACTCCCTTACTCTGCACAGATGCACAGTGACGTCTCTGGGGTTACTTCCTATTTCTTATTTATTTGTATTTCTTTCTTTTTGTTTGTTTCTTTGTTTTGTTTTCTTCTCTCTCTTTTTCCCTTTTTGTCTTTCTTCATTTCCAGTTTCTCGTCTCTCTATACTTACCTTTTCTTTCTGTCTCCTGAATACCTGGCACTGTGTGACACCGCTACCCCTTCTAGCCAGGCTGTACTTCACGGCCTGGGAGCAACTTCCGCAGTCCTAGCAGCTACACTGGTGGGATCCCTGGGGGCTCTTCTTTCTTTTTTATTCCCCTCCCCCATTTTTATTTATTCACTTTTTTACCCTTTTTCTTTTGTTTTCCTTTTTGTTTTTCTCTATTTCTCAGTCTCTCGTCTTTCCACTCCAATAGTAAGCTCCCTTAGAACTCTTTTTTTGTTTGTTTCTTTCTGTGTGTTTTGGGCTCCTATTCCTCTCTCCTCTCTCTCCTCTTTCCCATACCCATCATAGCTCCACACATCACAATCTACCCCCTCCTTCCTGCGTACCTGCACCGTGTGCATCACACTCCCAAGCAGCACAGGCATGGCCTACTGAAACCTGCCCTGCACTGATTCCCAGTCCACCCTGTCAGCCTAGTACGTGCCACAAACAACCCATCCCAGCAGCTCCCATTCAGCTGGAACTGCCCTGCTGTACCATACCTGAGTGACTGACGCTGTCCGTTGGAGAACGAGGTGAAAAGAATCTTGCCTAGAGACAAGCAAACAACAAAGAATGCAGAGCCCACCTGCTCAGACATAACCAAATAAAACAAAAAATCAGGACAAAACAAACAAATCTACAATCAATAAATGTAGAAAATAATTAATGAATGCCCTGAAGACAGCAGACGATATCAAAACATATACAAAAACAGGACAGGATGGTTCCAGTAGGAGTCCAAAATAAAACACCAAATGACTTTACAGTACAAGAAAAGGCACAAGAACTAACTGATAGGGAATTCAAATCTCTAATATTCAGAATTATCCAAGAGTTGAAGCAAAAAGCAGACAACAATGAGGAAAAAAATAGACAAATTCATGGAAAATACAGACAAAAAAAGGAAGAATTCAAGAAAATAATACAGGAACAAAATGCTAAAATAAAGTCACAACTAGAAATCATACAAAAACAACAATTAGAAAGCCAAAAGATAAACAAGATTTCAAAAATGGACAGTGTCATAGAAGGGCTGAGGAACAGGTTTGAAACAATGGAAGACAGGATCAATGAAACTGAACACAAACACTTGGATACAACTCTGAGGAAAAATCAGAAAAAATAAAGAAGAAAAATGAAGAAACCCTGAGAATTAGGTGGGACACAGTCAAAAGCAAAAATATGTGAGTGATCAGAGTTCCAGAACAGGGAGAGAAAACAGAAAACACAGAGAGGATCAATGAAGAATTGCTGACAGAAAACTTCCTCAATATCATGAAAGATGAAAAGCTGACCATCCAAGAAGCTCAACGAACCCCATGTAGGATACACCCCCAAAAGAGAATCACCAAGGCATATCATCACACTCACTAAAACCAAAGACAAAGAATCTTGAGACCAGCTCGAGAAAAACAAAAAAGTCATATACAGAGGAGAAACAATAAGACTAAGCTCTGATTATTTGGCAGAAACCATACAGGCAAGAAGTCAATGGGATGACATATATAAAATCTTGAAAGAAAAAAATTGCCAGCCAAGAATAATATGTCCTGCAAAACTCTCATTCAAATATGATGGTGAAATTAGGTCATTTCTAGATAAACAGAAATTAAGGGACTATGTAAAAACCATACCAAACTTACAGGAATTATTAAAGGGAGTCCTTCGATCTGAGAACAAACAACATCAGACAACAGGCTGAATCTAGGATGGAGGATCATAACAGCCAGATAACAACCTAGGAAATGAACTCTTAAGGACTATCCAAAACCAAAAGAATTACAGCAGGGAACCAGAGAGGTCAATCTGTAAATGATAACAGCATCAGAACAATAAAAGAGGGAAAAAATGGTGTATGTATAGAACCTTATAATGGAGAGGAAGGCAAGGCAATGCCAAGTGATAATAGACTGGTTCAAACCTAGGAAGATAAGGGTAAATTTCAAGGTAACCACAAAGGAAGTTAACAAACCTACTCATCAAAATAAAGAAGAAAAAAATAAAGTCTCAGTAAAAACAAAACCTATAAAATCAAAAGAAATGAAAAAAAAATCCACAAACAAAAGGAATTCAGCACAGGAGAGTAAGAGGAACAAAGAAAACATCAGCAACACAAAAAAACACTGCAAAATGACAGCAGTAAACTCACACCTATCAATAATTACACTGATGTAAATGGCCTAAATGCACCCATAAAGAGATGGAGAGTGATAGAATGGATAAAAAAAACAGGATCCATCAATATGTTGTCTACAAGAGACACACCTTAGAAACAAAGAAATATATTTATTAAAAATCAAAGTATGGAAAAAATATATCAAGAAAACAGCTACCAAAAAAGAGTAGGAGTGGCAATACTAATCTCAGATAAAATAGACTTTAAAACAAAATCCACCAGAAAAGACAAAGAAGGACACTATATAATGATTAAGGGGACAATCCATTATGAAGCCATAACCATAATAAACATCTGTGCACCTAATGACAGGGATCCAAAATACATAAAACATACTCTAACAGCACTGAAGAGAGAAACTGACAGTTCCACAAAAATAGTAGGAGACTTCAACACACCAGTCTCAGTAAAGGACGGACTATCTAGAAAGAAACTCAACAAAGATATAGAAGACTTAAAGGGCACGATCAGCCAACTTGACCTCATAGACATATATAGAACTCTACACCCAACAGCTGCAAAGTAAACATTTTTTTCCAATGTCCATGGAACGTTCTCCAGAATAGACCACATCTTAGGCCACAGAGCAATCCTCAACAAAATCCAAAAAGTTGAGATAACACAAAGTATCTTCTGTGACCACAAAGCCATCAAGGCAGAAATTAACAACAGAAAAAGGAAAAAAAATCAACTACATGGAAACTGAATAACACCCTGTTTACACATCATTGGGTAATAGAAGAAATCAGAGAAGGAATCAAAAAATTCCTAGAATCAAAAGAAAATGAAAACATATCATACCAAAATCTTTGGGACACAGCAAAGACAGTCCTCAGGGGACAATTTATAGCAATAGATGCACACATCATAAAAGAAGGAAGGGACAAAATTGAAACATTAACCACAGAACCCAAACAAATAGAAAGAGAACAGCAAAAATGGACATAGCCACTAGAAGAAAGGAAATAATAAAGACCAGAGCAGATATAAATGAAATAGAGAATAGGAAAACAATAGAAAGAATCAACAGAACCAAAAGTTGGTTCTTTGAAAGAATCAACAAAATCAACAAACCACTGGCCAGACTGACAAAAGAAATACAGGACAGGACGCATATAAGCCAAATAAGAATTGAAGTGGGGGACATTACTACAGACCCAAATGAAATAAAAAGGATCATAACAGAGTATTATGAAAAACTATACTCCAACGAATTTGAAAACCTAGAGGAAATGGATAAATTTCTAGAAACACACTACCTACCCAAACTACAACAAAGTCATGTTGAAAAGCTGAACAGACCCATAACAAGAGAAGGGATTGAAAAGGTAATAAATAAACTCCCAACACAATAAAGCCCTGGTCCAGATGGCTTCACTGGAGAATTCTACCAAACATTCAGAGAAGAGCTTATACCAGTACTACTCAAACTACTTCAGAAAATAGAAAAGGAACGGATACTTCCGAATTCGTTTTATGAAGTCAGCATAACCCTGATACCAAAACCAGGCCAAGATGCCACAAAAAAAAAAGAAAATTACAGACCAATATCTCTCATGAATATAGATGCAAAAATTCTCAACAAAATTCTAGCCAATAGAATTCAGCATCATATCAAAAAAATAATACACCACGACCAAGTACAATTCATACTAAGTATACAAGCATGGTTCAACATAAGAAAATCAATCAATGTAATCCACCACATAAATAAAAGGAAAGAAAAGAATCACATGATCATCTCAGTTGACGCAGAAAAGGCATTTGACAAAGTCCAACACCCATTCCTGATAAAAGCTCTCAATCAAATAGGTATAGAAGGGAAATTTCTCAACATAATAAAGGGCATCTATGCAAAACCAATGGCCAACATCATTCTTCATGGAGAGAGGCTGAAAAGATTCCCCTTCAGTACAGTACCAAGACAAGGATACCCTTTATCTCCACTCCTATTTAACATTATGCTAGAAGTCCTAGCTAGAGCAATAAGGCAAGCAAAAGAAATAAAGGGCATCCAAATTAGTAATGAAGAAGTTATTCCTCCCTGTTTGCAGATAATATGATACTATACATAGAAAACCCTAAAGACTCCATGAGAAATCTACTGGAACTAATAGAAAGATTCAGCAAAGTAGAAGGATACAAGATAAACATAAAAAATCAGTTGGATTTCTATACACCAATAAAGAGAACAATGAAAAGGAAATTTCAGGAAAACAATATCATTTATAACAGCCCATAAAAAATAAAATACTTAGGAATAAATCTAACCAGGGATGTAAAAGACCTATACAAAGAAAACTACAAAATACTACTGCAAGAAACCCAAAGGGATCTACATAAGTGGAAGAACATCCCGTGCTCATGGATAGGTAGACTCAAAATTGTGAAAATAACAATTCTACCCAAAGCAATTTACAAATACAATGCAATCCCCATCCAAATACCAACAACATTCTTTAAAGACATGGAAAAACTAATCATTAACTTTATATTTAAAGGGAAGAAGCCCCATATAAGTAAAGCACTATTGAAGAAGAAGAATAAAGTAGGAGGACTCACACTACCTGACCTCAGAACCTACTATACAGCTACAGTAGTCAAAACAGCCTGGTACTGGTACAACTACAGATACATTGACCAATGGAACAGAACTGAGAAGCCAGATGTAAACCCATCCACCTATGGTCACCTGATCTTTGACAAGGGCCCAAAGTCCATCAAATGGGGAAAAGACAATCATTTTAACAAATGGTGCTGGCAAAACTGGATGTCTATCTGCAAAAAAATGAAACAGGACCCAAACCTCACACCATACAAAAAAACTAATTCAAAAAGGATCAAAGACCTAAATATAAATCCAAAAACTATAAAGTTCATAGAAGAAAAAATAAGATGAACACTAGAGGCCCTAACCCACAGCATTAACAGTATACAAACCATAAGCAACAATACTCAAACTCCACAAGGTAAGCTCTATTACTGGGATCTTCTAAAAATCAAACAGCTAAGCTCTTCAGAAGACTTCACCAAAAGAGCAAAAAGAGAACCTACAGACTGGGAAAAAAATTTTGGAGAGTACAAATCAGACAAAGGTCTAATCTCTAAAATCTACAAGAAAATCCAGTACCTCTACACCAAAAAGACAAATAATCCAATTAAAAAATGGGCAAAGGAAATGAACAGACACTTCACCAAAGAAGACATTCAAATGGCCAACTGACACATGAGCAAATGCTCACGATCAGTAGCCATTAGAGAAATGCAAATTAAACCCACAATGAGATTCCATCTCACCTGGCATTACTGGTACGAATCAAAAACACTGGAAATAAAAAATGTTGGAGAGGCTGCGGGGAGATCAGAACTCTTATGCACTGCTGTGGGAATGCAAAATGATACAACCATTTTAGAAAATGATATGGTGCTTCCTTTGAAAGCTAGAAATAGAAATACTATACAATCCAGCAATCCCACTCCTAGGAATATATCCTAGAGAAATAAGAACCATCACACAAATAGACATATGCACACCCATATTCATTGTAGCACTGTTCACAATAGCAAAAAGATGGAAACATCCTACATGCCCATCAACAAATGAATGGACAAACAAACTATGGTACATACACACAATGGAGTATTACGCAACAATAAAGAACAATGATGAATCTGTGAAGCATCTCATAACATGGGTAAAACTGGAGGATATTATGCTGAGTGAAATAATCAGTTACAAAAGGACAAATATTGTATGAGACCTCTACTGTAAAAACTCATGTAAAAGTTTACACACAAAAAGAAACAATCTTTGTTGGTTACGAGGGATGGCGTGGGGGAAACTAAATAGACAATAGATATGTGGTAACTTTGGTGAAGGGTAAGACAGTACACAATACTGGGGAAGCCAGCACAGCTTGTACAAGGAAAGGTCATGGAAGTTCCATAGACACATCCAAACTCCCTGAGGGTCTGAATTGCTGGGAGGAGGGCTGTGGGTACTATGGTCTCAGGGAACATCTAGCTCAATTGGCATAACACAGTATATAAAGACAA
>NW_004444134.1:3682294-3701405 GCF_000243295.1 Trichechus manatus latirostris | reverse complement strand
AAGGCTTACAGAACAAATAGTTTCTCATGAAACAGTAGTACACATACTGTTTTATGACATTGGTTAACAACCCCACAACATGTCAACCCTCTCCCCTCTTGACCTTTTTTTTTTTTTGGTGAAAATATACATAGCCAAAGTTACACCATTTCAAAAATTTCTACATGCACAGTTCGGTGACATCGACTACACTCTTCCAACTGTGCTGCTAAAAAAAATCTGTCTTGAACATTGTGCTCTTTTAAGAACCATCTGTGTTGATCAAACTGATAACAGCTACTCAAAAGATTAGACAAAAACCTTAGGGGGCAATGAGTTTATGTTAATGGAAGAGGAACAACTCATAAAAGGAGGGTGAGAATGGTTGTACAACTGGAAGAATATAATCAATGTCACTGAATAATACATGTAGAAACTGTTGAATTTGACCTGTGTTTTGCTATGTATATTCCCAACAACAATAACAAAATAAAAAAGTAAAATAAATGTAAAAGTCTATATAAAAACAAACATAAGCTGCTCTGGCAGTGCAATGGTTATGTGCTCGGCTGCTAACCAAAAGATCAGCGGTTCAAACCCACCAACACCTCCATGGGAGAAAAGACACGACTATCTGCTCCTGTAAAGATTACAGCCTAGGAAACCCAAGGGGGAATTCTACTCTGTCTTATAGGGTAGCTATGAGTCAGGATCAACTTGATGGTACACAACAACAACAATAAAAACATTATAAAATCTATCAGTTTAACATGCCACATCAATAGAACAAAGGAAAAGAATGATGTGATCATCTGTATAGATGCAGATAAAGCATTTAGTAAAATCCAACATCCTTTCTTGATGAAACCCTCAAGATGATTGGAATAGAAAGGAAGTTCCTCCATATGATTAAGGGTGTATGTGAAAAAACAGTACTCAACATTATTATTAATGGAGAAAGATTGAGAGCTTTCTGCTTGAAATTGTTAACAAGATAAAGGTGCTCACTCTCACCACTTCTATTCGATGTTGTATTAGAAGTCCTAGCCAGAGAAATAAGACAAGAAAAATAAATGAAATATACCTAGATCAGAAAGAAGGAAGTAAAATTACCTCTATTCACAGATGACATGATCCTATAAATAGAAAATTCCAAAGAATCTGCAAGAAAACTTCTAGAGTTAATAGAGAAATTTAGCAAAGTTTCAGGGTACAAGATCAACAAACAAAAATCATTTGGATTGCAATACATCAGCAATGAGACATCTGAAAGGAAAATTAGGGAAACAATTCCATTTATAATAGCATCTAAAAGAATAAAATATCTAGGAATAAATCTAATCAGGCATGTAAAGGACTTACACATGAAAATTATAAAACACTGATGAAAGGGGTTAAAGAAGAATTAAATAATTGGAAAGATGTTCTGTGTTCATGTATTGGAAGATTTAATATTGTTAAGTTGTCAATACTACTCAAAGCAATGTATAGATTCAGTGAAAAACACTGTGGCAGTTCCTCCAAAAACTAAAAATAGAACTACTTATGACTCAGCAATTCTACTGCTAGAAATATACCCAAGGGACTTGAAAGCAGTGACATGAAGACATGAACAGATAATACGTACACCAATGTTCATTACAACACTATTCGCAATAGCCAAAGGTGGAAACAACCTAAATGCCTGTCTTAGTTATCTAGATCTGCTATAACAGAAATACCACAGTGGATGGCTTTAACAAAGAGAAATTTATTCTCTCACAGTTTAGGAGGCTAGAAGTCCAAATTCAGGATGCCAGCTCCAGGGGAAGGGTTTCTCTCTCTGTCAGTTCTAGGGGAAGTTCTTTGTTATCAATCTTCTCCTGGTGTAGAAGCTTCTCAGCACAGGGACCCCAGGTCCAAAGGACACGTTCCCCTCCTGGTTCTTCATTCTGAGTGATAGGAGTCCCCATGTCTCTACTCAGTTCTCTCTTTTATAACTGAGAAGAGATTGACTCAAGATACAACATAATCTTGTAGATTGAATCCTGCCTGATTAACATAACTGCCTCTAATCCTGCCTCATTAACATCACAGATGAAGGATTTTCAACACATAGGAAAATCACATCAGATGACAAAATGGTGGACCATCACACCATACTGGGAATCATGGCCTAACCAAGTTGACACACATTTTGGGGGGATATGATTCAATCCATAACATTCCACACTTTGGCCCCCCAAAATTCATGTCCTTCATGTAAAACATGTTCACCCCAACATATCATAGCAGAAGTCTTAATTCAACTCTAAATCCAAAATCCAAAAATTTCTCTTCATCTGTGAAATCTAGAATACAAGCTATCTGCTTCCAAAGTACAATGGTGTAACAGGTACAAGCTAGACATTTCCAGTACAAATGGGAAAACTTAGAGGGAAAGAAGGGGTAACAGGCACCAAGCAAATCAGCAGAACACATTACATTAGCTTTCAAGGCTTGAAAATAATCCTCTGTTCTCTGAGACCATTTAGGTAATGGCCTGCCCTCCAAACTCTGGGTGTTGGCCACACACTCCAAATTCTGAGAGGAGGCCCCTCAGCCCTGGGCTTCAGCTCCACCTTCCAAGCTCACTGGAATGGTAACTCTGCTCCCTCGGATTTAGGCAACCCCATTCTCCTAGTCCATCTGTGTGGCGACTCCATACCTTCAGCCCTGGTAGACCCCATTCTTCTGCCTCTTGGGCATGGCAGCCCTGCCCCCTCAGCTTTGGGCAGTGGATCTGGCCCCATCTCACTGGCACTTGTGACAAGCAGCCCTACACTCCGGAACCAACTTGGTGAAGATCTGACTGTTTGAAACCTAGGAGGCTGCAGCCCAACACTTGGATACCCCAGAGGCCATGGCTCCACTTTTTGAGATCCCAGAGGTAGTGGCCCTACCCTTTTAGACGAGGCATCTCTGCTTCCTGTGTTTGTTGTCTCTTTGGCTTCTGCTTCCTGGTTCCTTGGCCTCTCGGCCCCTCAGGCTTCACCACCGTCATCTGCCCTGCTGGAGCAGGTGTTCCAAAGCTCTTTAGCCCTACCAAGTGCTTAGAGGCACCCTACTCCACCAATAAATGTCAGCCAGAAGACACTCAGATCTCTTGCTGTATGGATGAGCAAGCCTAGTTCCACCAATAAGTGCCCAGAGGCACCCCACACCACCAGGAAGCCTCCTGAGCAAAGACACTCAGCTCTTTTGCTCCATGGGTTGGCTCCAGCACTGTCTCATACTGATCTCCTGGTTCTACTGCTGCCGTTTCTGTGCTGCTGCTGTTTCTGTGCTGCTGCTGTTTCTCTGCTGCTGCTGTTTCTCTGCTACTGCTGTTTGTCTGCTGCTGCTTCTGCCACCTGTGCCATCTCCAGTGTAACAGCTCTCCTCACTTTAACTTCAGACACCACTCAAGGCTAGAAATTCAGGTGGCATCGTAATTCAGCCACTCTTACAATAAAAGACATTGGGTTTGGTTTCCAGCAATATCAGCTCTGTTACTACAAGAAATAAGGCTTTCTTTTGAGGCAAAAGCAGAAACTTTGAGGCCCTTTATGCAGCACTTGAGCTTTGGCTCTGAAGTTCTGAGTTTATTGTTATTTCACCACTTTGTCTAGTGAAAGTAGGACCAACTAGCCTCCTTATACTTCTCATTATGACAAAATAGTAGAAAGGTATCAAACATGCGATCACCCAGAGCCTCACCTTTCACCAATACCTGATCTACTGGTGGTGATATTTTGTTTATTTCTATTGCCACCTCACACCATGGATTAGCAGTACCCTTTTTACTACTGGAAGCAGAGTTATCAACATCTTTAAGACTAACCAGAATTGAGAAGCAATTTAGACAACTCACCCTTACAAGTTTGTTTCTCTAGAATCACCCTTGGTACTAAATGCCTTATGCTGGGTTCTCTAGAGAAGCAAAACCAGTAAAGTGTATAAATATATATATAGAGAGAGATTTATATCAAGGAAATGGTTCATGCATTTGTACAGGCTGGAACTTCCCAAGTCCCTGGGTCAGGCTGGAGGCTTCTCCTTATTCATGTAGCCACAGGGGTTGGTGAATCCAAGATCAGCAGGTTAGACGGCAGGGCTTTTGCTCTCTCTGGATCCTGCAGCTGGCTCCTGTTCATCTGACTTCCTGTTCTTAGGACTTGAGCTAGCAGCTTACCTGCCATCTTGCCTGCCAATCTGGGATTCATCGGTCTTCACAGCCTGTAAGCAAAAGCCCTGCTGTCTAACCTGCCCATCTTGGGTTTGCCAGCCCCTGTGGATATGTGAATCAGGAGAGCTTCCATCCTGACTCAGGGACTTGGGATGCTCCAGCCTTTACAACCTCGTGAGCCATTTCCTTGATATAAATCTCTCTCTCTCTCTCTGTCTCTCTCTCTCTCTCTCTCTCTCTATATATATATATATATATATGTACAAAGCCAGTATATACACTTTACTGGTTTTGCTTCTCTAGAGAAGCCAGCCTAAGACAACGTCCATCAACAGATAAATAGATTTTTTTAAAAAAGTGGTACATACATATAATGGATTATTACTCAGCCAGAAAAAGAAATTAAGTCTTGATACATGCTACAGCATGGACGGAGCTTTAAGATATTATGCTATGTGAAATAAGTCAATCGCAAAAGGACAAATATTGTATTACCTCGCTTATATAAAAAGACAAGAATAGGCAAATGTATAGAGAACAAAGTTTAATAGTGGTTACTAGGGGCAGGAGGGAGGGGAAGAGGGAGGCATTTATTGCTTATGGAGAACTGAGTTTCTCTTTACAGTGATGGAAAAATTGCATTGATCAAGGGTAGAGTTGCACAGCCAATTAATGTAGTTACTGTCAGTAAGTTGTACACCTGTAAAAAGTTGAAATGGCAAAAGTTGTGCTATATATATATTTACAACAACAACAAAAATGAACAGCTGCTGAGACTGCTTATGTACAACCAAACACCTCATGGGATTTGGTTCCTTAGTTTGGGGTTTAGGTCATGGTTTCATGGGACATCCCAGCTAACTGGCCTAATAGTGCTTCTGTTTTACCACCTAGTTTGTTGCATAGTGCCTAGGGTCTTAAAAGTTTACAAGTGGCCATCCAAGGTACAACAATTGTTCTGTATTTTCCTGGAGCAACAGAGGAAGGAGAGTCAGGAATAGGAGGAGGAAATGGAATGTGTAGCTAATTTCCTTCATGAACAACTGCCTCCTTTGCCATGAGACCAGAAGAACTGTATGCTGCCCAGCTACCATTACTGAATATTTTGATCAAAGATTCTATAAAAGTATCCTGATCAAAAGGGGGAAAATGCAGAACAGAATTTCAAATTCTAATGGTATCCAGTCTTTCTGGAGCCATGGAGGCTGGATGAACCCCCGAAACTATTTCCCTGAGATAATCTTTAAACTTTAAACCAAAAATATCCCCTGAAGTCTTCTTAAAACCTAACATTCATTTGGCTTAACTAGTAAACAATGTCTGTCTTGAGCATCGTGCTCTTTTAAGAACTATCTATATGGGATCAAATTGACAACAGCAATTCGAAATATTAGATAGGGGACTTAGAGGGCAGTGGGTTTATTTTAAAGGGGGAGGAACAACTCAGAAAAGGAGGGTTAGAGTGGTTGCACAACTGGAAGAATGTAATCAATGTTATTGAATTGTACATGCAGAAATTGTTGAGTTAGTATATATTCTGCCATGCATATTCTCAACAACAACAAATACTACATAAAAACTTTTAGAAAGCAATGTGAATAACTTTTTTTTTTAATCTGACATTCTAGTTAACCTGATCTAATCTCTTGAATGGAGACAAGCCATGACTATTAGCTGTGTGGACTAAGGAAAAAGAAAAGCCAATCTGCAGAGATGAAAGAAACAGACTCACCAGGAACGGTAAGGAGAGTAGTAATAGCCCCCTTCCAATTCCTAGTTCAAGGTGTTTGCTGAGGCCTGGCTGCATTCTTGCTCTTCATGTCTATGTGTTGCCATAGTCCCTTCATCAAATCCCCCCTTTTCAATTAATCCAACTAGAGTTTATTTCTTTTACTACAGCTAAGGTGCTCATATGCCCTGGTTTGCTTGGGAGAGTCCTAGTTTATGCCTGTTGTCCATCATAAAGACTGAGAGGGCTCCCTTTCACTCTCTAAAGCATCCTTGTTTTAGATGATAAATTATATGATTACCCTACTTATAACCAAGGAGTCCCTACCAATATACAAGACATTCTACTGGATTGAACAGAAATTTCTCCTTGGATATAACAATTTTCTTACCACAGACAGCCTCAGACTCATGGAACTCTTTCTTATAAAGACATTTCATAGAAGCTGATGGCATCACACCATGAGTTTTACCAGTATTTTATTTTTATTTTATATTTTTATTACTATTATATTTTATTTTTGTTTAATATATTATTTTTATATTTATTTTATTAGTTCAGTGAATCTGGGAACGCATGTTTTTCCCTATTAAAAGAGATTAATAGTAGGTATCCAATACTCTTGTTTCTATGATATGGCCTACTCTAGGGTGGGGGTTGGGGAGGTGATGAGCAGTGGTTGGGTTCTGGATATATTTTAAATGTAAAACCCACTGGTGTTGCCAGTGGATTGGATGAGGAGTTTGAGAGGAAAAATAATAAAAGATGACTCTGAAATGTGGAGCTTGGATGGTGGTGTTATTTACAGTGATGGGGAGGAACAGGTAAGAGAATGAAATAAAGAACTCTGTTGTGGTAATATTTAGTTGGAGAGAATTATATGATTCTGAGGTGTAGCTGTCGCCTAGGCAGTTGGAGCTCACTGGAAGGGTGGAGATATGTACACACACACATACACACACATAAATACATATATACATGTAATTGGTCCTATAAATGGCACCTAAAACCATAATACTGGATTAGATCACCTAGGTAGAGAGTAAATCTAGAGAGAGAGGACCCAAGATCAAGACCCTGGTACACCTCACCATTAGTGGTTGAGCAGTGGAATAGCAAAGGATACTTGAAAATGAGTGGTGAGTAAGTGGAAAAGAAAATCAGGAGAGTATGATAGCACAAGTATTAGTTTTCTGTGGCTAACACAAACTGGGTAGCTTAAAACAACAGAATTTATTCTCTCACAGTTCTGGAAGCTAGAAGTCTGAATTCAGTATGTCTACAGGGCCATGCTCCCTCTAAAAGCGCTAGGGGAGACTCTTCCTTGTTTCCTCAGTTTCTGGTATCTCCAGGTATACCTTGACTTTTGGCAGTATCACTCCAATCTCTGCCTCCGTCTTCATATGGTTGGCTTTTTTCTGTGCCTGTTTGTCTCTTCTCCTTTTATGAAGGAGCCATCATATTGGATAAAGGCCCGCTGTACTCCAGTATGATCTTCTCTTAACTGGTTACATCTGCAAAGATACTATTTCCAAATAAGTTCAGATTCACAGGTACCACTAGTTAGAACTTGAACATATCTTTTTTGGGGACACAAATCAAACCATACCAGCACATAATAATTAAAAAAGAAGAAGAATGTTTTAAAATGGAGGAAATGTTCAACTATGCCAAATTGTGTGGAAAGATTGACTAAGATGGAGGATAAAATAGTGACCACTAGATATGCAGTCCTCTTGGAACTCAGGAAGAACTACAAGACCAAAGCCTATCAGGAACTTGAATGAAAACTGAAATGACGTTCAGTCAGTGCAGCATTACTCAACAAGTTATTTCATCAACACAAGGCAGAGGAGTTTACTGATATCCGCTAATGTTTCTTTATCATTTTTGTGAATTGGACATCCTTCGTGTCTACTTTTCTCTGTACATCTTTTGGTTATTATTACCACACCAGATAACTGACTTCAAACTCCCAAGAAAAAATAACAAATTCTTTAAGCAAATTACTCTTATACTAATTGTACAAAACTTCCATACAAGACAGTCGCATAGACCATTGACTAGCAGATTGGCATCCCAGGATCAACTGTCCTCCTCTAGTCTAACTTTAGCTATGATCAAGGTGAGTGAATCATATGATATAAAACATAGCCTCTCGACCACCAAAAAACTGCCAAGGATCATTTCTCTCTACAGGCGACTGTGGACATGGATGCAATCCCATACTTAGCCTGTCCAGAAAAAAAAGCACGTTTAAAATGTCAATATATATTCCAGTGATTACTTAGAAAATAGGAGGCACTTTAGGTCTCTCTAAATGTAATTAAGCGATGATGATGATAATTATGATGGCTGAGATTATACAATTATGTAGTGTTAAGAGCTAGGGTTCCATAGTCAAGTGCCTGGGTTTGCATGAAAGAAGAGACATCACTACAGATCTTACCAATACTAAAAGGATCATAAGGAAATATTACAAACAACTTTATGTTCATAAACTGAACAACTAAGAAGAAATGATTAAACTCCTTGAAAGACAAGGAAAAATAGATATGCTCAGGAAAAAAATAGATACAATGGAATATTATGCAACAATAAATAACAGTGGTGAATCTGTGAAACATCTCATAACATGGATGAATCTGGAGGGCATTATGCTAAGTGAAGTAAGTCAATCACAAAAGGATAAATACTGTATGAGACCACTATTATAAAAACATGTGAAAATGTTTCCACACAGAAAGAAACAATCTTTGATGGTTACGTGGGAGTGGAGGGGTGGAGAGGGAAAAACACTAACTAGATAGTAGATAAGAGGTAGCTCTGGTGAAGGGTAAGACAGTACACAATACTGGGGAAGTCAGCACAACTTGACCAGGGCAAAGTCATAGAAGCTTCACAGACACATTCAAATGCCCTGAGGGACCGAGCTACTGGGCTGAGGGCTGGGGACCATGGTCTTAGGGGACATCTACCTCAATTAGCATAACATAGTCTATAAAGAAAATAGTCTACATCCAACTGTGGTGAGTAGCATCTGGGGTCTTAAAAGCCTGATAGCGGCCATCTAAGACACATCTACTGGTCCAATCCTGGCTGGAGTAAAGGCCAATGAAGAAAACCAAACACACAAGGGAAAGATTAGTCCAAAGGACTAATGGACCACAACCTCCACCAGACTGAGCCCAGAACAACTAGGTGGTGCCCAGTTACCACCACCGACTGCTCTAGCAGGGATCACAATAGAGGGTCCTGGACAGAGTGGGAGAAAAACACAGAACAAAATTCAAATTCATAAAAAAAGAAAGAAACACCAGGCTTGCTGGTCTGACAGAGACTGGACTGGAGAAATCCCGAGAGTATGGCCCTTGGACACCATTTTAACTCAGTACTGAAGTCACTCCTGAGGTTCATCCTTTAGCCAAAGACTACACAGGTCTATAGGCCAACAATAACACACATAAGGAGCGTGCTTCATAGCTCAGTCATGTATACGAGACTAATGGGCACACCAGCCCAAAAGCAAAGACTAGAAGGCAGGAAGGGACAGGAAAGTGGACGAATAGAAACAGGGAACCTGGGGTGGAGGAGGGAAGAGTGTTGACACATCGAGGGGTTGGCACCCAACATCACAAAACAATTTGTGTATTAACTGTTTAATGAGAAACTAATTTGCACTGTAAACTTTCACCTAAATCACAATTTAAAAATAAATAAATATTTGTGACCCCTGGACAAAAAAAAATCCCCTGAAGTCTTCTTAAAAGAAAATAATACTTTAGCTTAGCTAGTAAAGAATGTCTGCCTTGAGCATTGTGCTCTTTTAAGATCTATATGGGATCAAATTGATAACAGCAACTTGAAAGATTAGATAAGAAACTTCAGGGTCAGTGAGTTTATGTTAATGAGGGAGGAATGACTCAGATGAAGAGGGTGAGGATGGTTGCACAGCTCAAAGAATATAATCAATGTCACTGAGTTGTACATGTAGAAATTGACAAATTGGTATATGTTCTGCTGCATATATTCTCAACAACAAAAATAAAACAAATTGTTTTAAGAATGTAATGAGTATTACATGAGTAAGGCTAACAAGTGAGAAATTGTGTATGTTTTAGGAATTAGATAACTGAAATTGGGATTGATACAATGGATATGATTGACACTGATGACTACTTCAGTTGTTAAATAAGTCACCTGGTCCCTCCAACAAGGCATCATTTTCCATTTCAGCAGTACAAACCACACCTACTTCTCAAGGAGATGTCAGTGGTGACTCAATCGTCCCGCTCCCACCCCCAAGCATGCCACACACCACCAGGGAGTTTCTCTGGATCATCTGGGAAGTCAACAAAGTCACTGTGAGTTTTTTCTTCAGCTTTAGGCACAGCCTCCTTCTGAAATGAATAGTATATATTTACGGAGCACAAATGACAGCATATGTTCTGTGAATAGCCACATCATTTTTATTCCACTTCCTCTTTCCACCATTTGGAGTATTTATAAAGTTTTCCAGTTTATCCTTTTTTTTGGATAGAGTGCTTGTTTGGAAAAAAGTAAAGGAATAACAAGTAAATGAAAAGAAGCAACCAGAAGCCCAAGCTATAAACAGCATCATCAGCATTGTTCCCATGCAGAGGGTGGGATGAGCCTCATGTTGGTTAGTCCTCGAGGGGGCCAGATCCTGACGTGGCCCATAAAGTGGACAGAGAAGAGCCAGTGCAGCAGGACCACTGTTCAGACTTTCATTGAGTCAACAATGCACAGTATGGGACGTCTGCTCTGGCTGAAACTCATTGCAGTTATTGCGTATGCGTGCATGTGTGTGCATGTGTGTGTGCATGCATGCGTGTGTGTGTGAGAGAGAAGAACAAAGGCAGTCGCCCAGAAAACAGAGGATGGAAAATCAGGGTTATCGCAGACAGTATTAAATGACTCCGTGGTTTCTCTCCCAAAGGAATCCGGAGGGGAAGGCTCTTAAAGCTGTCTCCATATAGTCTCTACAGAGACTCTATTAGCAGGAATCTGGTCCTCAATAGCACGAGTAGTGAAGTCACAGGCCTAAGAATGAAATCCGAGGATGAAGAGGAAGCTGTGACTACTGGACAGCAAATTGGAGGGTGTTGTTTGAGGTACTTTGCTGGCGGCCTGTTTCTCAAGACCCGGTGGCTTTCTGTGCCTGGAACAAATGATTCAAAGCATTTCCCAGAATCATTTCTCAAGCTGGGTTCGTTGCTGGATCCCAGACCCTTCCACCTATCCATTTATAACATGTTAGTTTCTGGGCAGCGTGAAGCCACTGACCCAAACCTAGCCCAGAACCAAAATAGAACAGGACTAATACAAGACCATCTTGCGCTTTCCCCCTTAAAATCCCTTCTGGCTCAACTGCATTTCCCACAGCTTGTGAGTACTCAGAGAAAAGTGCCTAATTTTATTTAAATCCCTGTGTGTTAAATCACTGGACACAGCTTGGTTCCTTTCTTTGTTGCTTAAATTTAACCTGTCTGACCTTTAAGGAGGAAAAAACACCTCTAGAGTTGGCTGCCACCCTGTCACCACAGAAGAACAAGGGCTAGTTAAGTCATGCAACGCTGAGGACTTGCTGCTTGTCGCAATGTTTCTCCGTTTAAAGAATACCTCCGCGGTCCTAGGCCGTCTGAGGTAACCAAAGGAGGAGGCTTGACAGTTCCAGACAGCTCAGCGAAGAAAGTGGCTCCTTGTTAAAGACAGACCTGTCATGGGGATAAGGTGAATTGCAGCAGATTCCAGGAACTGGAAGGATACAGCAGCATCTTCCCTGACTGGCTGTCAAGAGGATCAGGAAATGTCGCAAAAATAACCATTATGACGCCTAGCTAGAAGATGTGGCCCTAGAGAGAATTTCCAAAGCCGGTAAATGAGTTAAGTGTTTTGCATGTGCTCAGGTACTCTACCAGAAAGCACCTTGAAAGCACACAAATGTTTTTCTTTTTAAGATTTTATTCAAATGAAGAGGAATTTTAGCAAAGTACTTAGCCCTGTTAAGTAACTGGACCATTTATCACAGTAAAGGAAAGGGAACCGGAGGTTAACATACTTCTAAGCATTTCATTCAAGGGAGAAAGATGAGGAAAAACACATAATATATCTTAGGAACAGTAATGTCCTGTTATTGTTAAAAACTGCTGGGACCTCATTAGTGCTTATGAAAACATCATCTGTAAGTACTGAAAGGTAATAAATCTTGCACATAAAAAAAGAAAGTGGGCAAAAAGAGAGAAATGTGAGAGGGAAGAAAAAGAAGAAGAGAAAGAAGAAAATACAACACAGAAGAAAATTACCATAGCTTCCAAAAATGTCATGTGAATTCAGTGGCTTTATAATAGTCAGTAAAGTAGTTGACTTTATTAAATATCTTAAAGTAATTATTGACAATTAATAAAATCTGTCTAGAATATATATATATTTTTTCCTTTTTCATTTCTCCTACTGTAACCTCACTGGGAGCTCTGTCCCTTTCTTTGACATGTAAATTCCTTTTCATAAACTTCATCCTGTGACTAAAGTTGAGTCAATTCTGTATCACTGAGCAGACATACAACTGTCAGATTCAAGTTGCTCATTTTGGACTAACTGAGCATCATCCCTAGAGCCATTGTTATTGGCACAGAGCCAGTGTGCATCTTCCAGGCCAAATGCCTTTGTGCAATTACAGGGACTACACAGTTTATTTGTTCTCTTATGGACTGAAGATGGTCACAGATAATAACTAATAATGCCCTTTTTGCAAAATAAAAAACTTACAGCTTAAGCAGTAAGCTATATGGGAAGTATAGGCAGGCAGAACCTGCAGACTAATCACATGAACAAAAATGTGTCAGCGGAGAAAGGAATCTCCAGATCAATAGAAAGCATACTATATTCTGTATCAAATAAGTGATGCCCTTTTTTCTGTCAATGAAATTGGTTGACTCTGCAACTGGCAAATCTACGATGTTCAACATTCTTTAATATCTGAGTAGCTTGTATGTGTAGAGAAGAAAATACGCTCACCACTCTTTGTACTTTTGTATTGTCCGTTGATTATCTTAAACACTTAACACTTCTCTAAATATTTATACTCTATTTTTATAAACTTAACTATTAAATAAAAAGTTTAGGTATTAAATAAAAAGTTGTGAATTTAACAAATTTTGCTCTTCTAACACTTAAACATTGATTGATATAAAAATTAATCAAACAACCCAAGAGTCCCTCAACAGATAAATGGATGAACAAAATATGGTATATACATGCAATGGAATATTATTCAGCCATAAAGAGAAATAAAGTTCTGATAAATGCAACAACATGAATGAACCTTGAAAACATTATGCCAGACACAAAAGGACAAGTATTGTATGAGTTCCTTAAATGAAGTATCTAGGATAGGCAAATGCATGGAGATAGAGAGTAGATTAGAGGTTACCAGGAGCTAAGGAGAGAGGAGAATGATCAGTTATAGAAGGTATAGAAGGTATAGAATTTCTATTTGGGGTGGTGAAAAAGTTTTGCAAATAGATGGTGGCAATGGTTGCCCAACATTGTAAATGTATTAATTTCACCAAATTGTACACTTTAAAATGGTTAAAATAGCGCATTTTATGTTACAGATATTTTACTACAAGAAAATAAAAATTAAAAAAAATTAATCAAGCTCTTCTAAATATTTAATGGGTACAGGTCTTTTAAAGGCTTTAAACATCTAAAAAGGACACACGTTTCTACAGTGGATACAAAACTGATCAGTACACTTACAGCCAAACTGGTTTGCAAAAGATTTAATTACATAGATTTAAACTAATTTCTCCATCCTATTCTTATTTGTACTCTAATTTCTTCCTAGAGTACAAATTTAACTCATTTAGCCAAGAAAGCCAGGTCACCTTCTTAGACTAGCTGAGATTGCAGATAAAAGTTCTGAGACCAAAGGTATAAGATTTAGGCACCTTCCAAGGAAATTGGAGTCACATCACTTACCCTTATTCTTTGTTATAGTTGTACCTCATCCATTACTTCCTTCGGTAATCCTCAAATCATTAGCTTTGGACAATTTGTCATGTTTTGATCTTTAGTGACCTTAATCATCTTACTACCAATATCAAAATGGTGCTGGTTTAGGATGTCTTATTTTATTGTCCGCCACGAGTCTGTCAGTTTGTCGTACTGTAGGAGCTTGCATGCTGCTGCGATGCTGGAAGCTATGCCACCAGTATTTCAAATACCAACAGGGTCACCCATGGCTGACAAGTTTCAGCTGAGCTTCCAGACTAAGACAGACTAGGAAGGACCTCGTGATCTACTACTGAAAAAAAATTAGCCAGTGAAAACCTCATGAATAGCAGTGGAATGTTGTCTGGTATAGTACCAGAAGATGAGCCCCTCACATTGGAAGGCACTCAGAATAAGATGGGGGAAGAGCTGCCTCCTCAAAGTAGAATCGACCTTAATGACCTAGATGGAGTCAAGCTTTCAGGACCTTCATTTGCTGATGTATAAAAAGCAAAGATGTCACTTTGAGGACTAAGGTGCGCCTGACCCAAGCCATGGTGTTTTCAGTTACCTCATATGCATGCGAAAGCTGGATGATGAATAAGGAAAACTGAAGAAGAATTGATGTCTTTGAATTGTGGTGTTGGCAAAGAACATTGAATATACCATGAACTGCCACAAGAAGGAACAAATCTGTCTTGGAAGAAATATAGCCAGAATGCTCCTTAGAAGCGAGGATGAGGAGACTTCGTCTCACATACTTTGGACATGTTATCAGGAGGGACCAGTCACTGGAGAAGGACATCATGCTTGATAAAGTGGATGGTCACTGAAAAAGAGGAAGACCCTCAACAAGAAGGATTGACACCGTAACTGCAACAATGAGCTCAAGCATAGCAATGATCATAAGGATGGTACAGGACTGGGCAGTGTTTCATCCTGTTGTACATAGGATCGCTCTGAGTCGGAACCAACTCAGTGGCACCTAACAACAACATCTTTATTGTTACATCCAGTGTAAGTACATTTTTTCAGCCCTTGTTCTAAGAAAGACCTAGTCTGGTTCCATTAAATCCAAGGTCTTTGGTTGATTTGAGTCTTTGAGACATTATAATTTTTATTTTTCATCAACAATTAAGATCCATAACATTGATACAGAAACAAAAACCCATTAGCCACTCTTTGTCTATGTTTGGGTTAGAATGCTGGGATGGCTCAGTTCTGATCCATTGTTCACACCTGTAGGGCTGCAAGCTCTCTTGCCTCCACCATCTTCCTCCTTGCATATAGACTCAATTAAGTAAGTGCAATGTGGACATGAGTGAATAGAATATTTCTCAAAGATATTGAGGAACCCAGCAATATGTTCTTGTTTCATAAAGCTCCTTTTAAGCTTGACTCTGAGTGTATTTTTTTAAAGATGAGTACTATCTGATTATTGTGAAGCTTTATTAGCTACCTCATTATTTCAGCACAGTAGTTCTCAAAGTGTGGCCCCCAGACTAGCAGCATCAGCATCACCTGGGAACTTGTCAGAAATGCACATTCTCTGGCCCTATCCCAGACCAAATGAATAAGAAACTCTAAGAATAGGGCCCAGCAATCTGTGTTCTCACAAATCCAACCAAGTGATTCTGGTGCACACTCTAGTTTGATAACCACTGCTATAGCATAACCATCAGCACTTTAATCTTTTTATTTCCTTGCATCTGTAGTCATGACAAGCCCTGGTGGCGCATTGATTAAAGCACTCAGCTGCTAACCAAAAGGTTAGTGGTTCAAACCTACCAGCTGTTCCACGGGAGAAAGATGTAGCAGTCTCCTTCCATAAAGATTTATAGCTTAGAAACTCTATGGGGCAGTTCTACTCTGTCCAATATGGTTGCTATGAGTTGGAATCGACTCAACTGCAACAGGTAAATCTTTAAGGATGAAATCAGCAGGAATGAATACTTACTGAAACAGTTTTGTCATGCTTAGAAGTAACCCATTCCAAAGGGTGTTATGTATACGTGTTCAAGATGAAGACTGAGAAAGACGTTTAATCAAGTCACAGGACTGGAATGTAATTGAGAAAAACAGCAATCTAACTGATTTAATTACAACATAAAACAAAAAGAATGAGTATCAAAACAAGGCAATTGTGTAGGGAGAGAGGAATGAGGAGAAAGAGTTGCTGTGCAAAGGACTAAGAATTTTGCTTACTAGAAAGGTTGTCTACTTTGCACAGGCACCACTCAGCTGTTCCCTCCTTCCCTACCTCCAAGCTGATTATGCTGTTGGAAAAAACCATGCAACTATACAGACATATTCCACTATAACTCTTGATTTTCAACCTTGGTTGAGCCAAGAGTGGCACTCCACCACCTCTCTATTTCTCCTTGGTCAGATGGCTCTTCCAGCATACATAGGGCTCTTTTCATGCTGTCTTAACTTTCCTCAAATTCATCACCACATCACCAGGCCCCCCACTCCCACTTTAGAGAAAAAAGGAGTCATCAGGTCAGAAATCCCTTAGATTTCAGACACAAAATATATTAAGTCAACCTGTAAGCACACCCATCTTTCTCCTTCCTTTCTGTTAAAATGAAATAGGTGGGCCTCCTTTTAGTCTAAGTTTAAGAACTTAGCCTGTACTCCAGATCCCACTCCCTCTGCATCCTCAGGAATTTCCCTCATGATTATCCCCACTCCCTCCTTTCTTCAGTATCTCTTTCTATATAGATTTATTTCCAACAATATATAAATGTATTCAAATCCCTCTTAAAAGAAAAGCCCAACCTTAACCCCATTTCTCTCCCCAGCTACCTATATATATTCCTTCTTATACCCTCATTCCAACTTGTTCTGTGGAGTTTGTTCTCACCTGGAGAGAAGCTTGAGCAGGATCCCTAGCTTATCTTCTCACATTTAGTTGTAAGAATAACAAGAATAGTGTTGTTTTAGTAATTGGTTTGTTCTTTTTGTGGTAATAATCAAAATTCTGAACTTTATTTAAAGTTAAACCTTCTCCCCTCTCTCAGCTTTGTCCTAAAGCCCTGGGGCAGATCATTTTTCTGTTTCAAGCTTAGTGCTTCTGCTTCTGCTCTGTCCTTCCAAATTTGCCTCTGGCTCCTCCAGGGATAAAGTAGAAGGGAAAGAGGAAATGCAAAGGTCAAGGGAGGTTATTTGAGAGGTAGTGCCTTGACCTTCCATTAATACTCTCTGGTCTTTGTGGACTTCAAAATTGACTATTTTTCTTGGAGCTCATTAGAAAATTGTTCAGAGACGTTCCTCATACCTGTGGATTTCTCACAAGCAGTTCCCTTCTTCCTCTGTTTAGTCACCTACAACTTCCCTTTAACTCTTCGTCTCTGATGATCTGTTCAACACATAATCTCTCTTTTGGGGTCCTATTGGCCATACATGCAGCCCTCTTATGCACAGTCCACTTGAACATAATTCTAGATATTTATTCCCATCAGTGTGGTGGACTAGAATCTCTAACTGACTCAGCCCCCACTTCAGAAAATGAAACTAAAGGAAGTCTGGATAAATATTAAAACAAAAGTAAATAACATTTTAATGAATCAGCATGCTGGAAATAAAGTGAAGGGTCTATCTTACTTTGAAACTTGGAGTCAAGAGTTTTCAGTTTCAAAGTAAGGCATTGAGCCTGGGAACCATAGAAAGCAAGCAAGATCAAAACCAGCTTTCACCCTGAAACTATGTATGAACTCTCATGACCTTTAGTTTCCATTTGAGAGTTACACAGTGGCATGAGAAACAGGAAATTAAGCCTTCAGCCCACCCAAGGTGAGGAGACTACCACACAAAGGTGCAGCCTATAAGGTCACAGACTTAGTATGAGTGTAAACGGGAAACAAACCTAGCATAAAAAAGAAAGTTAGAAAACTTCCCTATCCTGAGAACTCATAACTATAGGCCCCACTTACATAGGTTTGCAGCCAATACACACTATACATGTGGTCTGAAACCACACACACACACAAACAAACAGATAATTTTACTTAAACCAGTCCTAAGTTGGCCATGCCCCCGGCAACTACAGGCACACCTCGTTTTACTGCACTTTGCTTTATTGCGCTTCGCAGATATTGTATCGTTTACAAATTGAAGCTTTGTGGCAACCCTGCATCGATCAAGTCTATCAGTGCCATTTTTCCAATAGCATAAGCTCACTTCGTATCTCTGTGTCACATTTTGGTAATTCTCACAATATATCAAACTTTTTCACTATTATTATATCTGTTACGTTGATCTGCCATCAGTTATCTTTGATACTACTATTGTAACTGTTTTGGGGAACCACAAATCATGCCCATATAAGACAGGGACCTTAATCAAAAAAATTGTGTGAACAACCTGTCACAGTAACTCCTCTTCAGCTAGACCTGTCCTGCTGTACCATATCTGAGTGACTGACCCTGCCAATTGGAGAAGGAGGTGAAAAGTATTGTGCCCACAGACGAGCAAACAACAAAGAACACACAGCCCACCTGGACAGACATAGCCAAATTTTTTTAAAAAAAGGATGAAACAAACAAATCTACCATGAATAAACAAGAAAAATAACTACTGAATGCCCCGAAGACAGCAGACAATATCAAAACATTTACAAAAACAGGACAGGACGGTTCCAGTAGGCATCCAAAATGAAACACCAGATGGCTTTCCAGTGGAAGAAAAGGCACTAGAACTATCTGATAAGCAATTCAAATCTCTAATACTCAGAAATCTCCAAGAGCTGAAGCAAAAAGCAGACAAAAATGAAAAACTAGACAAATTCATGGAAAATACAGACAAAAAATTGGAAGAATTTGGGAAAATAATGCAGGAACAAAATGCCAAAATAAATTCACAACTAGAAATTACACAAAAACAAAAATTAGAAATCCAAAAGATAAACAACAAGATTTCAGAAATGGATGGTGTCATAGAAGGGCTGAGAAACAGATTTGAAATGATGGAAGACAGCATCAGTGGAATTGAAGACAAACACTTGGATACAACCCTGTTTGAGGAAAACTCAGAAAAAAGAACGAAGAAAAATGTAGAGACCCTGAGAGTTATGTGGGATACAATCAAAAGCAAAAATTTGAGAGTGATTGGAATTCCAGAACAGGGGGAGAAAACAGAAAACACAGAGAGGATCATTGAAAACTGCTGACAGAAAACTTCCCCAATATCATGAACGATGA
>NW_004444134.1:3678181-3682194 GCF_000243295.1 Trichechus manatus latirostris | reverse complement strand
GTACTACTGTTTCATGAGAAACTATTTGTTCTGTAAGCCTTCACCTGAAGTACAATAAAAAAGAAAAAAAATATTGTGTGTTCTGACTGCTCCACCAACCAGCCATTCTCCCACATCTCTCCCTCTCCTCAGGCCTCCCTATTCCCTGACACATGACAATATTGAAATTGGGCCAATTAAGAACCCTATAATGAATGACCCCCAAGTGTTCAAGTGAAAGGAAGAGTGGCACATCTCTCACTTTAAATCAAAAACTAGAAACGTTAAGCTTAGTGAGGAAGGCATGTTGAAAGCTGAGATAGGCCGAAAGCTCATCCTCTTGCACCAAACCGCCAGGTTGTGAATGCTAAGGAAATGTACTTGAAGGAAATTAAAATTGTTACTCCTGTGAACACACGAATGATAAGAGAGTGAAACAGCCTAAATTGCTGATATGGAAAAGAAAGTTTTAGTGGTCTGGATAGAAGATCAAGCCAGCCAGAGCATTACCTTGAGCCAAAGCCTAATCCAGAGCAAGGCCCTAATTCTCTTCAATTCTATGAAGGCAGAGAGGGGTGAGGAAGCTACACAAGAAAAGTTTGAAGCTAGCAGAGGTTGGTTCATGAGGTTTAAGGAAAGCAGCTGTCTCTATAACATAAAAATACAAGGAGAAGCAGCAAGTACTGATGAAAAAGCTGCAACAAGTTCTCCAGAAAATCTAGATAAGATAATTGATAAAGGTGGCTACACTAAACAACAGATTTTCAATATAGCCAAAGCAGCCTTATATTGGAATAAGATGCCATCTAGGACTCTGATAGCTAGAGAGGAGAAATCAATATCTGGCTTCAAAGCTTCAAAGGACAGGCTGACTCTCTTGTTAGGGGCTAACGCAGCTAGTGACTTTAAGTTGAAGCCAATGTTTCTTTACCATTCCAGAGATCCTAGGGGCCTTAAGAGTTGTGTTAAATCTACTCTGCCTGTGCTATAAATGGAACAACAAAGCCTGGATGACAGCACATCTGTTCACAACATAGTTTACTGAATACTTTAAGCCCTACTGCTCAGAAAAAAAGATTCTTTTCAAAATATTACTGTTCATTGACAATACACCTGGTCATCCAAGAGCTCTGATGCAGATGTACAAGGAGATTAATGCTGTTTTCATGCCTGCTAATACAACATCCATTCTGCAGTCCATGGATCAAGGAAGTAATTTCGACTTTCAAGTCCTATCACTTAAGAAATACATTTTGTAAGGCTATCGCTGCCATAGATAGTGATTCCTCTCTTGGATCTGGGCAAAGTAAATTGAAAACCTTCTGGAAAGGATTCACCATTATAGATGCCATTAAGAACATCTGTGATTCATGGGAGGAGACCAAAATATTGACATTAACAGAGTTTGAAAGAAGTTGACTCTAACCCTCATGGATGACTTTGAGAGGTTCAAGACTTCAGTGGAGGAAATAACTGCAGATATGATGGAAATAGCAAGAGAACTAGAATTATATAATGTGTGTGCGTGTGTGTGTGTGTGTATTAGAATAGGTCATGTAAAGATTTTAAATATAGAAATTATCAAACAGAATATATACAGGTTTTAGTGTTTGATTTAATATTTTATTTTTTAGAGTTTTGAAAATGACCAAGCACATTTGTAAAGAGAACCAAGTAGAACTTCTAGAAATGAAAATTATAACAATTGAATTTTCAAATTCATTAGACATGTTAAACAACAGGTTAAGACCAACAAAACAAAGAATTACTAAACTGCTAAACCATGTTCTTTCAGGCTACTCCAAGGATTTTGATTATTATCCTAAGAGCCATGAGAAGCCATTAAAGGGTTTTAAGCTAGGGAGTAAAGTGATCAGATTTACATTTTCTCAAAGAGCACTCTAGCTGCTATTAGAAAAACGTGTTGAGTGCCTGTGTGCGTGCATGTGTGTGCACGCAGGTGTGCAAGCATGTGTGCAAGAGTGGAAGCAAGGAAACCACTTAGGAGCCTTTTGAAACAATCCAGGCAATTAATAACGACATCACATCAAGGCACAACAATTAGTCTCTATACCCCTGGAGCAACAGAGGAAGAAGAAAGGTCAGGAATAAGAGGAGGAAATGGAATGTGTGGCTAATTGTCTCTGTGAACAAGTGTCTGCTTTGCCAGGAGAACACAAATGGATGGTGCCTGGCTGCCATGACTGAACATTTTGATCAAAAATTCTATACAAGAATTCTAATCAAGACTTCCAGGGAACATGGCCCTATAGACAGAAGAGCCATGCTATCCGCCCACAGCAAAGACCTGAAAAACTAAGTCAAACAGAGACACAAGTCAATCCTGAAACCCTAAGCATCAAATGAAGTGATAAAGAACTCAGACAAGCACCAAATGGAATAAGAAACCTGATCAAGAACAGAAAGCCAGGGGAGATATATGCAGAGGTCCCTTACACGGACCCGCCATCTTGGACTCCTATCGGAGATCGGTGAACAGGGGGTATGGGAAAGCAGCTTCACGGAGCTTCCAGCAGGAGACAGAACAACCAGTAACCAGCAATATATGCTTTCCCACCCCCCACCCTTCTTCACACCCACTTGGCCTCCTCTGCTTCCTGTAGTCACAGTCTCTTGGCCAGAAAGCACTGGCTTCACCCCAGTGCTGCTTAGTTCCACCCATCCACACTGGCCAGCTCCCTCAGTGCTATTTGTTTGCTGCTGGTAGTGCTTTTATCCACTTCTTTAGATTTCTTCCTTACTTCTCACCACCTCCCTCTCCTTTCTCTCAAATACCAGCCTCGTGTGGTAATCTTTGCTTTCTCCTGAAAGGCTGCAAAACATTGCTCAACTGTGAAACTGCTTCCTGGCCCATGCCATCATGCTGGTGGAACCCCCGGGGCTTTTTTTTGTTTATTCTAATTTCTTTTGTTTGTTTATTTGTTTTCTTTTCCTTTTCTCGGCTTGGGAGCCCCTTCTAGCCAGGCAGTACTGCACGGCTTGAGAGCTACTCCCTTACTCTGCACACACACATAGTGGCATCCCTGAAGGCATTTCTTTTTCCTTACTTTTTTTGTTTGTTTTTGTTTTGGGTTTTTTGTTGTTGTTGTTGTTTCTTTGTCTTATTTTCTTCTCTCTCTTTTTCCCTTGTCTGCATTTATTTCTTAGTTTCTAGTCTCTCTATACTTACCTTCTCTTCCTGTCTACTGAATACCTGGTGCTATGTGAAACCTCTACCCCTTCCAGCCAAGCTGTACTTCACAGCCTGGGAGCAACTTCCCCAGTCCTTGCAGTGGCACTGGTGGGATCCCAGGAGGCTCTTTTTTTTCCCCAACTTTTATTTATTCTTTTCTTTTCTTTAATCCTTTTTCTTTTTCTTTTTTTCCCTCCATTTCTCAGTCTCTCATCTCAGCAAGCTCCCTTAGCACTCTTTCTGTTTCTCTGTGTGTATGTTTTTGGCTTCTGTTCCTCTCTCCTCTCTCTCCTCTTTCCCATACCCATCTTAGCTCCACACATCACAATCTCCCCCCTCCTTCCTGCCTACTTTCACTGTGCACTGGACATCATACCCCCAAGCAGCACAAGCATGACCTACTGGAACCTGCCCTGCACTGATTACTGGCCCGCCCTGTTGGCCCTAGTACTTGCCACAAACAACCCATCGCAGTAACTCCTCTTCAGCTGGATCTGCCCTGCTGTACCATACCTGAGCGACTGACCCTGCCTATTGGAGAAGGAGGTGAAAAGTATTGTACCTACAGATAAGCAAACAACAAAGAATGCACAGCCTGCGTACTCAGACATAACCAAATAAAACCAAAAAGCAGGCCAAAACAAACAAATCGACAATCAATAAATGAGGAAAATAACTAAAGAATGTCCTGAAGACAGCCAAAAATATCAAAACATATACAAAAACAGGACAGGATGACTCCAGTAGGTCTCCAAAATAAAACACCAGATGACTTTACAGTAGAAGAAAAGGCACAAGAACTAACTGATAGGGAATTCAAATCTCTAATATTCAGAATTAT
>NW_004444134.1:3676421-3678081 GCF_000243295.1 Trichechus manatus latirostris | reverse complement strand
AGATTATTCGGCAGAAACCATGCAGGCAAGAAGGCAATGGGATGACATATATAAAACCTTGAAAGAAAAAAATTGCCAGCCAAGAATAATATATCCTGCGAAACTCTCATTCAAAAATGATGGTTAAATTAGGTCATTTCCAGATAAACAGAAATTAAGGGAATATGTAAAAACCAAACCAAACTGACAAGAATTATTAAAGCAAGTTCTTTGATCTGAGAACAAACAACTTCAGCTCACAGGCGGAATCTAGGGCACAGGATCATACCAGCAAGATACCAGTCTAGGAAATGAACTCTCAAGGACTATCCAAAAACAAAAGAAATACAACAGGGAATCAGAGAAGTTAATCAGTAAATGACAACAACATCAAAACAATAAAAGAGGGAATAAATGGCATGGGTATAGAACCTTCTAATGGAGAGGAAGGCAAGGTGATACCAAGTAATAATAGACGGCTTCAAACTTAGAACGATAAGGGTAAAATTCATGGTAATCACAAAGAAAGTTAACAAACATACGTATAAAAATAAAGAGGAAAAACTTAAAGTCTCAGCAAAAACAAAACCTACAAAAACAAAAGAAATGAAAAAAAAAACACAAACCAAAGTAACTCAGCAAAACAGAGTAAGAAGAACAAAGAAAACATCAGCACCACAAAAAAAGCACTACAAAATGACAGCAACAAACTAACATCTATCAATAATTACTCTGAATATAAACGGACTAAATGCAACCATAAAGAGACGGAGAGTGAGAGAATGGATAAGAAAACAAGATCCATCAATATGCTGTCTACAACAGACACACCTTAGGTACAAACCCGTGAATTTATTAAAAGTCAAAGGTTGGAAAAAAATATATCAAGCTAACAACTACCAAAAAAGAGCAGAAGTGACAATACTAATCTCAGATAAAATAGACTTTAAAACAAAATCCACCAGAAAAGACAAAGAAGGACACTATATAATGATTAAAGGGACGATTCATCATGAAGACCTAACCATAATAAACATCTACACACCAAATGACAGGGCTCAAAAATACATAAAACAAACTCTAACAACACTGAAGAGAGAAATTGACAGTTCCACAATAATAGTAGGAGACTTCAATGCACTACTCCCAGTAAAGGACGGAACCACTAAGAAGAAACTCAGCAAAGATACAGAAGACCCAAAGGGCACAATCAGCCAACTTGAACTCTTAGACATTATAGAACACTCCATCCAACCACTGCAAAGTACACATTCTTTTCCAATGCACATGGACATTCTCCAGAATAGACCACATCTTAGGCGACAGAGCAATCCTCAACAAGATCCAAAACGTTGAGATAATACAAAGTGTCTTCTGTGACCACAATGCCATCAAGGTAGAAATTAACAACAGAAAGAGCAAGGAAAAAAAATCATCTACATGGAAACAGAATAACACCCTGTTTATACATCATTGGGTAATAGAAGGAATCAAAAAATTCCTAGAAACAAACAAGAATGAAAACACTTCATACCAAAATCTTTGGGACACAGCAAAGGCAGTCCTCAGAGGACAATTTATACCAATAAATGCACACATCAAAAAAGAAAAAAGGGACAAAATCAAAACATTAACTACACAACTCAAACAAATAGAAAGAGAACAGCAAAAAAAGCCCACA
>NW_004444134.1:3673868-3675372 GCF_000243295.1 Trichechus manatus latirostris | reverse complement strand
AAATGGACAGTGTCATAGAAGGGCTGAGGAACAGGTTTGAAACAATGGAAGACAGGATCAGTGAAACTGAACACAAACACTTGGATACAGCTCAGTTTGAGGAAAAATCAGACAAAAGAACGAAGAAAAATGAAGAAACCCTGAGAATTAGGTGGGACACAATCAAAAGCAAAAATTTGTTTGGAGTTCCAGAACAGGGAGAAAATGGAAAACACAGAGGAAACATTGCAGAGCTGCTGACAGAAAACTTCCCCAATATCATGAAACATGAAAAGCTGACCATCCAAGAAGTGCAACAAACCCTATATAGGATAGACCCCAAAAGAAAATCACCAAGGCATATCATGATCACACTCTCTAAAACCTAAGCCAGACAAACAATCCTGAGAGCAGGTAGAGAAAAACAAAAAGTCACATGGAGAGGAGAAACAATAAGACTAAGCTCTGATTATTCGGCAGAAACCATGCAAGCAAGAAGGCAAGGGGATGACATATATAAAACCTTGAAAGAAAAAAATTGCCAGCCAAGAATAATATGTCCTGTAAAACTCTCGTTCAAATAAGACAGTGAAATTAGGTCATTTCCAGATAAACAGAAATTAAGGGACTATGTAAAAACCATACCAAACTTACAAGAATTATTAAAGGTAGTCGTTTGATCTGAGAACAAACAACATCAGACCACAGGCTGAATCTAGGATGGAGGATTGTACCAGCCAGATACCAACCTAGGAAATGAACTCTTAAGGACTATCCAAAACCAAAAGAATTACAACAGGGAACCAGAGGTTAATTTGTAAATGACAACAGCATTAGAACAATAAAAGAGGGAATAAACAGTGTAGGTATAGAACCTTCTAATGGAGAGGAAGGCAAGGCAATGGCAAGTAATAATAGACTGGTTCAAACCTAGGAAGATAAGGGTAAATTTCAAGGTAACCACAAAGAAAGTTAACAAACCTACTCAACAAAATAAAGAAGAAAAAAAATAAAGTATCAGTAAAAACATAACCTACAAAAACAAAGAAATGAAAAAAAAATACACAAACAAAAGTAATTTAGCACAGAAGAGTAAGAAGAACAAAGAAAATATCAGCACCACAAAAAGAAGCAATACAAAATGACAGCAACAAACTTATACCTATCAATAATTACACTGAAGGTAAACGGACTAAATGCACCCATAAAGAGAAGGAGAGTGACAGAATGGATTAAAAAAAAATCCATCAATATGCTTTCTACAAGAGACACACCTTAGAAACAAAGTATATTTATTAGAAATCAAAGGAGGGAAAAATATATATCAAGCAAACCGCTACAAAAAAGAGCAGGAGTGACAATACTAATCTCAGATAAAATAGACTTTAAAACAAAATCCACCAGAAAAGACAAATAAGGACACTATATAATGATTAAGAGGATGATCAATCATGAAGACATAACCATAATAAACATCTACGCACCCAATGACAGGGCTCCAAAATACATAAAACAAACTCTAACA
>NW_004444134.1:3658520-3669908 GCF_000243295.1 Trichechus manatus latirostris | reverse complement strand
ATAGGGCAACGTTTGTAGTAACTGTTAAATGAGAAACTATTTTGTTCTGTAAGCCTTCATCTTAAGTGAGAATAACAGCACAATTGGAAGAGTATAGTCAATGTCACTGAAATGTGCATGTAGAAATTTTTGAAATGGTGTATCTTTGGCTATGTGTATTTTCACCAAAAGAAAAAAGGTGGAGAAGTTAGAGGGTTGATATGTTTTGGGGGTGTTAACCAATGCCATAAAACAACATGTGTACTTCTGTTTCATGAGAAACTGTTTGTTCTGTAAGCCTTCGCCTGAAGTACAATAAAAATAAAATAAAATAAATAAATAAATTATTGAAAATAATGATAGCATAGTCTAGGGTAGTAGAAATGGAATGGAGAGAACTCGACAGATTGTCAACATTTAGGAGGTAAATCAACTTACCCTGGTGATGGTTTAGATATGGTGGTGAGGAAGAAGGGAAATGTAAAGGATTACTCCTGGTGTCTGATGTCTTGCCTGCAAAGCGTTGCATTGTGATGCCATTCACTCAGATACGAACCCCTGAAAGAGGACAAAGTTGAGGATGGAGTGGAGAGATTATTAGTTCAATTTTGCACTTGTTGATTTTGAGGCATTTATTTTTCCTCCAAGTGGACATGTAAAGGATACACTGGACATATAAGTTTGGATCCAGGAATATACCGGAGCTGGCTTGCACTGGCTCACAGGAGCTAATTGTGTGCATCTTTTCCAACTCTGCATTCACTGACATCATTGTTGATAGCTCCATATTGGCCATGGTGAAAATATTTACACCATGGAAATTGGCAAATGCTACTAGTCAGGGTGGTTTTATTTTTGCTTTGGAGAATTTGTTGTTAAACATTTACCAGCACAACACTTTTTGGATCACAGAGAAGGGAGTCTGGTCTAGAGATACGAAATTTGGGAGTCATCAGAAGGCAGCTGAGGGTTCTCAGCCGTGCTTCAGTAAGCAGCAACTCATGTTTTGCACAGAGCTAAAAATCTTAGCAGGGAATTTTCTCATGCCATCACCATGAAACTGCTTGTTGTCAACACATAAATGGCTACCAGATGCTTTGGACAGGTTGGGGATAATTTTATGAGAAAAGGAGTAAAAAATAAACGTTTGTCAAAGAAACCCAATTCTCCTGTTTTTGGCCTTGGTAGTGTGGCAAGGAATGTGAAAAAGTGTTACAGGTGTATGTGCATGTTCCTTTACTGCCTTTGGGACCACTTGTATGGGCTTCCTAAGGAGCCTTTGTGGCCTAACGCCAGCCCTACTCGCACACCAGCAGCCGGTGGCAGGCCTCGTGCACACCTATCCGCACCTGAACTTACAGCCAGGCGTCAGCAAGCAGACATGAGTAAAGATCCCTGCCAACAGCTTTGTTTCCACCCACAGAGCCCTGCACTTCCAGGCAGCACATGGATGTCAAGCTTAAGAAAACACAGTGGTGAAGGTGTCTGACAACTAGAGCAAGATGTATGGCTAATACCCTTCAAAGAAGGGCTCACAGGGCTGCAAAGTGGTGGGTGTGCCTGTTCTGGGAGCAGCAGTCTGCCCATAGGCGGTCTTGGCACACTTCCTGAGAGAACAGCCATCATGACGGTGATGGCAACACCTTCCGCTGGTCTAGGACTTCACTATTTTCCAAGCATTTTCACATACAGTTTCTCATTTGTTTTTTATAACAGCTCTATGAAGTTGAAACCACAAGTGTCACTATCTCCCCTATTTTACAAATGAGGTAACCTAGGTTCAGAAAGTATAGTTGTGGCTGTCCATTCCAGCCCCTGTAAATGAGCCTGACTCGCCCCCGCCCCGTCCAGCAACACTGTGCTAGGACTGGATAAAATTCACTCAAAGCATCTCCCGCTTATCTCCTGCCCAAAGTCTTGTTGTGGGGATTCCTGGTTTCTCAACCTCTTATCTCCCCCACTTCCTCTGGTTTCATTTTGAAGTACTGGTATATGTATTTTCAAATAATGAAATCTATAATTGTGTTTATTAGCAACAGCATATATTTTCATTTCTTAAACTCATCTGAATAGACAGGCTGCTTTTCTATGAAGTCGCAAGAGGAATTTGAAGCAGTATCTACCATATATGTGTTAACATATACACATAAAAATGTTTTTAAAAATAACTTTCTTCTGATTATAAAATTAACATATATGCTCATATTATAACATTTGAAAAATTATGAATAAATAATCATCCATAATAAATATACAAAACAAAAATATTTGGTGTAAGGGAAACATCAGTAGGTTAAATATTATAGCCTGCCAAGATGGTGATTACTTTGAAAGTACTCTCTTACAAGTATATAAATAATGCTATTTACATATATAATAAATATCTGTGTGTGTCTCCTGTAGACTCACCTCAAATGCCCACCTTAGATGGAGTCCCAAGAGGTAGCTCTCTAACTACGACATGCATACTGAGTGTGGTGGCCAGCCACTAAGATGCTCTCACTGATCCTTGCCTCTTGGTATTCACTGTTTTGTGTAGTCTCCTGCCATGCTGAGCATGGCTGACCTATGTAACTAATAGGATGTCGCAGGAATGACAACACATGACTCCTAAGGCTAGGTAATAAAGGACACTGCACTTCTTCCTCATTCTCCTCTGAGTCATTCACCGAGGGAACCAGCCACCATGTCATGAAGGCACTTAAGTAGCTCTACGAACTGAGGCCTCTGCCAACATCCAGCAGCAACCTGCCAGTCATGTGAGGGAGCCATCTTAGAAGCATACCCTCCAGCCCCAGTCCAGCCTACAGATGGCTGCAGCCCCAACTAACAGCTTAACTGTGACCTTATGAAAGACCCTGAGCCATGACCAATCAGCTAAGATGCTCCTAGATTTCTGATTCTCAGAAATAGAGTTAATAAATGTCTATTGTTTTAAGCCACTGTTTTGGGGTAATTTATTATGGCACAGTGATTAAGAGCTCAGTTGGTAACCAAAAGGTCAGCAGTTCAAATCTACCAGCTACTCCTTAGAAACATATGGGGCAATTCTACTCTGTCCTATAGGGTCGCTATGAGTCGGAATTGACTCATTGGCAACTAGTTTGGTTTTTGTTTTTGTTTTTTTAATTATGCAGTAACAGATAACTAATACACTTTAAACCAAACAACCTAACTTAACTCTGGGTTCTATCACTTATTAGGTAAGTGACTTTAGGAAACTCACTTCATCTCTTATTTACAAATTATTTAAAATTGAGGTGATAATGTCCACCTCAACATGGTGAAGTAACACGAGGTCAGTGTTCTCAGGGGAACTAATTCATTCCAGTTTTTCCAGAACTTACTCAGTTTTAGCACTGAAAGTCCAGCATCCTGGGAACCGCCTCAGCTCAGGGCACACTGAGACAGTTGGTCACCCTAGTACTAATTGAAAATGGGTTGAAGGTGAAAGCCATCAGTGGTAGATAGGAAAGTAAGAGAGTCTGGGAGCATCAGGTAGACTGAGCCCATGCCCTACTCACCTGCACTTAGGGAGAGATTCTAGCTATAGGATCACCTTACCGCATATGTGGGACCTGGATCCCCAGACCATAATATTTAAATACGGCCACATTTGGTAGAAGTTCTACAGTGCTTTGGAGTCTCCTGCTCTGCTGGGAAGCTCTGCTGTCTCCATCACTGTCTCACAAGGGAGACTCCAGGTCCTCCCTTGACCCCTCTTCCTGAAGAATGCGACAAGGCCCATGCCACAAACAAGCCTAGTCTAGAACGTCTCACAAGATACTACTGAAGGAAGGGAAGGGGTTCTGGAAGGGAAATGCAGCTCCTCTTGATGCTGGGAATGGCCACTGTAATTAAGCCTATTGCCCAAACCTGACCTCAGAGGCCCTTCCTAGGCAGACTACCTGCCTAGCCCCCAGCAATTTAATCCTTGCAGAAAACCAGGGAGGCCCCAGGCATCTCCCAGTCTGCTCAGAATCCACACCCTATTGGACTGATTCCTCTGCTCTGCCTGGAGTCTCATTTCTAGACTTTCTTGCCCTCTGCACATCTCTACCCATCCACCCTAAAATGACCAGCTCCCTCTCATCCTTCAGGCCTCAGTTAAGACATTGCTCCCTCTTGGAAAGTGTCCTACAATCTCCAGCGTGCTCCACTTTATAGCATAGCCACCTCTTTACTTGCCTGCCTCCCACCAGCCTGCAAACTGCTTGAGCTTGAGGACTGTGTCTTGTCCCCTCTCTGTCCTCAGCGCCCACACAGTATTTGGCACATCTTAGAAGCTCGGTAAATAATTGTTGACTAAATGAAGAAATGCATGAATTAATGCCTTTCATTTCCTGTTGCTTGATTTCCCAAGCAAAGGAATAAAAACGCCCTTTTTGCTCCCTTAGGAGCCACAGTTTGCTCTAGCTAATGAGCCAAAAAAGGGAAGATGAGGCAAAGACTCCAGAGCTAATCACGTGTACAGGATATAGAGATGGTGGACAATGACTGACAACAATTTAGAACTGCAAGTGTTTGTCATAAGGCAAGGCCAGGTTCAGTAATAATAACTCCTACAGACCTTACTGCTCTCTGTCTACACCAATCACTTAAGAAGTCAAAAATAAAAGTAACAAGCCTTGAATGAGTTTTCTTTCTTTTCAAAAACAAAATGACGCAGGCCTGGACTGGGCCATTTGACAAACGCCAGTACTTTGTGGATTCTCCGTAACAGGGAGCTTCTGCCCTCAGCCACTGAATTATCCACCGCAGACATACTCAACAGTAGTGGGTTGTCTGGGTAACACACAAAAGAATGATTAGCAGGCAGATACTGGAATGCTGGCCTTCTGCACGAGAAAGGAAACATTAGGTCAATTACACGAGTGAGCAAGCTGCTACAGAGAGGCCATGGCTCCCAGCCACAGGATCCTACTTCATGCATCAAGTGTCTCATCAGAGAAAGGGAGAAGCATGTCTTCCAGAAATCCTCGTCACCGCAACATCTGTTTTAGTGCTCTTTCCAGCAGCCCGAATAAGTGACTTGCTACTTTCCAAATCAGGTCAAAGTAAGTGGGGGGGGAAGGATGTTATGATAAACAGACCTCATTCTATCTGGTAAACAAGAGAAAAAGAAAAAAGGAAAGATCAAGCCTCATAAGGAGAAACTAAGGAGTGGACAGCCCACAGTTGTTTCGGGGTGAGTAAAAACACATTGAAAGTCAGACTCTAGGACAGCTTGTCTGCTAGGATGCTAAACAGGGAGTAAGCTTGCTTTACTAGGAGTTTTTTATTATGTGGCTACTATTTGGAAGCCAAAGCATTATATTGTATCTGGGTCTCCAAGACAGCATTGTTACCACGACTCATACAGTGTCAGATTGAAAGTCTTCTCCCTCCCCTAGTATTAAGGGAGGGGATTGAACACTGGTGGAATGCCTATATGCTTTTACATATATTCTTTTATTTAATTCTTCAGCAAACCCCTAAGGACGGTATTATCATCCCTACTTTATAAATTAGACTAAACAACTTAACCATGTACACATAACTAGTAAATTTGGAAACTGTGATCTGTGTCCTGGCTCCAAGTCCACGTGTTTGCCATTGTTCTAAAGTGTGGGCACTGTCTCCAGGCCACCACTGCAGTATCGTCAACTTCAACAATTTTAAACACCCAGGGCTGAGGGACCTTGCTTTCTAGTTCAGTGGTGATTTCAGTCGATCCATAGACAGTTATAAGCCTCTAGGCTAGCCACTCTTTCACTTGTGTGATCCTTGCCTCTTACTATATTGGAATTTAGTACATTTTCCACAAGATGGAGCATCAAGGTAACGCCATGAAACTCACACTCACTTATGCTTTTTTTTTTTTTTCAAATTTGAAAATCCAAATTCTCCATCTGCTCTCAGAGCCTTGTCTGGAACTAACCAGACAGAGTGATATCTTTACCTTATAGAGTGGATGCAGTTAAGGAAGTAAATTGAATTTACAGTGGAGCCCTTTTTTTTTTTCCAGAAAACTCATCCAACTGGGGTTGGAAAACCAATCCTCAAGTCTTGGATATTAATTGGACGCTTGGCCAAAGCAATCACTCTATCAGCCAATTAAAGTCCTTCGATCCAGAGTGCACTGTCATCCAGAGCCAAAGCAGACAGCTTACACTCGGTCATACACCATTTCTTTCCCTCTGCTGCCAAACCCGTGACTTTTCCCCTTTGTCTGTCATGGCTTGAGTTTTCCTTCTTTCATTTGCTGGCAAAATTGGGGCTTTTAAAGCTCTCTAAGACCCAGCTATTCATGAGTACTAAAAAAGAAGCCACGGCTAGTTTATTGAGACTCGTGGAAAGTCCTAGGCGTTTTGTGCTCTTCTGGAAAGAGACAAAAAAGCAGCAAAGAGGAGGAGCAGGATTTCTGGAGGCAGATGGATGGATCAAAATGGTGTGAAAGACGTGCAAAGTTTCTCACCATCTTTCTTTCTAATATGCAAAGGAATACATAATCAGGACCTTCTTTTTTTCTGTTGCTACTGTTTTCTGCATCACATTTACTAGAAATAAACATGTCACCCATCACTCATTGGTTGGGCACCTACACAGTTGTTCCAGCACCCACTGGACTCTGGTTAGAGCCAAGATTGACCCTTTCTAGCTGTAAAACCATAGGCAAGGAACTTAAATTCTTAAAACTTCTATGCTGTAGAACTTAGGTTACTAAAAGGTTTAAATAAAAACTGTTTAGCATGTCTAACACCTCATATGTCCTTGGTAACTGTTAGTAGCTATTGTTATTGTTCTTTGCTGACCATTTGTCCACATCCTCCATAACTGTCTGTCCTGATACCATGTCTTGAATTTCTATATGCCTGATCATGGTGATGTGAGACAGTGGGAGATACCGTACCATAAAAAAGAAAAAAAAGTTATAAAATTGGACATTCTATAAGCCAAAAATCTAGATAATCACATTTTTAACTTGGACTAGTGGCAGACTTACATTAGTATGTGTGGAGAACAATGAGAATACTGAGGCCCAAATATAAGAAGCAGCAGGTTTCTTTCGATACATGACCAGAGAAACAGAGAAGCAGGGCAATTGCAGTACACTTTTGGCCAGAGGAACACATTTGCTTGAAATATTCCAATCATCAAAGAAAAAGTGGGGTGCTTTATGGGTTCTAATATCTGGAAAATTACTTTAGGCTTCCAGAGCATCTGTAGACAATGAAGTGCCTTCCCTGCAGCACCTAATCCATGTGGCTTCCTGCTGAGCAACGAGAACAAACAGTTGATAGACATAACTGGAGGAAGCTAGGGGACACTCCCCAGCTGACAGTAGTCAGCTAGCAGGGCACACTGAAGCAAGATGTCACCACCTGGCTGAGTGGTGGTACCATAGGGTACAAACAAACAAACAGGCAACAAAGCTAGGTGTGATGTTCAAAAACATAGAAAGACTTCACTTAGATCTTTCTGCCATTATTCCTGACAATTATTCAAGATTTGGGACACTTGGCTTTGTGCAAGAATAATTGAGTACGTACCACAAAGACAATTGCCGTAGAGTAGCCTTAGAATTCTTCACTTCCAAAGCAAACACAAAGAGTATTAAGATAAAAATCATTCCTGTCTATTTTACCTATATTCCTCGACTTCCTGCCTCCTTTGTTAAATATCCTTGTCATATTCACATTTCTTGACATTTTCTTCCCCATGTCTGCCCCAACCATTAAACCAATAATGATGATACAAGCATCCATTCTCAAAATATTAGTGTACAGAGCTCTTCAAGAGATCAGGCAAAACACAGAACGTGCCAAGGGACACACAAAGCAACAGAGGAACTTAACGAGGTTACACAAGAGCATAATGACAAATCTAACAGGTTGCGAGAATCCACAGAGAGACAGCAAAAAGAAATCCAGGGGACTTCTGGGCAACGTGGCACTATAGGCAGACACACCATGCCATGCCTCCACAGCGAAGATCTGAAAAACTAAGCAGAACAGAGAAAACAGCAATCTTGAAACCCTAAGCATCAAATGAAGAGATAAAGAACTCAGCCAAGCACTGAATGGAATAAGAAACTGACAGAGAACAGAGAGCAAGGAGAGGTACTTGCAGAAGTCCCCTATCAGCTAATGAAGCAGGGACCCAACATCTGGGACTCCTATCAGAGACCAGCCAACAGGGGGTACAAGAAAGCAGCTTCACAGAGCTTCCAGCAGGAGACAGAACAACTGGTAACCAGCGATATATGCTTTCCCACCGCGCACCATTCTTCACCCACACTCAGCCTCCTCTGCTTCCTGCAGCCACAGTCTGTTGGCCGGGAAGCACAAGCTTCACCCCGATGTCACTTGGATTGCACCTGCCCTGCAATGACTACTGGCCCGCCCTGGTGGCTATAGTAAGTGCTACAAACAACCCATCTCAGCAACTCCTCTTCAGCTAGACCTGCCCTGCTGTACCATATCTGAGCGACTGAAACTGCCAATCGGAGGAGACAAAAAGTATCGTGCCCACAGTCGAGCAAACAACAAAGAACACACAGCCGACCTGCTCAGAAATAGCCAAATATAACAAAAAAGCAGGATGAAACAAACAAATCTACAATCAACAAAGGAGAAAAATAACTACCAAATGCCCCGAAGGCAGTAGACAACATCAAAACATTTATAAAAACAAGACAGGATGGTTCCAGTAGATGTCCGAAGTAAAACACCAGATGACTTTCCAGTAGAAGAAAAGGCACTAGAACTACCTGATAGGGAATTCAAATCTCTAATATTCAGAACTATCCAACAGTTAAAGAAAAAGCAGACAAAAATGAGGAAAAAATAGACAAATTCATGGAAAAAGGAGACAAACTCATGGAAAATACAGATAAAAATTTCAAGAAATTCAGGAAAATAATGCAGGAACAAAATGTTAAAATAGATTCACAAATAGAAATCATAAAAAACAATTAGAAAATCAAAAGATAAACAACAAGATTTCAGAACTAGACAGTATCATAGAAGGGCTGACGAGCAGCTTTGAAACAGTGGAAGACAAGATCAGCGAAATTGAAGACAAACACTTGAATACAACTCTGAGGAAAAATCATAAAAAAAGAATGAAAAAAAATAAAGAGACCCTGAGAATTATGTGGGATACAATCAAAAGCAAACTCCTGTGAATGATCGGAGTTCCAGAACAGGGGGAGAAAACAGAAAACACAGAGAGGATCATTGAAGAATTGCTGACAGAAAACTTCCCCAATATCATGAAAGATGACAAGCTGGCCATCCAAGAAGCACAACGAACCACATATAGGTTAGACCCCAAAAGAAAATCACCAAGGTATATCATAATCATACTCACCAAAACCAAAGACAAAGAATTCTGAAAGCAGTTCGAGAAAAACAAAAAGTCACATATAGAGGAGAAACAATAAGACTAAGCTCAGATTATTCAGCAGAAACCATGTAGGCAAGAAAGCAATGGAATGACATGTATAAAACCTTGAAAGAAAATAATTGGCAGCCAAGAATAATATATCTTGCAAAACTCTCTTTCAAATATGATGCTAAAATTAGGACATTTCCAGATGAACAGAAATTAAGGGAAAATGTAAAAACTAAACCACACTTACAAGAATTATTAAAGGGAGTCCTTCCATCTGAGAACAAACAACATCAGACCACAGGATGAATCTAGGACACAAGATCATATGAGCCAGATATCAATCCAGGAAATGAACTCGCAAGGACTATCCAAAACCAAAAGAAATACAGCAGGGAACCAGAGCAGTAAATCTGTAAATGACAACAACATCAGAACAATAAAAGACGGAATAAACGGTGTAGGTATAGAAACTTATAATGGAGAGGAAGGCAAGGCGATACCAATACCAATAGACTGCTCCAAACTTTGGAACATAAGGGTAAATTTCACAGTAACCACAAAGAAACTAAACAAACCTACTCATCAAAATAAAGAGTAAAAACATAAAATCTCACTATAAACAAAATAAATGGGAAAAAATCCACAAAAAAAAAAAAACGAATTCAGCAAAGAAGAGTAAGAAGAACAAAGAAAACGTCAGCACCAATTTAAAAAAAAAAAAAAAAAACACTACAAAATGACAGCAATAAACTCAACTTTTCAAAAATTACACTGACTATAAATGGACCCAATGTACCCATAAAGAGAAGGAGAATGACAGAATGGATGAAAAACAGGACCCATAATATGCTGTTTACAAGAGATACACTTTAGAAACAAAGACGTATATTCATTAAAAATCAAAGGTTGGAAGAAAATACATCAAGCTAACAACAACCAAAAAAGAGCAGGAGTGGCAATACTAATCTCAGATAAAATAGACTTTAAAACAAAATCCACCATAAAAGACAAAGAAGGACATTATATAATGATTAAGGGGATGATCCATCATGAAGACATAACCATAATAAACATCTACAAACCCAATGACAGGGCTCCAAAATACATAAAACAAACTTTAACAGCACTGAAAAGAGAAATTGACAGTTCCACGATAATAGTAGGAGACTTCAACACACTACTCTCAGCAAAGGATAGAACATATAAAAAGAAACTCAACAAAGATACAGAAGACCTAAAGGGCACAATCAGCCAATTTGACCTCAGAGACATACAGAACACTCTACCCTTCAGCTGCAAAGTACACATTCTTTTCCAATGCACATGGAACGTTCTCCAGAAAAGACCACATCTTAGGCCACAGAGCAATTCTGAACAAGATCCAAAATGATGAGATAATACAAAGTATCTTCTCTGACTATAAGGCCATCAAGGTAGAAATTAACAACAGAAAGAGCAAGGAAAAAAAATCGATTACATGGAAACTGAATAACACCCTACTTAAAAACCACTGGGTAATAGAAGAAATCAGAGATGGAATCGAAAAATTCTTAGAATCAAATGAAAATGCAAACACATCATACCAAAACCTTTGGCACACAGTGAAGGCAGTCCTCAGAGGACAATTTATAGCAATAGATACACACATCAAAAAAGAAGAAAGGGACAAAGTCAAAACATTAACTACACAACAAAAACAAATAGAAAGAGAACAGCAAAAAAAAGCCCACAGCCACCAGAGGAAAAGAAATAATAAAGATCAGAGCAGAAATAAATGAAATAGAGAAGAGAAAAACAATAGAAACAACAAAACCAAAAGTTGTTTCATTGAAAGAATCAACAAAATAGACAAACCACTGGCCAGACTGACAAAAGAAAAACAGGAGAGGACACAAATAACTCAAATAAGAATTGAAATGGGGGACATTGCAATAGACCCAACTGAAATAAAAAGGATCATAACAGAGTAGTATGAAAAACTATACTCCAACAAATTTGAAAACCTAGAGGAAATGGATAAATTTCTAGAAA
>NW_004444134.1:3637169-3655765 GCF_000243295.1 Trichechus manatus latirostris | reverse complement strand
CCAGACTAAGTCCAGTACAGCTGGATGGTGCCCGACTACCACCACTGACTGCTGTGATTGGGATCAAAATAGAGGTTCCTGGACAGAGCTGGAAAAGGATGTGGAATGAAATTCTAACACAAAAAAAATACCAGATTTACTGGCCTGACAGAGACTGGAGAAACCCCGAGAGTATGGCTCCCAGATACCCTTTTAGCTCTGTGGTGAAGTCACTCCCGAGGATCACTGTTCAGCTGGGGATTGGACAGCCCTATAAAACAAAACAGGACTAATGAGGCACAGCAGTCCAGGGACAAGGACTAGAAGGCAGGAGAAGACAGGAAATCTGGTGATAGGGAACCCAAGGTTGGGGAAGGACAGTGGTGACATGTTGTGGGGTTAAACATTGTCATAGTGCAATATGTGTACTAACTGTTTAATTAGAAACTATTTTGTTCTGTAAACCTTTATCTAAAGTACAACATCAACAAAAAAATAATTATCTACGTGAGATTAAATTGACAACAGCAACTCAAAAGTTTTGATGGGAAGCCTAGGGGACAGTGAGTTGAAACAATGGTGATGGAATAATCTGGAAAAGGATAGTGAGAACAGCAGCACAACTGGAAGAATGTAATCAATGTCACTGAATTGTACATGTAGAAATTTTTGAAACTGTGTATCTTTGGCTTTGTATATTTTCACCCCCCCCCACCCAAAAAAATTTCCTCCAAGTTCGAGGAGGGAGACTGTTGACGTGTTGAGGGGTTGTTAACGAATATCATAAAACAACATGTGTACCGACTGTTTAATGAGAAACTATTTGTTCTGTAAACCTTCATCTAAAGTACAATAAAAAAAATTTAAAAAAAGAAATCCAGAAGATTAATAATAAAATTTCAGAATTAGACAACTCAACAGAAAGTCATAGGAGCAGAATTGAGGAAATGGAAGTCAGAATTGGTGAGATTGAAGATAAAGCACTTGACACCAACTTATGTGAGGAAAAATCAGATGAAAGAATTTTTTAAAAATGAAGAAACCCTAAGAATTATGTGGGACTCTATCAAGAGGAATAACCTACAAGTGATTGGAGTACCAGAACAGGAGGGATAACAGAAAATACAGAGAGAATTGTTGAAGATTTGTTGGCAGAAAACTTCCCTGATATCATGAAAGATGAGAAGATATCTATCCAAGATGCTCATCGAACCCCACATAGGGTAGATCCCAAAAGAAAGCCATCAAGACATATTATAATCAAACTTGCCAAAACCAAAGATAAAGAGAGAATTTAAGAGTGGCTAGGGATAAGTGAAAAGTCATCCACAAAGGAGAGTCAATAAGATTAAGCTCTGACTACTCAGCAGAAATTATGCCAGCAAGAAGTCAATGGGATGACATATATAAAACATTGAAGGAAAAAATTGCCAGCCAAGAATTATATATCCAGAAAAACTGTCTCTCAAGTATTATGGCAAAATTGGGGCATTTTCAGATAAACAGAAGTTAAGGGAATTTGTAAAAAACAAATCAAAATTACAAGAAATACTAAAGGGAGTCCTCTGGTTAAAAAATCAATAACATCAGATAACAATCCAATACTAGAACACAGGACAGAACAACAACACATCAACCCAGATAGGGAAGTCAAAAAAATAAATCAAAGCTAAAACACTGAAAATAGATAAACAGATAAGTCAATATGTAAAACGTGACAACATTAAAACAAAAAAGAGGGACTAAATAATGTACTCATAGAACTTTCATATGGAGAGGAAGTCAAGGCAATATCAAGAAATAAAAGATTGGTTTAAACTTAGAAAAATAGAAGTAAATATTAAGGTAACCAAAAAGGAAACAAACAATTCTACACATCAAAATAAAAAAGAAAAAAACCATAAAGACTCAGCAAATACAAAATCAACAACATTGAAAAAGATGAAAAGAAAATACCTAAAGAAAAATGACTCAGCATAGAAAATTAAGTTGAACAAAGAAACTATCAACAACACAAAAAAAAAATCAAAAAGACAGCACTAAACTTATACCTATCAATAATCATGCTGAATGTAAATGGACTAAATGCACCAATAAAGAAACAGAGAGTGGCAGAATGGATAAAAAACACGAACTGTCTATATGCTACATACAAGAGACATACTTTAGACTCAAAGACACAAAAAAACTAAAATTGAAAGGATGGAAAAAAATGTATCAAGCAAACAACAATCAAAAAAGAGCAGGAGTGGCAATATTAATCTCTGGCAAAATAAACTTTAAAGCAAAACCCACCACAAAGGGTAAGGAAGGACACTATATATAAGATTAAAGGGTCAGTACAGCAGAAGGACATAACCATAATAAATATTTACACACCCAATGACAGGCCTCCAAAATACATAAAACCACCTCTAACAGCATTGAAAAGGAAATAAAAAGCTTCACAATAATAGTAGTAGACTTCAACACACCAGTTTCAGTGAAGGACAGAATATCCAGAAAGAAGCTCAATAAAGACACAGATATCTATATGCCACAATCAACCAACTTGATCTCATAGACACAGACAGAACACTCCACCCAACGACAGCCAAGGACACTTTCTTCTCCAACACACATGGAACGTTCTCCAGAATAGACCACGTATTAGGCCACAAAGCAAGCCTTAACAGAATTTAAAACATCGAAATATTACAAAACATCTTTTCTGACCATAAAGACTCAACAGCAGAAATCAATAACAGAAGAAGCAAGGAAAAAAATCAAATACATGGAAACTGAACAACACCTTGCACAAAAACTACTGGATTATAGAAGAAATCAAGGACGGAATAAAGAAATTGACAGAATCAAATGAGAATGAAAACACATCCTACCAGAACCTTTGGGACACAGCAAAAGCAGTGCTCAGCAGTGCTCAGAGGTCAATTTATAGCAATAAATGCATACATCCAAAAAGAAGAAAGGACCAAAATCAAAACATTAACCCTACAACTCAAGCAAATAGAAAGAGAGCAGCAAAAGAAGCCCATGGGCACCAGAAGAAAGGAAATAATAAAAATTAGAGCAGAAATAAGTGAAATAGAGAATAGAAAAACAAATGAAAGAGTTAACAAGACCAAAAAGCTAGTTCTTTGAAAAGATCAACAAAATTGATAAACCACTGGCCAAACTGACAAAAGAAAAGCAGAAGATGAAGCAAATAACCCAAATAAGAAATGCGATGGGTGATATCACAACAGACACAACTGAAATTAAAAGAATCAGAATTCTATGAAAAACTGTACTCCAACAAATTTGAAAACCTAGAGGAAATGGACAAATTTCTAGCAACACACAACCTACCTAAACTATCATAAACAGAAGTAGAAAAACTAAATAAACCTATAACAAAAGAAGAGATTGAAGAGGTAATTAAAAAATACCCAACAACAACAACAAAAAAAGCCCCGACCCTGATGGCTTCACTGGAGAATTTTACCAAATTTTCTGAGAAGAGTTAACACCAGTACTACTAGAGGTATTTCAGAGCACAGAAAAGGGTGGAATACTCCTGAACTCATTCGATGAAGCCAGCATAACCCTGATACCAAAACCAGGTAAAGACACCACAAAAAAAGAAAATTACAGACCAATATCCCTCATGAACATAGACTCAAAAATCCTCTACAAAATTCTAGCCAATAGAATTCAACAACATATCAAAAAAATAATTCACCGTGATCAAGTGGGATTCATACCAGGTATGCAAGGATGTTTCGACATTAGAAAAACCATCAATGTAACCCATCATATAAATCAAACAAAAGATAAGAACCACATAACTGATGCACAAAAGGCATTTGACAAAGTCCAACACCCATTCATGATAAAAACTCTCAGCAAAATAGGAATAGAGGGAAATTCCTCATCATAATTAAGGGCATTCATACAAGGCCAACAGCCAACATCATCCTGAATGGGAGAGTCTGAAAGCATTCCCCTTGAGAACGGGAACCAGACAAGGATGCCCTTTATCACCACTCTTATTCAACATTGTGCTGGAGGTCCTAGCCAGAGCAATAAGGCTAGAAAAAGAAATAAAGGGCATCCAAATTGGTAAGGAAGAGGTAAAAGTGTCTCTGTTTGCAGATAATATGATCTTATACACAGAAAATCCCAAAGAATCCACAAGAAAACTACTGGAGCTAATAGGAGATCTCAGCAAAGTATCAGAATATAAGATAAACATACAAAAATCAGTTGGATTCCTCTACACCAACAGAGAGAACTTCCAAAAGCAAATCACCAAATCAATACCATTTACAATAGACCTCAAGAGGATAAAATACTTAGGAATGAATCTAACCAGAGATGCAAAAGACCTATACAAAGAAAACTCTAAAATACTACTGCAAGAAACCAAGAAACCTACATAAGTGGAAAAACATACCTTGCTCATGGATAGGGAGACTCAACAACGTGAAAATGTCAATCCTACCCAAAGCGATCTACAGATGCAATGCAATCCCAATCCAAATTTTAATGGCATTTTTTAATGAGATGGAGAAACAAATCACCACCAACTTCATATGAAAAGGGAAGAGGCCTCAGATAAGTAAAACATTACTGAAGAAGAACAAAATAGAAGGCCTCACACTACCTGATTTTAGAACTTATTATACCACCACGGTAGTCAAAACAGCCTGGTACTGGTACAACAACGCATATATAGACCAGTGGAACAAAATTGAGAATCCAGATGTAAATTCATCCATCTATGAGCAGCTGATATTTGACAAAGGCACAAAGTTTGTTAAATGGGGAAAAGGCAGTCTCTTTAACAAATTATATATATATACATATATATATATATATGTATATATATATAAAAGAGATTTTCAAACCAGATGCCAGAACTTCTCATGAGACATTCCATAATCCAAACCAAAAGTCCCCAGCTATGTTGTAAGAAGGACAGTCCTGTAATAAAAATACCATGTGTATTTTCCCCTTGGCCTTCCTCAGGCTAAGGCAAAACCCTCGTCACCTGACAGCAGGCAAGGTTCAGGAACCTACTTGGGTGGAGGTATAGCAAGTATTTTCTTGAAATCCATCTTTCTGCCAAGAAATAGTCACCATACCCATAGTCCCAAGAGCATGAAAGGCCGAGGGGCTCCAGGGACACAATCAGTCACATAAGGCAGGTCTATGGAAAATAGATTTTGAAAAGAGTATCCCATTTCTTTAATCTTCCTTTTCTCATTGCTGAAGGACCTCAATAAAAAATTAATTCGTCTGGGCCAATGAGAGAAGAAGGCTGGAGTTTTTTCTGTTTTATTTCCAAAATGCAAACAGCCAAAGATTTTTCTCTGTATTCCAGGTCTGCTAAGGCAGAAGTGTGTTTCAAAGAATGGACTGTCTGGCATAAGGCAACATGCCAAGGAGAAAGTGAAAATACACAAGGACTGGAAAGTAAAAGGAAAGAGAAAAAGAAGTTTTTAGCAGGAAATAGTTAAATATATAGTAGTTAGGTATAATAGTTATGTTTTCCATTTTAATTCATCAAACGTCTCTCTTCACTTTAACATTCTGTTTCTCTACCTTTCAGTGCAAACTTTAAGACCCACTCTATAAAACAGCTAATAGTAGTTTTTCTTGCCATGAACTAGCTGTACTTCTGTCAATATGTCAAAAAACAACATAGAGAAATGATCATTTTCACTATTTTAAAAGAATGGCTGTATACCATGGTACAAAACCCTCAGTGGTCGTTTTCATTCAGGAGGCATTCTCCCCTCTATCCTGTATCTCCTTGCTTGGAAAAGTTCCTGTTTCTTTCTTTTTTTTTTTTTTTTTTTAATTTATGCAAATAGCTTTTCGGTTTTTCAAATGTATTCTTTACATATATATGGTACATATATGATAGCCTCAAGTAGTTTCATATTTTTCATGCACTGATCAACATAATCAAATTAAATAAAGAATTAAGGAAATGTGCCCAGTGAAAAACACTTATGCTTCTCTGGGTTTTTTGAGGGATATTTCCGGCAAAGAGAATTTCTTTGACTCCAATAATCTATATAATTATCTCAGCATGTATCTTCATTTTTACCTTTGTTTTTCTGTTGAAATCCTCCTTACTTTAAAAAAAAAAAAAAGTGTTACAATGCAGCATTACTTTGAATAAAAATTCCATTCCATTAATAGGTGAGAATTATATAGGAAATAAAATGAACTAGGACTATTATTATTCACTTATAGTTGAATACCATATTATTAAATTCTCAGTTCCTATTATTAAAATGACATTTATAACCTGTACAACTGACTGAAAAAAAAAATTCCTAAGAAACTTGGTGCTCAATTGCAAAATAAACTATGATGCTTAGAATTCATTGCCTCCATTACTCAACAAAAATATAATATAAATGGCAAATGTTGCAGAGCACAGCTGGAAAATATTGCTCTCTTGATACAAGTTACCTTAATTGTGAAATAATTCTGAAACCAGGATATCATCATTTAAATTTGCTTTTCTGTCCCCCGGGCAATATATCACTATTCTGTCTAACTAATAAAGGTTACCTCAGCTGTTTATATACAGTTATTGCTGTCAGTTGTTAAACCAATGAAATACATACACTTTAGAAATGTGTGGTTTTATAGACATACGTGGTAATTTTTCTTTGCATTTTATAGATTTTGTAACCTATACTAAATCTCTAAACATCTAAGACAGAGTCTGCCCTGAGGGCACCATTCCCCCGCTGTTACATTAAACATTAGTCTTGTTTTGTAAGGTTTTTAATGTAGTGTGCATTATGACCATAGTTTAAATGGTGTTCTACTCATTCATCCACTCAGGCACCTACTGGGTGCCAGGTGCTATGTAGGTTTGGGAGATCAATAAGATTCCACCATTTAAGGAGGATCCATGTTTCCTGATCGTTTAGACAGTATAGCTGAAGGGACAGTGGAGATATGCCTGCCTTGCTTTAACTGTAATTATAATTTTAAACAGCAACCTCTTTACCAAGGAGTTCACAATGCCAATCGTCAAAATGAAAATAAAATAATAACCAAATCAGTAAGAAAGAAAGATAATGAAATCTTTCTTTTGGGGCAAAGAAGTTAAGAATTTTTTTTCTCTAAGTTTCACATTCATCTTTTTTTTTTTCTTTTTAATTTTCTCTCACAAAATGTCACAGCATAGCAAATACTCCTGCCATAAAGTCTCAAGATAATTTGTAGGGAGTTTGTTTTCAATCTCACATTCCAGAAATGGACACAGAAATGGAAATATGTGCCACACGCATGTGAACTTCGGACACGAACACATACCTAGCCAGAATTTCAGAGATGAGTGTATTCTTAACCAAAGACCATTTGAATACCTTTCCCTCTTCTGTTCACTCCTTTCTCCAGAGCAAGAAAACGGATCATGTAGCATATCATTTTCCCTAAACCCATGTCTCCAGGCTTCACGGTCATCTTCTCCCTCATTCCTGGAACAGAGAGGTCTTGCAAAGTGTGCCAACAGTAATTCATCCTTGGGGCAGCCAGCCACTTCCTAGATCATGTTGTCTTGACAACCAGTACCTGATTTCTTAACAATTCAATCTACTTATGAGATGGTGCGGCCCGTCAAGTGGATGAATGAGTATGATGCATGAGAGAAGGGTTTATATGCAGCCTCAATTATCTGCTCCTGACCTTTCAGTAAAGGCAAGCAGTGGGGATAATGTTTTTTGGGAAGAAAAATGAAAATTAGGAAACCAGAAACTAAAGAGGAGACTGACCACATGTTAAAATATGGAGGAGGGGGGTAGGGAGGGCGTTAGGAAGAAGTAGGCCAGGATGAAATTAGGGTGGCCGCTTTTGTCCTTACCAGCCCAGCACTGGCTCACTTCCTGGACCATTCAATCCATCTTCATTTTCTGGCAGTCAACATTTGCCTGCAAAAAGGCATTCCCAAAGGCATACGATCCAAGAATGTCTCCTATTTACATTATGGTATTCAACACAGCCCTCGTTTCTTAAATAAGTAAAGACAGCTCAAACTTCTCATTTTGGCATAATGCAATATTCTGTGCCCTGATGAGAGACTGTAACTGTTGGGTCCTTTTTGCCTTGGTAATTTCAGTACAGTGCACTCCTTCAGAACATGACTAAGTTCACTTCTGTGACTTTAGCAAGGAACTGGCTGTCAAATGGAGAACAATTGCCTGAAGATAAAAAGTCCATTCTGAAAGGATCAGTAATAAGTAAGTAGTGACCATTTTACTCACCCAACTGGGTTATCTTGCTTAGTGAAACTTTTATCTTGGTTTCGTGTCCAAAGAGTGAACTCCGTATTCAAAAAAAAGGTAATATCACCCTTTGCTTCAATTTATGGAATTTTTTTCTGCCAAAATTAGTTATATGGCCCACCCCCCTTTTCAGCTGAAGGCCCCTTTCCATGCACAGTGGTGGAGGCCCTGGCAATGACTGTCCAAGATGCGGTGTTTCCAGCAGGCCCTGCCAGTGGCCCTGGGGCAGTGACCTGCTTCGCCATCTGGAACAAGAGACAAGTCCAGGCTGTAAGTTAGAAAGCTTGGGCTCCCACCCAGGTTCTGTCACTTCCTCTGCTGTATGAAGTCTTCCAGTACTTCATACTCAACCTCACCAGACTGTTGTGAGGCTCAGGGAAAGGGCTTGGTCTGAATACCCAAGCCTGGCACCCCACATCTGGGCCTTGATTCTTCCCCAGTGGAGGGCATCCAAGGAAATAGGAAAGGGTAAATTTTCTTGCACTTTCAGTTTGGGGAGCCCTCAACAGCAATAAGGGTCGCCCTCCCACCTCCTAAAGTTGTTGACTGTTGGAATGAGAGGGCCCGGGAAACTCTGAAAAATGCCCCAAAGAACTGATTAAGGGCCCTTTTGAGACTGGAAGGGGAAAGAGTTGCAGTCGTGTATCAGAAAGAAGAAAATAGTTGGAAATCGTATGTTCATTACTGACCTGCACAACCTTCACAAGCACATCAGCTATCTCAACAAACACTTAACTTACATGCCAAGTCCAGTAGAAGGAAGGCTGGGAAGTGGCAAGGGGTCCATCTTCCCACTGAGAGGGAGGCAGAACTTTTCATTATGAGGAAAGAGCTTTGTAGGCTGTCTATAATAAAATGAGGCTTCTTTGGAACCTGAAAACAAAAAAACAAACAAACAAAAAAAACCTATATAGACATATCTATTTATGTATAATTACTTGATATTGTTGCTACCGAAAATTTTACTGAAAACTGTCATGATATTTGCCCCCCAACTCACCTCCTTCACATTTCATTGTCATTATTTCCTCAAAGACAATGTGTGTATCATACATTAATGATGCATCTGAGAGATCATCCAGTTGCCACTTTTTTAACTGTGTCTGTGTGTATGTTGGAACCTATTTACTCTATCAGCTGTTTCCTTAACCTGATTTCTTAACATGGCTTAATCATTCATATATACAGATATATACACCCACATCTATATAAAATGTCTATTAAAAAACCTGTTGCCTTTTAGTTGATTTCGACTCATAGCCACCTTATAGGACAGAGTAGAACTGCACCATAAGGTTTCCAAGGAGCAGCTGGTGGATTTGAACTGCCAACGTTTTAGTTAACAGGCGTAACATTCCATAGTTCTTAACCACTGCCCCACCAGGGCTCCAGAAATGTCTATATCCCCATGTATTTTGCCATGTAGACAAAGCCTGGGCTTTACCTATCTGATTTACTTGCCCTGGAGGCTCATGGGCTGTGCTACATTGCTCAGATTTTCCACTGACTGAAGTTGTTGGGAAAGCCATTCACACTGCTTTGTGCTTGAAGGGGGAACAAGATGCTATAATTCCCCTTCAGCAGAGCATGGCCAGAACACATGTACATCACCCAGAGCACAGGAAGGGCACCGCACCAGGGAAAGCATCTGCAAAGTGCAAAAGGCCTTGTTTCTTGCCTCAGCGCCATCCTGGTCTTGCTCTCACCCTTTTTCAGGGGCCAGCTTGTCCCTGAGTCTGCCTTCCCTACTCTGTGCCCCAGTACAGCTAATTTAGACATTGAGAAGGTCAGTCACTCCTTCATCTATTCTTTCATTCAAGTTGCATTACTGAGGGCCTACTGCATGCCAGAGTAGGCCCTAGGGATCCCACAGGGAGCAGGACAAGCCGGGATTCCACCTTCATGAGTCTACAGCACAATAGTCCATTCACTGATAAACAGCCACCTTGGTGAGCACAGAGCACTAGGAGAGTAACATATTGTGGTCTCTGTGGCTCCTCCGGAGCCCTGGTGGCACAGTGGTTAAGAGCTCGGCAGCTAACCAAAAGGTTGGCAGTTTGAATCCACCAGCTGCTCCTTGGAAACCCTGTGGGGCAGTTCTACTCTGTCCTAGGGTCGACTATGAGTCGAAATCAGTTTTTTGTGGCTCTTCAGGAGCCCTGGTGGCATGGTGGTTAAGCACTTGGCTGTTAACCAAAAAGTTGGAATCCACCAGCTGCTCTGCAAGAGAAAGATATAGCAAGGATTGGACTGGACTGTGGGACATAAAGTGATACTCGTGAGGAGTGTGCCTCTTAGCTCAAGTAGATACAAGAGACTAAATGGGCAGCTTCTGTCCGCAGGTGAGATGGGAAGGCAAAGAAGATTAGAAGCTGGTTGAATGGAAATGGGGAATCGGGGTGGAAAGGAGGAGTGTGCTGTCACAGTATGGGGAGAGCAATTAGAGTCACATGACAATGTATGTACAAATTTTTGTATGGGGAAAAATTTTTTAAAAAAGTAATATCCCCAACACAGTGTGAAAATAGTAACCAATGTCAAAAAAAAAATCTAGAATAGGCAAATGCATAAAGACAAGAGTTTATTAGTGGTTTACAGAGGCTAGGGTAGGGGAAGATGGAGAGTTATTACGGAAGGGGTACTGAGTTTCTGCTTGTGGTGATGGAAAACTTTTTTGTGATAGTGATAATGGTGGTACAATATGATGAATGCAATTGATATCACTGAATTGTACTCTTAAAAACAGTTAAAATGGAAAATTTTATATTGTGTACATTTTGCCACAATAAAATTTAAAAAAAAAAAAGGTGAGCAATCTTACATAACTATCTCATGTACTTCATGTTACAAAAGAAAATATATAAGAAACTAGTTGCTTCAAAAGTGTTAAGAATCCCCTAGGATTATATGTATTTTAAGATGTCTTCCTCATGAAGGGATTGTTTAAAACCCATAGGAACAACTTTGATATAGGATTAGCAAGGCCAGCTCTGGAAATAATGATCTGAGGTCAAGATTGGGAAATACTGCTTACATGGACCTGCTCTGAGAAACATTAAAGGCTCTGAGAAGTCCTACGGTAAAGAGCCTCTTCAACAGTCCTTAAACCTGGGATTAACAGTGGGACCTTCCTTTGTTTTCTTTCATTTTGTCTTTCTTTCTTCCTTCCTTCCGTCCTCCTCCTCCTCCTCCTCATTCTCTGGCTCCTATTTTCAGAGCACCTTTCAAGACTAGTTGAGGAACATTCGTACTGGGGGGTTCTAGTCTAACAGAATGACTCGCTGCACAAGACAGAACTGAGCCCTCTGTCAAATAGCCAAAGTAGATGTTTTGGAGCCATAAAACCTTTATAGCGTCACTCAGGAAGATCATAATGCAAGTCTCTGCTTTCTCATCTGTAAAATGGAACAGTACGTACCTCCTAGTGTTGGTGTAAGAATTCGCTGAGTTAATACATGTAAGATGTGTAGAGTAGTACCACACACATATTAAGGATTCAGTAAATATTGTTGTTGTTGCTGGGTGCTGTTGAGTTGATTCCTGCTCATAGTGATGATATAGGACAGAATACAGCTGCTCCATAGGGTTTCCTAGGCTGTGATCTTTACGGGAGCAGACTGCCAGGTCTTCTCTCCTGCAGAGCGGCTGGTGGGTTTAAACCCCCAGCCTTTCCATTAGCAGCTGAGTGCTTAACTATTGTGCCACCAGGGTTCCTTCAATAAATATTAGCTATTGTTACTATATTATTATTATTCCTATTATTATTATTAGCGAGGCTAACCATAAGGTTAGCCCTGAGTGAGTCTTTGAAAAGTTAACAGAGGTATAGGTTTGAGGACACTCTTGGTGGTGAACACTTTTTAATAAACAAATGAACTGACTTCCCCCAGGGCAAACTAATTTTAAAATGTGTTTAAATGACCTCTCTTACTGTTCCATGGGTGGGTGGGCAGCTGTTTGCAATTATAGCCACATATGTGGTCCACAGGTATGCCAGGGCTAGGGGATCTGGCTTCTTGTGAAATGTTTTCAAGTAACTTGCTGCCACATTGCACTCGGCAGCCAAACCACACCAAATGGAAATGTACTAAAAGAGATGGGCAGAGTGAAGAGCTCCCTTCAAAACAGAAAAGCGACTCATGCTCATAAAATATAATTTCTATGGTAATTCTTTAAATACACTGCCCAATCACAGGGAGGGGAGAGCACGTGGGAGGAACCGTGGAGGGCATTTCCATGAACCGTTCATTAGCTCATTATTGAGAATGTTATTTTTTTAACATGGGCTGCTTAATTCTTTACTGAGACGGCCGGAAGTCAAGTTGGTGCTGAAAAGAAAGGGCTTCTGAGCTGTGTAGGAAAGTAAATCTCCTTCACTGAGCGCTATAAACCCCAGACACAAAGTTGGGCCCAAGTGCAGGAGAGCAGCTGTCCAGAGCGTGTACAGGGGTTTGGGGTTTTATTTTGCTTGTTTTAAAATAATGCGATACTGAAACCATCCAAATAGTTACATAAAAGATTATCTGGGAAATAAACTTTCTTTTATCATCATGAAAGCTCTCAAGCCCTAGAATATGGAAAAGGCCATTTGGAAAACTCCTTATTTTGAGAATTTCCCATTCATTAAGCCTAGGTCCAGTCACGCTGCCCCTGTCCCTCAGCCCTTTTCAGCTCTTATCCCATTCCTGTGTCTTTCCAGACATCCCCATTTTCCCTATTCCGCTGTGTGTGTGTGTATGTGTGTGTGTGTGTGTGTGTGTGTAACGAGGGACAAATGCTGCTAGCACAAACAGGAAGGATTTCTACCTGTCTTAGGTTGGGTCCTCTAGAAGAGAAAACCAGTGAAGTGCATACATATGTAGAGAGAGAGGAGAGAGATTTATTTCAAGAAAACGGCTCATGCAGTTGCAGAGGCTGACAAGTCCCAGTTCTATGAATCAAGCATCAGGCTGGAGGCTTCTCCTGACTCACATGGTTACAGGGGCTGACTAACCCCAAATCGGCAGGCCACTCAGCAGGGTGCTGGCTCACAGGGTTGAAGAAGCTGGTGAATCCGAAAATCTGCAAGTCAGGTGTCAGACTGCTGACTCACTTCCCAAGAACTGGAGGTCAGAAAATGACAAGTCCAATGCAGGATCAAGAGAGAGCTTTGCCAGAATATCCATATACATAGGATGCAGGCCACATCCCCAAGGAAACTCCTCATTCAACTGATTGGCTGCTCATATCAGATCACAAAATGGAGGATGATTACATAATATCTGCCAAACCACTGAGAATCATGGCCTAGCCAAGTTGACATAACCCTAGCCATCACACTACCCCAAATAAAAATTGAGTAACTTGTGTTTATGCCACCCGCTGTGGTCACTGCCCAGGCCAAAGCTTCAAATTTACAGACAACATAGGGAGAAGGTGCCCACTTACACTGATGTCACACACTTTGGACAGTAATAAAGCATACAGTGTAACTAAAAGTTCCCAACTGATTTTTCTGTGTTTTATATTTTGCTGGCTATGTTGGTGACTGTCAAATATTTAAATAATCCATCTTTACTTTTTTTTTACTAGTTCTTTATAATTTGCCATATTTGTTGTCTCGAAACAAAGAAAGTAGAAAAGAAAGGAAAGGTAAGAAAATAAGAGATAAAGGGAAAAAGAAATACATGAGGGAAAAACGGAGATGTTTGTTGGCTGACATTGCTAAAATTTATCAAGCAGAAAAGAACTCTGACCGCCTGGAAACACTGAGCAGTTGCCGGAGGGTATCTGAGGATGAATGAATGAGCGTTTCCAGAACAGCCGTCACTCTTCTCACTAACACATTCTCACCTGCGGCACATTGGCTGGCCTGGGTTTGCAGGTTCAAAGCTGGCTTTGTGTATTCATTCCCTAGTGAAACATGTCGAATTTTCCCTCATATGCCCACTTTTTCATAAGGGTTGCATGTTCTTGTGCTTAATGAGAATAACATAATACTCATGTAAAGAAGCCCCAGGTGCTCCTAGTACAGTCATCTTTCAGATGCAAGCTTTATGGGGGAGCCACAACCAAGTGATTTAATCTGTTAGACATGATCCCCAATGTCACACCCTACCCTCAATTTTCCTGGAGATGAACCAAATCGAATTATTATTATTACTGAACAGTTGACTGGCATAAAGACACTTGCACACAATGCAATGGTTTTTGCAGTTGCACTAGTTTCCCCATAAAATGTTGTATAAATAACCTTCCAACTTCCATTTCCAGTTGTCTAGAAATTTTAGATATGTTCAATAGAGTCTTTCACAAAATATTCATTCAATAGATTTATTCATAGCTGCTAGAAGGGCTTACTTTTGAAATTATCTGGTGCAAACTCCTCATTTTCAGATGAGGAAACTGAGGCCCAAATGTATAAAATGACTTGCCTGAGGTATCTGAGCAGGTTTGTAGAGAACGAGGTGAGGGATTGAAACCATGCTTTCCAGCCCCCAGCTTCCACATCTACCTGTGATGTATGAGTGCTTCCACAACGAAGAGCATGCTGGCTTTGTACTGTTCGATTGCAAGGAACCCCCATAAGACAGACTTCAGATACAGAGATATTTTTCATAGAATCAGTTTTCAAATCCCAGCCCAGCCCCTTCAGGTACAAGCTCCAGAAAAGAGGTTGTGCTTGATTCATCAGGGGTAAGGGTGCATACTACAATTAAGACATTTTTCTCTGAAAGAAATCATGCAGAATAAAGATGTCCTTTCCATTCCTTTTCCTCATTTGAGGGCATCTGTATCTAATTGACCTAGGTGAGGAAAGGGGACAAAGTATAATGAAGGTGCATTCATGAACTAGAAATTAATCATTTTTTTCTTTATACTTTTTATGTTAAGTAATACACATAGCAAAACATCGGACATTTCAACATTTCTCACATGTAAAATTCAGTGACATTAATCACCTTCATCATGTTGTGTAACCTTCACCACTATTTTCAAATTTTTTCATCACCCTTAACAAACTCAAAATGAGAAGAAACAGCTGCAAACATCCATTAATAATCAGAACGTGGAGACTTCCAGCAACATGACGTTCTAGGCAGAAGCACCACACTGTCCCTCCACAGCAAAGATCTGAAAAACTAAGCCAAACAGAGAAAACAGCAATCCTGAAGCCCTAAACATCAAATGAGGAGATAAAGAACTCAGCCAAGCACCAAATGGAATAAGAAACTGACAGAGAACAGAGAGTGATGAGACATACATACAGAGGTCCCCTATCAGCTAACGGTGCTCAGATACGCCATCTTTGAATCCTATCAGAGATCAGCAAAAAGGGAGTACTAGAAACCAGCTTCACGGAGCTTCCAGCAGGAGACAGAACAACCAGTAAACAGTGATATACACTTTCCCAACCCCAATCCTTCTTCACCCCCACTCGGCCTCCTCTACTTCCCGTGGCAACAGTCTCTTGGCCGGGAAGAACCGGCTGCTTGGATTCCACCTGACTGCCCTGGCCAACTCCCTGAGTGCCATTTGTTGGCTGCTGGTGTTGCTTTTTTCTGCTTCTTTTGATTTCTTCCTTACCTCTCACCACCTCCCCTTCCTTCCGCTCACATACCTGGCTCTGTATGCCATCTTTGCTTCTTTCTGAGGGGCTGAGGAGCTCCACTTGAGTGTAGATCTGCTTCCTGGTCCGTGCTGCTAAGCTGGTGGGGTCCAGGGGCTTTTCTGCTTGTTTGTTTGGTTTCTTTTTCTTTTCTTAAGTTGGGAGCCCGTTCTGGCCGGGCACTACTGCACCACTTGGGACCTACACACTCAGCTTGTGCAGACATGCAGAGGGATCTCTGAGGACATTTCTTTTTTCATGGTTTTTTTTTTGGGGGGGGGTTCTTGTTCTTTTTTTAAAATTTGTTTTGTTTTCTTTTCCCTCTTCTTCCCTTTTTGTCTTTCTTCATTACTGTTTCTCATCTCTGTATACCTTCCTTCTCTTCCTGTCCCCTGAATATCTGGTGCTGTGTGACACCTCTATATCTTCTAGCCAGGCTGTACTTCAGCACCTGGGAACAACATTCCTAGACCTTGTACCTGCACCAGTGGGATCCATGGGAGCTTTGCTTTTCTTTTTTCTTTCTAATTTTTATTTATTCATTCTTTTCTTTTTTTTCTTCTCCTTCTTCCCCTTTTTGTTTTTCTCCATTTCATAGTCTCTCATCTCTCCACTCCAATGGCAAGCTCCCCTAGCACTTTTTTTTGTTTTTTTGTATGTTTTTGGCTCCTTATCCTCTCTCCTCTCTCCCATACCCATCTTAGCTCCACACAACGCAATCTCCCCCCTCCATCCTGCCTACCTGCCCCGTGCACTTCACATCACACCACCAAGCAGCACAGACATGGCCTCTCAGAACCTGCCGTGCACTACTTACCAGCCTGCCCCAAACAACCCATCCAAGTAACTCCTCTTCAGCTAGACCTGCCTTGCTTTGCCATATCTGAGTGACTGACCCTGCCAATTGGAGAAGGATGCTAAAAGTATCGTGCCCACAGACGAGCAAACAACAAAGGACACAGAGCCTGCTAGCTAAGATGTAGCCAAATTTAAAAAAAAAAAAAGCATGAAACAAACAAATCTACAATCAATAAATGAGAAAAATAATTACTGAATGCCACGAAGACAACAGACAATATCAAAACATTTACAAAAACAGGATGGTTCCAGTAGGCATCCAAAATAAAACACCAGAGGACTTTCCAGTAGAAGAAAAGGCACTACAAATATCTGATAGAGAATTCAAATCTCTAATACTCAGAATTATCAAAGAGTTGAAGCAAAAGCAAACAAAAATGAGGAAAAAATAGACAAATTCATGGAGAAGGCAGACAAGTTCATGGAAAATGCAGACCAAAAAATGGAAGAATTCAGGAAAACATGCAGGAACAAAATGCCAAAATAAATTCACAACTAGAATTATACAAAATCAACAATTAGAAATCCAAAAGATAACCAAGATTTCAGAAATGGACAGTGTCATAGAAGGGCTGAGGAGCAGATTTGAAACGGTGCGAGACAGAATCAGTGGAACTGAAGACAAAAACTTGGATACAACTCTGTTTGAGGAAAAATCAGAAAAAAAGAATGAAGAAAAATAAAGAGACCCTGAGAGTTATCTGGGATACAGTCAAAAGCAAAAATTTGCCAGTGATCAGAGTTCCAGAACAGGAGGAGAAAACAGAAAACACAGACAGGATTACTGAAGAACTGCTGACAGAAAATTTCCCCAATATCATGAAAGATGAAAAGCTGACCATCCAAGAAGCTCAACGAACCCCATATGGGATAGACCCCAAAAGAAAATCACCAAGACATATCATAATCACACTCGTCAAAACCAAAGACAAACAAAGAATCCTGAGAGCAGCTCGTGAAATACAAGAAGTCATATACAGAGGAGAAACAATAAGACTAAGCTTGGATTATTCAGCAGAAACCATGCAGGCAAGACAGCAATGGGATGACATATTTAGCACCTTGAAAGAAAAAAATTGCCAGCCAAGAATAATATATCCTGCAAAACTCTCGTTCAAATATGATGCTAAAATTAGGACATTTCCAGATAAACAGAAATTAAGGGAATGTGTAAAAACCGAACCAAACTTACAAGAATTATTAAAGGGAGTCCTTCCATCTGAGAACAAACAACTTCAGCTCACAAGCTGAATTCAGGACACAGAATCATACCAGCCAGATACCAATCCATGAAATGAACTCTCAAGGACTATCTAAAACCAAAAGAAATGCAGCAGGGACTCAGATCAGTTAAGCTGTAAATGTCAACAACATCAGAACAATAAAAGAGGGAATAAACAGTGTAGGTATACAACCTTATAATGGAGAGGAAGGCAAGGGGATACCAAGTAACAAGAGACTGCTTCAAACTTAGAAAGATAAGGGTAATTTCACAGTAAACACAAAGAAACTTAACAAAAATACTTTTTAAAAAAAGAGGAAAAACAAAGTCTCAGTAAAAACAAAACTTACAAAAATTAAAGAAATGAGAAAAAAATCCACAAACAAAAGAAATTCATCACAGGAGAGTAAGAGGAACAACGAAAATGTCAGCACCACAAAAAAAAGCACTACAAAATGACAGCAACAAACTCACACCTATCAATAATTACACTTAATGTAAATGGCCTCAATGCACCCATAAAGAGACAGGACAAGTAACAGGACAAATAACAAGAGACACACTTTAGAAACAAACCTGTGAATTTTTAAAAAATCAAAGGTTGGAAAACAATATATATAGCTAACAACTACCAAAAAAGAGCAGGAGTGGCAAT